>NC_133771.1:213683496-213995301 GCF_003597395.2 Chelonoidis abingdonii | reverse complement strand
GTTAGGGGGGTGTGGGCTCCCACATGCTGAATCCTGATAGGTCCATGGGGAGGATGCATATGGGACTGGATTATTCACCGAGACATCTGGGAAATTAGACCACCTGGTATACCCAACTGATTTATAGTCAGTGCCCCAATCCCTTAGTTGTCAGACAAACAGGATTCCATTCTTTTGTCCGTGCACTCTTTCCTGAGTTGGGGGTGGCTATGCTCAAGATAGCAGTTGTAAATATTTCTGCAGAGCTTGAAAAAGCAGCTAATGCATTGATAGACGCTTTCCAAAAGTTGCAACGAGAGATTGATGAAGTAGCAGAAGTAGCTATGAAAAATAGACGTGTGCTAGATACTATGAATGCTAAAAAAGGGGGGCTTGTGCGCGCATCCGGGAAAAATGCTGTTTTTATGTTAATCATTCTGGCTTAATTGAACAGGATTTACAGGCTATTAAGAATGCTGCTGCTGTTTTTTTATGCTGTATTTTTTAATCACGCCTTTAATTTTGAGGACTCTCTCCCAGCCCTTGGGTCATGGTCACTGGAGTCGCTCGAGAAAGCGAAGGGGGGAATGTAGGGGACTGCGAAAGACTATGTCACGGCCTAGCTAGGGTATTTCCGCTTTCTCGGAGGCCTTGTGAAAAGCCCCTGCTTGCTAAGTGGCCGGTCATCATAGGACACGGCCTGCCAGTTATAACTTGCTTTTAACTGGTTGAAACCAGTTTGTATGGCCTTAGGACAAAGGGCGGACGTAGCCTGTGGGAATTCCCTTCTTGCATATGTATGAGTTGCTTTGTATTGTGTATATATAGCTGTATGTTCCCGGTCCTGCCTTTGGACTCGGACCCAGGCCAAGCTGAGCTTCGGTGCTGGGTTCCCCACCTCCATGACAGCAACGCCCTGAGTCCCCATTGCGGGTGTGTCACGTTACCTTCATTAAAGCCAATAACTCACGGGGTGTGTGGGCCTCGTTCTTGCAGAGCACTCAGGGTAGGCCTGTAGCTTCCCACGAACGTTATACCACCCTTACTTCTGCATTGCCTTCAGTGCTGGGCAGCCAGAGAGCAGCTGTCCAGACACCCAGCTTTGAAGGCAGCACTGCCGACAGCAGCAGCGCAGAAGTAAGGGTGGTGTAACGGCAGCGCTGCCTTGAGAGCTGGGCACCTGGGCAGCAGCCGCCACTCTCTAGCCGCCCAGCTCTGAAGGCAGTGCAGAAGTAAGTTTGGCAATACCGCAATCCTCCTAGATTGGCCTTGCAGTCCCTTTTGGGTCAGGACCCCCAGTTTGATAAACACTGTGAATGCATCCAATGAAGCAAGCTGTAGCCCATGAAAGCTTATTCTGCAATAAATTTGTTAGTCTCTAAGGTGCCACAAGTACTCCTGTTCTTTTTGCGAATACAGACTAACACGGCTGCTACTCTGAAATCTGTGCACTTTTGTGTACTTTTCCCTATAGTAAAATAGTATAATAGGGTAAAAGTACACAAAAGACCAGATTTCACGGCCTGTGAAACATTTTTCACTGCCATGAATTTAGTAGGGTCCTATATATAAGCATGAGCCTCTTCCTGGAAGTGTCAGGGGGTAGCCGTGTTAGTCTGGATCTGTAAAAGTAGCAAAGAGTCCTGCAGCACCTTATAGACCAACAGACGTATTGGAGCATAAGCTCTGGTGGGTGACTGCGTCAGACGCAAGTGGGTATTCACCCACGAAAGCTTATGCTCTTCTTTTTGTCTATAAGGTGCCACAGAACTCTTTGTCGCTTCCTGGAAGTAGTAAACTGAAGAAACTCTGAGCCTGTTTATGCAGTAAAAACCGTGCACAGGCTTGAATCCAGCTAGCACAGGGAACGATAGCAGGAAAGTCAATGCAGTGAGGGCTTCAGTGCAGATAATCCGAGTGTAGCACAGATTCTGGGTATAGACTCTGCATGCTAACCTATGGACCCATGGTCTGTGCCATACTTCTACTGGAGAGAATGTCTACACAGCTGTTGTCCAAGTGAGATGGATTCAAATTACTCACCCAGTCAGGACCCCCAATTTGAAAAGTGTCCAGCTTTTGCTGTGTAGACATACTCTCCATCCCATATATTTACAATAGTGGGCATCAGACAGGTCAAGCAAAGATCAAAACAGGATGCATATGATCCCAGCTGCGTAGGACAACCTGGACCTACATCCTCCTCCTATGGGCTTTGCTGTGTTATGTTGTGTGTTACTGCCTTAAGCCTGGGCAAAAAGGTGTTGGGTTAACTAGCCTGTGTTCAGCTAAGACATAGCAGGTCAGCAGCTGGAGTTAAAGCTTACGGGGAGCCCGAGAGTTTAACTCGGGGTGCTCACTCAAGTTAAAAATGGCGTTGTCAGGTCTCCACCACTAGTTTAACTCAGGATGCCTAACCCAAGTTAAGAACACACGTTTTCTTTGCTGTGTAGACATATCCTACATGGGATGCCTAGTCGAACTTGACCTGTCAACCTGCGTGAAAAACTACAAGCTGCCTTCTCTTCACTAAGATTTTGCTTTGTATTAATTACCACCCGTCGACTGATTTAAGAACAAGCAGTGATGCCACGGCCGAAGTGTGGGATACTTGTATGAAAAGTCAGGATGGGAAAGCACAAGCACTATCTGCTCATGTTGGAGTCAAGGGTGAAACCCCAGTTGGAGCAAAGTTAAGCCAACACTGAGTGCTTTGGAACATCCTATCCACAGACCTGAGTTTTAAATACCTGCATTTTGTTTACATGTATGTCTACTCACATAAATTTTTTTTTCTGGTTGATATTTCAGAGTGGAAGTCTCAGCAGAATGAAGCACTGGACTTGTTAAATTAGTCCCCATGAAATAACAGCTCTTGAGTGTCAAAGAAACCTGTCATTTGTTAAAATGAAACATGGTTTGCAAGCTGTGTAAAAACAAGAAAAAGCATTACAACTGGTTGTCAACATTGGTAAAGATCCCAGGAGCTGAAAGTCAGCAATCATTCCTCTCCTCCACAGCCCCCTCTGCATGCCCAGAATTTCTAAATTAAGACTGGGATATTCAAATGAGTAAGAGACCCAGCCGTAAAGAAAGAAACTTCTGATTAAGACATATAATGATCCAAATAGGGAAGAAATGAAAAGCTAAAAGGAAAATGAGAGTAAAAAGGGTTTGGGACCACAGCTGGTGGAAAACCCACACAATTTAGAACTGACACTTAAATGCAACTGGTCTTTTGTGAAAATTTTAATATGAGTGATTAACCCTCCTCCACCCTCCAATTGGCTCTACTTAAGACCTATACACCTGAGATCACCTCTCCCACTAGTTAATCAATCATGTTTATTATGATAGTGCTCTGGAACCAGTTAATATCAGGACCCCTGTGATGCTAAACATTACAAACACAGCAGTAGATGGTCCCTACTTTGAAGAGCTTTCAAGCTGAATAGAGGAGGGACACACAGGGCAGGGGAAAGAGTTGATCATCAGTGGGATGACAGCAAACAGCTTGTTAGTTCCATTACGCCAAACCCGGACTTGCCCTGCTACACAACGACAGCAGAAGGGTGGGAACTGGAGTCCCTGTTAGTATAAACATGAAGGGCTGCTGTGGTGGGGAACGATTCTCTGAGAGGGCCGTGTAGCTTTGGAATTTACTCCGCATCATGGTCCAGGATGTCCCAATGTAGTTTCAGAGCACCCTACATGGAAGATGGGCCCCGTGCTCCCAGGAATCTGAAAATGGTAGAGAATAGGGATGATGGGGACTAGTTGGAGAGTAAGATAATCAGCTCTTTCTCTGCCTCATTTGCTGGGTTGGTTCACAATAGAGGATATAGCAGCTGTTAACTATATTGGCAGGGTTTCCCGTCCCATCTACTTGTAAATAATGTTGAAGGTATATAGAGTATGGATACAGGTGACCAGAGCTGAAGTAAGTTTTTTGGACAAATAGTTTATTCAACAAAAATATTGCTGTTTTGTTTGGCCTGAAGCCACACGCAAATTTGACAACTAATTTTGGCCGTTCACAAAAGTGCTAGGAGGAAGGTGGTGTTGAGGTTTCCCTTTAGCCTGAAGATTCGGGTGCTTACCTGCAGTGTGGGGGAGACAAGGTCAAATTCCTGCTCTGGAATATACCACAAGGGAGTTTTTTGGAGACTCAAAATCAGAACATTTACAGGTTCAGTTTGACTGACTAAAATTCTCAGCGTTTTGGGAGAGTCACTGAACCAAAACCTCATTTCCTCACCCAGCTCAGCAGGTGACTGTGATGCTTCTCAGAAGCACCTCACTCCCACCAGCCCTGAGCATGAAGGATCCTTGTCTATGCTTGCAGTGTCAGCTCCCCAACCCCACCAGCCATGGGCAACACAAGCCCTCCCCTCCAGGCCTCACAGACCCCACTGTCATTCTGCGGGATACCAGTAGGCACATGCCAGCCCACCAGGCTGAGCATCTCCAGCTCATTCCACTGGACACTCACAGTATTCACCAATCCGTAGCTTTCAGAGTGGCCGTACACACCAGCTCACCTCCTCCACCTCAGATCACCGCTCCACTGAACTCACAGCACTTTGTGTTGTTAAATAAACTTGTACTTCATTTCACGATAAACAAATGTGAGAGATTGAAGCAGCAGGATTGGTTCCATATAAAATAAAATCGTTACACGCATTCTAGAGCCTAGATGAACTAACTAGATGCTCTCGTGTCTCCATGTATTGCTCACCCAAAATCCTCCCAGCGCTTCCCAGCCAGTCAGGCCCTGAGCCTTCTCTGACGTATGCTGTTAGCTTGCCTCCTAAGTGAAGGATTCACTGCGACTCTTTGAGCTCCAGGATATGCCAGACCAGTCCTTTGTCCTTATTCAGAACCAGGATCTGAGAGGCTCATAGTCCTGAGTTGCTTCTGAAAAATTATTTCATTTTTTCACATGTTGTGTTACTTATTTTCTACAGCTCCCTTGAATCATCTGAAGGATTTCATATTTTTACAGTAGGTGGCAGTGTTGCATTTCAAAGGCAAAACAATATATGTGCCCTCTACACTGCCTGGCCCAAAGAAGGCAAGGTAGAGTGGTAGCGTGTTTACATACTATTAATCAAGGTCAAAATCAGGTTGAAATTGGCATTGACTGCCCAGTCGAGTAATTCTGCGGTGTATAGTGCTCTATTCTAAAATTAGAGGCAATAACTACAAAAATTAAGTTTGTTAATTATTCAAGCAAGCAAATAAACCTATGTGAGTCTGATCATTTACACGAATGCCACTTGATACCTTTCTGGCAGCACAGAAGGGCCTTAAAGTGAGCACAGGTGGGCTGCGTGCCCACTTTAGTGTCCCTTTACATGGCCAGATCAATGTAAAGTTGCCGTAGTGCAAGTGAGAATTGGGCCCATTTGGATTTAAGTGGAGAACTCTGTTCTAATCTTGCAGTTTTAGGGGGGGGCATCAGTGGTCAGCTATATTATGTTAAAAGCCAGTCAAAATTCAGCTGCAGCTTGATCCATTTGTAGCTTTCCAAGTCTCCTGTTTGTTGCTGGGCTGGCAACACGCTGGTTTCTATCAGTGACAGACAGAAAGGCTGTTCCCAACTTGGTGAACCATAAGCAAGACATCAGATGCAAATCTGTGTCTCTGCAGAATATGTATTTCCCACCACTTCCAGATTTGCCATGTGCTTGGAAGCCCTAGTGACCGTGTAACTGACAGTCCAGAGGTGGCTCATCAGAGAATCCTTGGACAAACATTTTTTACCTCTATACTTAATCCCACCGGAAATCCACAGACACACTAAGGCCTGGTCTACACTATGAGTTTAGGTAAATTTAGCAGCATTAAATTGACCTCTGTAAAATCAGAGTAATTTCGTAGTGTAGACATACCCAAAGAGTGCTTCCACAATTGCTTTCTATTCTATTACACCCACAGATATCACATGGCAGGATCGTTATTATCCGTATAATGCCCAAAGTGTGCCCAAGTAGGCCTCTGTAGACAAATTATGATGATGAACTAGATTCCATACTGGAGTTACCCTGGATTTTCATTGGTGGAATTAATTTGAGGTCAGAATCTGCAATCTGGTAAGACAAGATCCCTGCCTAGAAGAACTCACTATGAAGAGCCAGACTCTCACATTAAAGATCATCTTCTTCCTCCTCAAGCTGCCTGTTGATCTCAGTGGAACTCCTTGAGGAGTAAGGTGGCAGAATCTGACCCAATCTGCCAAAGGAAGCAATCTATCAGTGATCATGGCATTAAGTTTAGCACTGCCTGACAGGAAATCAATTAAGAACCAATTGTCTGTGTTGTTAACACTTCTCTGAGGGGAGACTAAGGTTAATAGACCTTAGAAGTGCATAGGTAGTTTGTCCATGGGTATCGCCAATCCTATCAGAATGATTAAAAAACAATTACTCCACACAATTCTAGAGAAAGGATCCACATACACGTTCCCCAGTGATTTAAATCCACAAAATGGCAAGGAGAAAAGAGCCACTTTGTTCTTAGCCTAGGTGGTCTTATAAGAGACTAAATACAGATTTGTCCCTGGTTTTCAAATGGATCCATTCAGGTTCCTTTGCTCCATTTTGATCCCTTAGCTAGAATTGGGAGTCTTTGGTCCTCTAAAAATAACCATTTCCAACAAGATCAATAGAAACAAAATTAAAAAGCAGTTTTTTTTTTAACTGTTGGGTCATAAGTTCAGATATCCTTTACCATAAAAATATGCTACTCAAAAGGCACCTGTAGCACATATGCTTAAACAATTATGCTATTTAACATATTGATAACCACCAAATTCCCCTCCTCCCCCTGGCTTAATTGCTTTGTAGCTTATAATTTGGGAATGGATTTTAGTCTTGAAATTAAAGGGCCACTACAACATATGGAATGTTTCTACTGTTGGGAGGTTGGGTTTTCTTGCCCTCAAATCCCATTGAATTTGTGGGAGTACCACATGCTGAATGAACATGGAATAAGATCATAGGATGAAATCATCAAGCTGATGACAGTGCACATAGACAATGAAGGCATGAGTATTGACACAAACCCATGCTGGTGTACCATAAACCTACCAAAGAAATTGATATGAATTGTTTCAATCTCTCCATTCTAAACATTGCTGGTAATAGTGTGTGTGTGTGTGTCAGACTGTACAATCCATTAAATCTGTCAGGTAAAACCACCAGTGACTGGTTTACAGTGGAAGAGAAGTCACATTTTAAAGGGGAAAAAAGGGTCAAATGTACACATTGCCAGATTCTGAGGCGCAGATCCCCAGCAGATAGGAGATGAAGTCAGTGGAGCTGTGGCCGTTTACACCATTGACCATCTGCCCAAACTCCTTCTCCAGTTAGTTATAGCCTCTTTGATATCTGTGGGACTAGTCCGGTTGCAAAAAACAATTCAGTTTGAGTAAGGGTATCAGAATCTGGCCCAATAGGTAATGAGGAGAAAAAAGGAACACACTCCATTTGACTGAGAAATACAAGTCCAAATGCTGTGGCATTTTTAAGACATCCAAGGTAACAAAGCAAATTTGATTTGAAGTGCATCCTACCTCATACATGAGCTAGAGATATGCATGAGCAGAAAGAGTTCAGGTCTGGATCCAAACTCCAGGAGATGCTTAGATCTAAGGGTTTTGACTGGGTCATTATAGACATGACTCAGACAGGAGCATTCCTAAAGTTTGGCAGATGTTTAGATCCAGGATTTTGGATCGGGCCTCATCTCTACTCTGAACGATATAAACTTTCTGGGCCAGATTCTCAGCTGGTGCGTACAAAAGTTGATTCATAACTGAGATACTCTCCCTCATAGCTGGGCATGGCATAGCATAGCCAATCTCTCTTCTCTAACACCTCCTGCGAGTGGATGGGTAGGGTTCTGTGGCCTGCTTTGTGCAGGAGGTCAGACTAGATGATCATATTGATCCCTTCTGACCTATGAGTCTATGAGTCACTCCCATCCCATGGTGATCTGCCACTTTCTGCAACTCAGTCATCTGGGCAGCTCACACTTTAGTTCCACCCTCTCCAGATGGACAGAAAAGGTCAACACAACAAGAGTCCATAGTCTTACCTCAGGATGTTGGCCCCCATAGTCTCCACACCGTCTCCTCTCAGGGCTTTCAAGAGGGTGTATCCCTTTATATCTTGGGAGATTTTATACCATCTTTCCCAGTGGCAGGTGAGGCCCCCAGGTCCTCCTACTATGGAGTCCAGGGACCCTGTTACTAGCATCCAAGGTCTGTTCCATCTTACTCCTTTCTGTGGCCTCCCTAGATTTCTTTCTAACAAGCCTGTCAGCAGGCCTTTCAAAGCTCACTTTTCTTTCAGGGTAGGGACTCCCTGGGCTCCCCCACACAGAAGAGAACAAGCTTAACCCTTCTTCCCTCCATGGGTTTTTCATCCCTCTTAAGTATCCCTTACTCTGATCTTCTAGTGAACACCTCCCAGGGTTCTCTCCCTGGCATTCCAGAGCACAGCTTCCCACCAGAGATTGGCACCACTTCTCTCCTAGCCTCTTACCAGACTTCTGTATTCAGGAGAGGATCCCACAGCTAACTGTTCCCCAAGCCTTCTCTTTGACCTTGCCAATCTCTAATACCAAGAGAAGAACCACACAGTTACCTTCTCCCTATAACACTCTTCTATGCCAGACTTCTCCTCTTTAGAGCAATCACTCAGCTCCTCCCCCAGCTGGGTTTAGATCACCAGTTATGCCTAACACCCCGCCAAATGCTGCCCAGTCGCCTAATTGGGCTCAGGCTCCTGTTAGGCCATGATTAGCCAGCTTGGGGTTTACACCCCCCATTACATGCTGCAAATAGTTGTTGCTCCATTGGCTTCAGTAGAACTGCACCTATTTACATTAACTGAGGATTAGGCCCATTACCTCTCCCCTTATTCAGCTGTCTTCCCCACCCCTCATTTTCTCTCTTCTCTCCCTCCTATCATACATTGCTCTGTGATTATCTTTGATAAACAGCTCAGAAGCATCAACTGTCAGGGCAATGTATTCACAGGTAATGGGGAGCCCAGGGAGAAAGCAAGGTTTCTGCTGATCTCAGAGTGAGAGTCTAAGTGGAAAAAGTTTGGAAGGCTCTAAGGTTTATCCATTCCCAGGCAGTCTCAAATCCTGCTTCTGCTGCAACCAATGGCAGTTTTGCTAGTGATTTCATTGGGAAGTCGAGGCCCATAATACACCCTCATAACTGCATGTGCTTATGCTAGTCTCCCCATTCGTCCTGTTTGTTACAGCCATGGGTTGATTCTAGTATTACTGAGACTGAAGTTTTTCTAGGCTGGGACTTTTACTGTGTGTCTATACAGTGCCTAGCACATTAGGACCCAGGTCTAGGTTGGGGCCTGTGGGTACAATAATATATAATGATAAAATAGCTAGCTGTCATATGGTGCTTTTCATCAGCAGATGTCAGAGTGCTTTGCAAGCTTTAATGTAGTTATCCTCACAATTCTCCTGCGAGGTAGGGCAGTGCTGCTATCCCCATTCTGCAGGTGGGAAACTGAGGCACAGAGAGACTAAGGCCCAGATCTTCAATAGTATTTAGGTTTAGGATTTCAGTGGAATTTGAGAGCCTACATTTCTTTGAAGATCTGACTTGCCAATAGTCAGTCTGTCGTGGAGCAGTGAATTGAATCCAGATATCCCACAGTGTAGGCTAATGCCCTAAACACTAGGCCATCCTTCCTCTTAATAAGAATAATCACATTCTGCAAGTTGGCATATGTAGAAGCTTCTCAGATGCCTCTTCATAACACAGGTCCACCCCAGATGCGTTAGGACTATTCACACCATGAATGCACAAGGCTAGCACATTGCAGGCACCGTTATCCGATGCACGCTCACTCAGTGAGTTAGTGTGTGAACAGATTCCTGGGATTCTTTTGAGGCCTGAGATAAAGTGGTTTCTCGAAGATCCTCAGGTTTTCTTCTGGCTCTTCTGTATGGAAGTGAGCCTGCATTGCTGCCATCCAATGGGAGGGAGAGAAGAGGTCCCACCCTATCATTGTTATTATGATGATTATTATTATATATCATTTGTATTGTGGTAGCACTTAGGAGCCCCTGTCATGGCCCAGTGGATTTTGTTTTTCATTTCAGGCTATTTGGCTGCAGCAATGCTCTCCAGGGAAGAAACATGACAAATGATTTAGTGGCCAGGTTCTCAGCTGGTGTAGATCATTAGCATGAGCTGAAGATTTAGCCCTGTGTTTCTGGCAATCAAGCCATTCCTTTGTAGAAGTTCCAGGTATTAGAACTGAGTAAACATGCCACGTTCTGTCTTACACTAAACTGCTGATTAAACATACAGTCTTGCATTCACTCTGTTTCATAACTGGTTGCTAGCTTTCCAAAGCAGAGCAGGGAAAATGGGCAGAAACCTTTTTTTTTTTTTGGTTGTGGTTAGATATATTGCTCCAGATGCGCCGCTAATGTAAATCAATATAGCTCAGTTGAAGCCAACAGAACTACGTTGATTTACACCAGCTGAGGATCTAGCCTATTATATTTACATATGTTCCCCCCAAAGGCAAGGCATGCTCTGGTCTGAGATTTTGTTCTACCTCATGCAACCTCAGATCTCTGTCAGATCATCTATATTCTTCCTTGCATGAATTTCTGCTAGTCCAGTCACACAGAAAATCTCACAAGAGGTCAGTGAGAATAATCAGATTTTCATTAAAATAAAAAAGAGAGAGGAGGACTTCAGAAAAGTCTAACTCTTTCAGAACACAGGATGTTTAACTCCTTCAGAACACAAAGCAAAGAGGTTAGATTTTGAGAGAAAACTGTATTCAAGAGAATAATTTTTTGGTGAGGAGGAATGTCTTGCTGATATCATATTTTTTAACACCTTTCTTATACAAGCTAACCAAGAAATCCAAGTTTTGTCTCTGTCTTAAACTTGGGTTTTATGTTTTCAGATTGATTGACTTCTTGCTCACTGCATCACTAGCCCTTCTCTTGGGGCCAGATTGAACAAAATCTCTGTCTTTTGTACTGTGGAAAATGACACAAATCCCATAAAATTGATTTTTCTGGATCTTGTGCAGTTTGTGTAAAAGCCAGACAGAGTTTTCATTTAGTCTGGCCCTTGGGAATTGGAGTTTTGTCCTCAACAATGTTACTGAATGATGGATCACCTATTTCACCAGATCCTCAGATGGCGTAGAATGTGGCTCTGTTCAAGTCAATGGAGCTATGCCAATTTACACCAGTTCAGATTCTGGCCCCTCTGTGTTTTCATTAATCTTTGCAATCTGTATAATGGAGAGGCAAAACTTGTGCATTACTGTAGAAGGATTTGGGGGGCCTGATCCTTCTCCAGTTGAAATCAGTGACAAAACTCTGAGTGACTTCAATGGGAGAAGAGTCATGTCCGTGGTGCATCGTACACTGTTCAGAATGTGCGTCCTCTGGTTGCTATTGGCTGTTGATGCTTGCCAGTAGTTCTAATTGGGAGACTGTATTGTTTTACAGTTATAAAAACAGTAATAGAAAAGAAATTAGGGAAAACATGAGCACAGATCGAGACAACTGATAATTTGTAATTTTAGACAAATACAATACAGATTTTCACAGTTTGGAAAACATACTCACAAAAACTACTACTGTTATGGGAGTTACATGCAACAACAGGGAAACAAACCCATTAAAAAGGCATAGAGATTAATTTTTTGGGAAATCTTCCATTTACCTCTGAATTTCCTGCATATTTTCACTGCTTTACTTTCTCTCAAGGCCTCATGAGATAGCAACTTTCCTTGCTGGTGATCGGGGCTGGAGACAGTCAATATAGGAGCAGCTACCTCATCTGCAGCATTCAGTATAGGTGAGCAGCAGACGCTTCTTTCCCCTTTTCACAGGTCCCAGTTCCTGCCAAATTTCTGGCGCCAGACAATTAGCAAGGATTAGTGACTCAAAACTCAAAAACTGGCCCAACCTCTTTCTATCCCTCATTTGAACCAGAACTTTAACGGTTCCAAAAAACTACTTTGGAGATTTGACCATGGTAGGTGCTATGTCCTCAGACAGCCTGGATGTTATCTCTTTTGGTATGAAATTCTGCTGCTTTTTTATGATGCAGTCAATATGAGCTCTCTATAGGCCAAGATTATCAAAAGTGACTAGTGATTTTTGGGTTCCTTAATCTTTGGTTGTCAGTTTTTGGGGCCTGACTTTTAGAGAATACTGATCACTTTCCCTCTGGAAAATCATGCCTCTTGAAAGTGTCTCAAGCTGGGAATCCAAAATCACTAGTTAATTTTGAAAATCTTGACCATATCATTTAGTAATGAGTGAATTTTGCTATGTTCGGAGAGGTCAGGCTGACTTTGAATAACCACCCAAACTAGTTATATTTAGCTTGGCACTCCCAACATCTGGAGTCTGCAAAGTGTCTATCTCATGTGACTTCTGCTTCCAGTCCTGGCCAGAAATGCCCCAAGAAAGGTCTTTCAACTAACCGATTAATGAAATAGATGTTATCGTTTTGTTTGACGGATGTTGATACAGCGGTGACAGGCACCACTACTCATGCTACCATTATTGAAAAAATTGCACTCTGATTGTTTAGAGAAGACTTTTTCTGTGCTTCAGAGAATCTGAAGCCTGTTTGTTCAAAAAATGCTATTTTGAATTGTATATTCTTCTCTATATAGATTCTTATCCCATCCCTGAATTATCTGAGTGCTTTCTAGGAGGGCATTAAGCAACATGGTTAACCTCCATCACCTGAGGTTCATTCTTTCTAGCAGCCTTGCACCATAGGCAGAATTGTGGGTACAGTGGGGTGGTTGTTTTTATTTAAATGTCCACACTGCTCAGTGGTTAAGTTAGCGAAGGTACATTGAAGACAGGTGCCTAGTACTTGAAGTGGAAGGTTTATGATGGCCTATCGTCCTGCACGAGTTCATTCCACACTCTCGGACCTGTCCCCGGCTCAGCTGAACTTGGATACAGCAATGTCTGTTGTATTTTTCACATTGTCATGTTTCTGATAGGCCAACTAGCGAGCCAAGTTGGACACAATAGGCTGGGGTAGAACAACTGCCTACAGCGTCAACCCCAGTTCAGTCGAAGACACACTGTTATTGTTAAAACTTAAACCAGTGCAGATCGCTGCTCCTTCGGTGTTGCTGCTACACGCCGATAATCCAGTGCACGATCTGGTTATTATTTTGTGCGACTATGGAGACGTCTACACTGGTGTTGGCATTTAGAGCACAGACACTGCATGCCCAGCGAGCAGGGGTATAAATAGCAGTGTTGACATTGAGGCACTGCAGGAGAGAAGCGTAGCGTAGGGTGCCCTACCCACCCAAACCCCCAGAGAGATACCCTATATGGCTCTCAAGACACACCCAAGCAACGTGTCTTGTGTCTACACTGCTACTTTTAGCCCTATCATGTCCTGTGACCTCCATACCACAGTGAAAGTCTCTGGCAGCTCCAAGTTGCCTGGGCCTTTTCCCACTGCCTCCCTGCTGCTGAAGCCTTTCACTGAGGTACATGGCTACACACGGCTACACATGTAGTGCCTGGAGGCTACACGCCCAAAGTGTAGACAAAGCTGAGGTAATTCACATGCTTTAAACTGTGGCATTTGACTTGGTTTCTCCAGAGGAGGGGGAGAAAAAGCAATGGGGAGGAGACAGGGATCTTAACTGAATTGTTTGTCTCTCTGCAGAGAGCGGGGCAGGGCAACTCAGACCTGGTCTACATTGGGAGGGGAGGATCGATCTAAGATACGCAACTTCAGCCATGTGAATAGCGTAGCTGACGTCGAAGTATCTTAGATCGATTTACCTCTCGTCCTCACGGCGCGGAATTGACGTCTGTGGCTCCCTCTGTCGACTCCTCTACTGCCGTTCGTGCTGGTGGAGTTCCAGAGTCGACGGGAGCGCTTTCGGGGATCGATATATCACGTCTAGATGAGACGCGATATATCGATCCCTGAGAAATCGATCATTACCCACCAATACAGCGGGTAGTCTAGATGTACCCTCAGAAACATCTGGAGCCAGGTCTGGGAGGTGCTAGACATGCTCAGGAGCTGGTGCTAGGTTGTGCAGGAAGTTTCTCATTGTTGGCCACCCACCTGGCAGGTCACACCCTACTCACCCTCAAAAAACTGATCCAATCAGAGTGCAAGGAGGGGGGAAGGGAAGGGCAGATGTTCCAGACACATGTGGACTTAATGGCTGATGGATGCAGGACCAGGAGATACATCAGCTGGGAAGGCTGGTCCCAGTCCTTATGTCAGCGCTATTCCAGCTTTACTACCTAAGGAATCCCTCCATTAAGATCATGTGTGGTCCCATGGCAGTGGGTTTTATCAGTGTTCAATTTGTAATTAAAGAGATGCCAGAGCTCAAGCAATTTTTTTTACATTCATAACTGGTGCAGCAAGCCCAGAGGTGCCAGGGCTATGACCTGCCAAGCGCCAGATGCTGGGGCTATGTCCTGCCAAGCATTGAGGTGCCAGGGCTCAGCACTGGCAAGCCTGGGCACAAATTAAGCACTGGGTTTTATGGACCTAGTGGGAGAGCTGGGGTGGGGAGCATTTGTTATCCCTAGAGACTACAGAGCCTGAGGAACCTACATTTCACCACCAGCCACCTTCTCAAAACTGGGATTCTGTCTCAGTTGAAGACAGCAACTGGGGTGGCACTTAGTGCGGGGCAGATTTGTGAATTCTTGCCTAACTTAGCTGGGCTTATAGGGAGAAGATTGTACTCTATGGAGTGAGGGCCTTCTAGACATCCAGGGAGTGGATATTTTCTATGCTGGTCCCAATCTCTGCCCCACCTTGAATAAAGGCTACAAGCATCTCACCAGAAACCTGAGAGGACCAGTCAGCGATTAACCCAAGGGTTGGAATACTGGTGCTCCTTAGACTGTTTGACCGCTGACGGGGTTTTGAAGTGTTAGAAAGGAGCATGACGCTGTCATTTCTCAAGCTCTGACAAGTCCAAGTGACACACCTGACATATATAATACTTGCTGAAGGAAGATCAGAGGGAAGTGGGTTCAGATGTGTCTGTTAAAGTATAGAAGAAGTTGTGCTGAAACCTTATATTTGAATGTTTGTAACAGAAACAAAAGGGGGGAAAGTCTGTGTAAGAAACACCAGTAGATTTAATTTTAATTGCTTGTTTAGCAGTGATGACTCGTATTCCAAATGACTACTGAGGTCATACACTTACTATGTGTTTTGTGTGCATGGCATGTTTCTTTAAGAAAGTGTATGGTTCTCTCTCTTTGAAATTGACTGGGAACTATCAACCTTTATTTACCAGGGTTTCACAGCCAGTAGCCCTGAGGTTTAGCTGTGTAAGGCTTCCTGCGAAGGCAGAACTCTGACCTTTGCATCAGCAAAGAATTAATCTGAGGTGCGGGAAGAAGGGAAGTGGAATAATTACGCAGAACAGGACATGAGCATCCTCTGTCCTCCTGTTACGTCTCCTTAGGG
This sequence comes from Chelonoidis abingdonii, assembly GCF_003597395.2. Lineage (NCBI taxonomy): Eukaryota > Metazoa > Chordata > Testudines > Testudinidae > Chelonoidis > Chelonoidis abingdonii. The sequence goes on along the minus strand of NC_133771.1, from coordinate 213,979,802 downwards.
CTAGAGCCAAATCCCAGTGAAGTCAATGGTTAGACATTCACTGATTCCAATGGGCTTTGAATCACTGTCTTATAGCACAAGCTTCTTGTGGGCAGCATCTGGTTCACCATGCGGTCAGTGTCTGTAAATAGTAGCATTGAATTATTTTGGGGTGGGATTTTCAGAATCTACAGAATGACTGGTGTAGAGAAAGTAGATAGGGAAGTGTTGTTTACTACGTCTCATAACACAAGAAGTAGGGGTCACTAAATGAAATTAATAGGCAGCAGGTTTAAAACAAACAAAAGGAAGTATTTCTTCACACAACGCACAGTTAACCTGTGGAACTCCTTCCCAGAGGATGTTGTGAAGGCCAAGACCATAACATGGTTCAAAAAAGAACTAGAGCAGTTCATGGAGGATAGGTACGTCAATAGCTATTAGGCAGGATGGGTAGGAATGGTGTCCCTAGCCTCTATTTGCCAGAAGCTGGGAATAGGCGACAGGGGATGGATCACTTGATGATTCCCTGTTCTGTTCATTCCCTCTGGGGCACCTGCCATTGATCACTGTCGGAAGACAGGATACTGGGCTAGATGGACCTTTGGTCTGACCCAGCAAGGCCATTCTTATGATCTTATGTTATGTTCCTAATGGCTCAACGCTGACCTAATTCCATTCCCACTGACTTCAGTGAGAGCAGAGTTCTCTCACTTCTGGAACTTAGAACATTTTTGAGGCCCCCACCTGTCACTGGGTGGGATGACCCTTTGAAAGAGATGGAGCCAGATCCTCAAAGGCACCTAACTTCCATTGAAAGCCGCAGTACACTATCAGGACTAGGGACAATCCAAAATGAGAATTCAGATAGCAGAAATGAGATCATCAATGAAATATTATTGCTAGCAACAGAATTGGCCCAGATGGGAGTAGCCAGTGAAACGGCATGAACCCCAGTGCATGTTGGGATAGCAAGAAATGAGATGGAAGACAAAGTAGCAAAAAATGCCGGAAAAAATTTACACTGAGATCCCTCTAAGTAAGCCGGAGTTTAAAAACCTAATTAAACATGAACTGAGAGAGGAGGGGCAGGACAAAAGAAACAAGGAAGAAAAGATTTCATGAAGGATGCCCTAGAATCCAAAATGCTGACGTACGGCAAGAATCTGGGAGAAAGAGTGAGGCAGCACTGGGTCGAATACTTACTGGCCACTGTGGTTTAAACGGTAACTTGGGCCTTAATTAATAAACGTAAAAATGGGCTGTGTGAGACACGCAAGGTCAACAAAACATTTGATCACATCATCTGGGAGTGTAAAGAGTGTAATGTTAACAAGAGGGATTTTGTATGACAAACTCGGCACCTAATGGTGACAACGCTTTACACTAAAATGCCTGGTAAGAACATCAGGAAAATGGGGTGCCATTAGGAAAGCTATCCTGCCGTTTTTTAAAAAAAGACTGGCAAAAGAGAGGCTGTAACTGTGTCTCATGAAATCTAGCACCTGGCAGTTATAGCCTTAGAACGTAAAGCTGCCCTGCAGTAAAATATAAGAAGAAGAAATCAGAGCATCTGGGCCTTTGAAGATTTGGTCTTTGTTGCCACATGTGACTACTCAGCTGTCTCCCACCTGGTAAGATAAAAGGCCAATCAGCTGCTTTTTTAAGGGTGAGAACTGACGGAGGCACTAGGTGAGAGAAAGGAAGGGGAATTGCCACACTGGCTGGAGACACCTGCAGTGGGAGAAGCCAGGAAGGGCCAGGTAGCAGGTCCTGCTTTACCTCTCACCTCATCTTACTCTAGGCTGTCTGAGGCTAGCACAGAGAGTCTTGCATGCTTCCCTACAGAGCCCTCTAGCCTACAAGCAGCAGCAGGAAGCCTCCCTGAAATTTAAAGTGGCAGCTTACAATCGGAAACAATTTTCAATACACCACGGAGGGCATTGTTTCGAACAGCGCTCCTTCCTCTGGTGGTGAGTTCTCCTTGGAGTTCAGTTGTGCTGTGAAAGTGTTTTATGAGTGGGGAGGGTCTGAACTGGCAGATCCCCTTGACGACCTGGCCACACCTGCTTTTTTCAGGCCGTGCCCCCCTGTGGACACTGTGCTGGCTGCTTATCGGTGCCCCAAAGAAATAGAGACAGTTTTAGATGCTTTGCAGCCTCTTGTCCAGGCTGTCTCTGCTGCTGCAAGACTAGCAGCCCTGGGATACATGGGTAGATGCTGGTGCGTCCCGATGGTGATTATATCACATATAGATGTAAAGTGACTCAGGCCACCTGCTAACTAGTTAGCAGCTCACACTGAGTGAAGAGCTTGTGCAATGAGGTATATGAAGCAGCTCATTTTTGAAAGTGACCAGATTTGAGCTTACATGGGTCTCTGTTATGTGCAAATTCAAATGACATGGTCCATTACTGAGGAAAGCTCTGACACCAGGTCCCAGTCTCAGTCAGTCTTAATTAGAAGCCATAACGGTATATCCCAGAAGTAAGTAAAACAAAGTTGACTGAGGTGAGGCCTGCAACTGAGAGGAGAGGGCATTTTATCTTGGCCAACCAGAGATGGAAAAGGTGAATTTTTGCTTGCCGAAGCAATCTGAGAAGCCAGTGATGAGTATAGTAAATGCAAGCCCCCAAGATTGTGACCTGATCTTGTAAATCAGATAGATTAACAGAAAGAAATAGACAGCCTCAGAAATCTGTTGGACTTGGAAGGCTGTTCACATCTGAAGCTGTGGGGGTCAGCAGAAAACTGAGTTCCTGGAAGCAGAAGCTGTTGAGCTGTTGAGCTGATTGAAAAACAGTAAAGATTTTTCATGACAAATTGCCATAAAATTGGAAACTTTCACTTTGCAGGTTTAGAAAAGGAACAATTTTGTGTGTGTGTGTGTGTGAGAGAGAGAGAGAGAGAGGGAGAACTTTTATTAGAAACATTTGGATTTGAAAAATTTTAAGTTTTCATCTTTTTTTCTCCTTTCTCCATTTTGTCGCTAGAAAAGAAGTGGACATGAGGGGAAGGGGAAGGAGAATGATGAGGAAGAAAACACCAAATGTTTTGCTCTTACGTGTCATAAAAGAAATTTTTGTGGGAAAAATTCTCTTAGGGCCATTTTCATTTGGAAAAAATGTGTTCAAAATATCAACCTGCTCCATGTAGTATTAAGCGGCAGTCCTAATGGTGCACAATTGTGTCCATTCTATAGTTCTTTTTAGGCAAAGCTCTTCTAAGGAAAAAACAACAGCAACCAGACAGTAATAGAGACCAGAACCCAAAATTACCAAATGACAACATATTTAGTAACAGATTTTAAAAAAGAGCAGCTCAAAGGAACTTCATCTCAAAACTTATTTTGGTCCAAATGTCAGCTGCTCTGTGTAGCCTTTTATGTTGTAATTGTTCCTTTCATGTCATTCCTAATGACATATGTAAGATTTTCTCCATTCAGATTAGAACATGTTATCTAGCCAACTAGCATTGTCTGTGTAATCTGACTTGTCTGCCTGTTGTCTGGCTGCTACAGAGATTTCATTATTGGAACTGATTGATGAATAATCTATTGGTCAAATTTTGTTGTTCATCTAATAAATGATTGGATATCTCTTTTTTTTCATTAATCAGCCAGGTCTATACCTATTGAATGACTATTGAAGGGATCTTTCCCAATGACACGTGTAGGGGGTGTTGAGTAGCTCCTCCATATGAAAGAGAGGTTTCTTGTTCTGCAAAATAATGTTCTTCATGTTGATGAAAGATTAAATAAAGAACACATAAAAATAGAGAACTTGGAAAAAGTATATCTGAATATTCATGTAGCTGGAAAGAAAAAAGCCCCATGATGAGAGTCAAAACCAAACACCTTACAAGTTCCTAGATATCTACCTAGACTTTGAGACCAGTTCATGGATTACTCACAGCTTTGCTGCAGAAAAGGTCACCGTCACATGAGCTGCCTTAAATTTAGGAACTGTAATTCATCCATGATGCAGCTCATAGCAGGGTTAGAAAACATGTTGGTAAAAATGCCTGAGTCCTACCTATGCTACAGACTCAACCAATGCTACCAGCAGAGGACCAGCAATAGGGGTGAATTATAACAGACAGTGTGTTCCAGTGGGTAGAGTATTGGCCTGAGACTCAGGGAAAGCTGGGATCTCTTCACAGCTCTACTGCTCACGTGTATGTGACCTTTAACAAGCTGTTTCACCTCTCTGTGGCTACGCCTACACTACAACCTATGTCAGCTTAATTTATGTTGCTGAGGGGTGTGAATAAACCACCTCGCTGAACAACATAAGTTCCACTGGCATAAGTGCTTGTGTGAACAACGCTATATAGGTGAGAGAACTTTCCCGCAGACATAACTTCTGTAGTTCACAGAGGTGGTTTTATTATACTGATGGGAGGGCTCTCTTCCATTGGCACAGAACATCTTCACAAGATGTCCTGCAGTGGCACAGCTGTGTCCCAACAGAACTGTACATGTAGACATGGCCTATGACTTTGTTTCCTTTCTCAATGTTTGTGCTGTAGAACTGTTCAGAAACTGGAATTTCTGTCACGGAGAAAACGCTGACCTCTTGACATTTTTGTTGTTGTTGTTGTTTCAAATCAGAACAAAAGTCAAAATTTGTCACAGAACACAAATTCTGGAAAATTATTTGGCAACATTGAATCGTTTTGTTTCGATACCATCAATGTTTAATTTCAAAAAGGTTCAAACACTTTGTTAATGTTGAAATAATGTATATAAACTATTGAAGAGAGGTCAAAAAGAAACCGTTTCAAGTGATATTTTTACCTTATCAAACTGATTCATATCAACACTTTTTCTGCCAAATTCTGTTTGATACATCCCCGCAAGGTTTTCCTTTCAACACAACTGCACTTTCCGATGGAACACTGTTCAGTCAAATTTTCAACCAGCTCTGGTGTGTTTATGTCGGCTAGATTATAAACTCTTTGGGGCTGAGAGTCTCCGGCTATGTGTTTGCACAGCATCTAGCACATTAGCTTATTCTTGATGAGGAAAAGTGGTCAAGTTTCGGTGAAGGACTGCTTGGCAGGTGTTGGCTAAACCTAACCAAAGCTGATCACTTTTTCTTAGAAAGGACAATTTGACTGGCTTCCTGATTTTGACTGAAGCCTCTCGGTACTCGCATCATGCAAATAAACTCGTTCGCAATAATAAAGGTATATTTTTCTAACTACAGAGTTCAAAATAAACTTCTTGTGTGCTCAAAAGCTGGAATCAGGCAATGCTACTGTCATATAGCCCTCTTTTCATCTTTAGCTACAGGTATATACAGGGGCTGCTCCAGGCACCAGCGCATGAAGCGCATGCCTGGGGCACCAAGCTGTGGGGGGTCGGCCTGCCGGTGGCTGTGAGGGTGGCAGTCAGGCAGCCTTCAGTGGTGTTTCTGCAGAAGGTCTGCCGGTCCCGTGGCTTCGGCGGCAATTTGGTGGCGGGTACGCCAAAGGCGCGGGACCGGCAGATCACCCATAGAAATGTTGCCGAATCTGCGTGACCAGCAGACCACCCGCTGGCGTGCCGCCGAAGGCCGCCTTACTGCTGTGCTTGGGGCAGCAAAACACATAAAGCCGCCCCTGGGTATGTACCATGGACACGGATGCCCCTTAAAACGTTCTGTAAAACTTGGCAACAGTTTGGCAGCTGGTCTGCTGAGAAGCCCGTCTTTCATGCTGACCAGTGTTGTCTCACTGTTGCCTTGCGCTCCCCTGTTTGTATCACTTGGTTGTCTTTTGTCTTGTATTTAGATTGTCAGCTGTCTGGGGACTATCTTTGTTTTCTGGGTTTGCATTGCAAAAAGCAACTAACTGGGGCTTGATTGAGGCGGCTCCAGGCACCAGCACGCCAAGCGTGTGCTTGAGGCGGCAAGCCACAAGGGGCGCTCTGCCTGTCGCCACAAAGGCAGCAGGCAGGTTGCCTGCGGAGGGTCCACTGGTCCTGAGGCTTCGGCGGACCTCCCGCAGGCTGCCACCGAATCTGTGGGACCAGGGACCTCCCGCAGGCAAGCCGCCGAAGGCAGCCTGCCTACCATACTTGAGGCGGAAAAATACCTACAGCCGCCCCTGGGCTTGATTCTGTAGGCCTCCCAGGCACTTCTGTAGAGAGAAACTGGAGTTTTATGTGTTCAGAAAGGAGAAACCCTCATATGTTCCCACAGGGGCTTTCTGGAGCTTCAGTCTGAGTGCATCAGAGTAAGCGTAACCCGCACAGCTCCTGGGCGTGGTGTTCTGTACCATCTAGTGGCAACGAGGCCACTTAGAGAGAGATCAAATGAGTCTGTTCTACAGTCTTAGCTAACAGCCAGTTGGGTTTTAGCTCATGCACTAAGCTCCAGAGGTCCCCCTTTCGATCCTGCCTGCCAACATCTGGGGTCTGTCAGGGATGCCTGCCTGTCCACTGCCGCCCTGGAGCAGGTGAGGAGGCATTGGAGATGAAAGTGGAGGGGGAAGGAATGGGAGGGCCCACTCTCTAGTATGGGTAGCTGAGGCTGTGTGGAGTGGGTAACTGACAGCAGGCACAGGCCGACTGTAAATTACTACCCACTCCCTAGAACGTGGGAGATGGGACTGCGACTCAGGTCTATCAAGTGCAGCACCTCCTGGAGTGACTGCTGGGGGGCGAAGTTTATGCCCCATCCCTTGCTTGCGGCTGTGCTTAACGTCACCATTTCACCCCTAGGACTTAATTGTTTGAAAGGTAGCTAGTGACCTTGGCTGACTCCACACTCGGGCAAAGCCCCGACTGACTTCTGGGAGACCTTTGACCAAGTAAAACGTCTAATTATACCAACTCTATTTACTAGCACCCTGTGGTAAACGTTTGTCTCAAATCTGGACTTAGAGTTCAACATCTGAGTGTTTACTGTGAACCTCCCCCAAGCTCACTACCATCTTGGATTTTACTTCGCTGCCACCAGATAAGATTTAGGCTCTTATCAGCCTGGGTTCCCCAAATACTCCTTGGAGGACCCCCTCTGTGGCCTCCCCAACTTCCTTTGGGAAGACCCCCCACGACTCAGAAATCTGAGTCTACCGGTAAGGGAAAAATCTCCCCTCCCTTCCCTCTCTCCGGCGTCCTGCTCTGAGCCACTGATGCAATCTCCTTTACATCACAATACCAAGAAAACCTTGTCTCCTTTCTCTCCAAAGAGACAGTTTCAAACACAGGGAAACTAAAGTGATTCTTTCTCTCTTTCCCGTAGCCGTTTCCGCCCTGGGACGATAGGAAAGTCAACACAAGATGTAAGGTTTCCCTCCCCCTCCCTGTCTTCCCGTGAGGGAGACAGATACCTGATACAGAAATTTCTATCCCTTTGCCTCACTAGGAAAAGAAACTCCCACAAGTTTTCAAAAGAAACTTAATATCTAAAAAAAAAGAAATTACAAAAGAATAATACTGCATTAAGAATCACAGGCTCTTGCTTATAAGAAAATATGGAATAAACAGTCTGATTTAAAAGATAGCCCAATTAAACCAGTCCAGCAATCAACACCCTTTTAAATACAAATCAAAGCACATCACAGCCGATTACTTTGTTTCCTTTGTACTCAACGAGATGTTTAGTAGAAATTTTGAAAGAAGATGGAGTTAGAAGAAAAGCTTGTTTACTCACAGCCGAGGAAAACAAAAAGACCCAGAACAAAGCCAAAAACCTCCAGAGGTTCCCACCCTTACTTTTGAAAATCCGGTTTCCTGATTGATCCTCTGGTCAGGTGTTTGGTTCCCTTTGTAACCCCTTTACAGTAAAAGAAAATTAACCCTTACCTTACCTATCTACTTATGACACACCCAGAGTCACAAGCAGTGAAACAACAATCAGCATTCCTGGTGCAACACAATAGCAGGAAGTCATCAGCAAACATTTGGTCTCCTTGTGTCATTCAGATTACCTTCAGGTCACTTAGCATACAGCTGAAACATCTGAGTGATCAGATGAAATCCAGGAGGAAAATTGTCACATTCAAAATCCAATGAAATACGCTCACCGCCTGATATAGAATATTGCACTAAGTACAACACTGGTAGGTGTGGAAAACGAATATGTGCATTAGCTAACACCTGCTACGAAACACCATACAAGGCGCGCAAGAACCAAGATATTTGCATATTGTCGGAAAGCACCTTCAGTAAAGAGGCTACTTTGCCAAGAACAAAGCTAACTACAGCTGGGTCTCTCCTTGGCTTTTGACAGATGTATATGCGTCAATATGAACAGGATTTACAGGTTTGTATCAAGACTCCAATCCAACCCAAGGGGTAAGCACATGCTTAACATTAAACATGTTTAAGTGCTTTGCTGGCTTGGGACCCAAAGGTGGGAGTGACCCCAATAGCTTTACAGAGAGTCATGTATTCAGGAATAACTAGTTTGTAAAGGAAATCAAATGGAAGGAACTTGTATTTGATTGACTAAGAAACAAGCACAATAATATACATCTCTCAAAGTGCTTTACAAAGGAGGTTGGTGTCATTAGACTCAGTTTACAGATAGGGAAACTGAGGCACAGACTGTAGCAGGCCCGAGACCACCCAGAAAACCAGTGGCAGTGCAGGAAATTGAACCCAGGTCTTCTGAGTCTCCCTATGCACTAGGCCACACTGTTTCCCACAAAACGGTCTAGAGAGAGACAAAATATAATAATGCACAATGAGGCTCTTTACTGTAATGAGAAAGTGGTGCAGATCTTTGATTTAAAGAGAAACACTATATCAAAAAGTAAATTATCTATCCTAAAAAACAAAGTAAACCCTCTGGAAAATAAGAAGTGTATTTAGACTGCATGGTCTGGGCCAAAGAAGCAAGAGTGGAGAATTTACCGGGGTTTTCAGGAGTGGTGGTTTAATCAAAATGACACAGATGTAATCTTTGATCCTAAAAATGAACATGGGCTTACCTTTATGTGTGAAGAGCCCATATCCATAAGTGTGTGCAGAAGTTGTGGCTTTATCACAGGGCTTGTGACATTTGGTGTCTCTAATCTCCCAGCTCCTGGAATCCTGGGAATTTCAGTTTTCATGTTTAAAAAAAAATTCCAGCTAAGGAGAAAAGCTTGAAAATGTGAAATCTAGACAATAAAAAACCAGAAGGCAAACAAAAAGGGCCAAAATCTATTTTAAAAATCATGTGATTTCTTTTTTGAAGCCAATCTCACAACTTTTTAGAGCTGATTCATGTTATTTATTTATTTTGACTCTGGGGTTGGCACTACTGGCATTCCGATGAAAGTGTCTGATGGCCGCATTGCTTTCCATGCAGTGTTACAGCATGCAAACCCCAGAAAGCAATTTTTACAGACCACACAGAGGGACCCTTATGTTTCCTGAGTTCCTTGACATGGTTTCAGCACACAGAGCTCTCTCGTGCCTCTAGGAGAGTAACCCAGTCCTAGCAGCAAACAGCCTCAGCTACCAGATGGAAGTGCCTTCAGAATTGTCTCAACCCTTTGCTGGGAATTAGGATCATAGAATCACACAATATCAGGGTTGGAAGGGACCTCAGGAGGTCATCTAGTCCAACCCCCTGCTCAAAGCAGGACCAAGCCCCAACTGAATCATCCCAGCTAGGGCTTTGTCAAGCCTTAAAAATCTCTAAGGAAGCAGATTCCACCATCTCCCTAGATAACCTATTTCAGTGCTTCACCACCCTCCTAGTAAAAAAGTTTTTCCTAGTATCCAACCTAAACCTCCCCCACTGCAACTTGAGACCATTACTCCTTGTTCTGTCATCTGGTATCACTGAGAACAGCCTAGCTCGATCCTCTTTGAAATCCCCTTTCAGGTACCTGAAATCAGCTATTAAATCCCCCACATTCTCTTCTGCAGACTAAACAATCCCAGTTAATCCACAGAGACCCAGGTTGCTGTCCAGGTCACTGAGATCCTCTGGGGCACCTCTGGAGCAGATAGGCCCCAAAACTCCTATCTACTCTACCATGTACAGCTAAAAGACTGCTGGGCTAGATTCTCAGTGGGTATAATCAGTGCAGCCTCACTGAAGTGAATGGAGTGACACCGATTCACACTGGCCATGCTATGTATAAAGTTTTACCCAGTTGGCAGAGGTAAAAATACACACAGAGATTGTTCTTGAGATTGGTCTACCGTCTGCGCACTTTAGCTTTGGGAATCTGGATGTAAGCCCCAAAGTATTGCATGTTACAAAGTCTGCCAGCAACACGGGGTGGGAGAAGAAGCTAATTTTTCTTTCATACATTTTGCCAGTTTCCAGCTAGATTTGACCCAGATTCTCTTCCTTTACAAACCAATGGGACTCTGAAAACATATCGAATCTGCAACTGGCTGGTATGCTGCAGTTACCATGAGGAGATGGCCCTTTTCCTAACTGCCTTTAACTGCATTCCTTTAACTGTTGCTTTGTTCTCCCCTCTACTCCCCCTCCGTTCTTTCCCTGGGATAGATCCTGCCCAGTTAAAGTTATTGGGAGTTTTGCAATCAGTTTCAGTGAATAACACCTAGCTCCTACATAGCACTTGTCAGAAGCTGGAAATAGGCGACAGGGGATGGATCACTTGATGATTCCCTGTTCTGTTCATTCCCTCTGGGACACCTAGCATTGGCCACTGTCGATAGATAGGATACTGGGCTTGATGGACCTTTGGTCTAACCCAGTATGGCCGTTCTTATGTTCTTTTCATCAGTAGATCTCAAAGTGGTCAGTAGCATTATCCTCATTTTACAGATGGAGAAACTGAGGCACGGGCCCAAAATTTGCTAGCAGGAAATGCCAACCCCCAAGTCTTCAAAAAAACATAAGTCAGGGCCCCCTCACCCTCACCCCACACAATAATGAGATTGGTTTAAAAATCATGAGATTAAAATCATGGCTTTCTGGGAGTGTCTACAAAATTTAGTCCAGCCACTGCAGTTCACTTTATAATATTTCTGTGTGACTCCAGTATATTACGGCAGCCTGGGGTATTGAAACAGAGGGAAAGGGCCCAGCTGAGACCACAATTAAGCAAGAAACTCCACAGACTTAAGCAGCTGGGGGAATATTCTGACCAGGTTATGCCATAATTCCCCACTTGTTTCCATTGCCCCAAGTCACTAGAAAGTTAGTATGCCCAGAAAAAGTCACGTGAAAGATAAAGGAGGATCCCCTGGTATGAAAGGCCCTGGAGCATGGGGATGAGAAAAGTGTTGGCCAGGAGCAGGTGCACTGGGAAAGGGGATCACTCTGGTGGTAGATGAGCTGTTCTTGAGGATCATGTGCTTAAATCCTCATGAAGTCAATGGGAGTTAAGCATGTGCTTTGCATTAAGCATATGCCTACGTGCTGTCCTGAGTAGGCTGGAACAGAGTATGTTCTTGAAGTACTTTCCTGAATCAGAGGCCTGGTCTACACTACGCATTTAAATCGATTTAAAGAGCGTTAAATCGATTTAACGCTGTACCCGTCCGCACTACAACGCCCTTTATATCGATATAAAGGGCTCTTTAAATCGATTTCTGTACTCCACCCCGACGAGAGGAGTAGCGCAAAATTGATATTAACATATCGGTTAACGGTTACGCGTGGATGGAAATCGACGTATGGTCTCCGGGCGGTATCCCACAGTGCACCACTGACCGCTCTGGACAGCAATCTGAACTCGGATGCAGCGGCAGGTAAACAGGAAAAGCCCCGCGAACTTTTGAATTACATTTCCTGTTTGCCCAGCGTGGAGCTCTGATCAGCATGGGTGGCGATGCAGTCTCAAATCCAATAGAGCTCCAGCAAGGCCGTACGGGAAGATAGTAGATCTGATCGCTGTATGGGGAGACAAATCTGTTGTATCAGAGCTCCGTTCAAGAACACGAAATGCCAAAGCGTTTGAAAAAAAACCTCCAGGATACACAGCGCTGCGTGACAAGCATAACGGGAGCCAGAGATCAAATGGACGCTCATGGATGGGGGGGTACTGAGGAACTCCGCTATCCACAGTACAGGCAGTCTCTGAAAAGTATTTGCATTCTTGCTAGCTCCAAGGTCTGTAGGTTCAAACACGTGTCTTGGCGTGGTTCAGGAAGTACCTCAGTTCCCCCCACCAACCACATGAAAGAAAGGGAAAGAAATCATTTCTTGACTTCTTTCTAAATGTCACCCTTATGTGTACGAATGCTGGCTGTGTAGACCGATGCTGCCAGCAGTGAAGAGCAGTATCCGCTCCTCTCCCTCCCTCCGGTGGTAGACGGTACAATTGATGAATATCCGTCGTCGCATCAGCCCCGTGAGTGCTCCTGGCTGCCTTCCAGGTGAGGCTGGCTGGGGGCGCCCGAGTAAAAATGGAATGACCCCAGTTACTCAGTAGTGGTAACAAAATGCTGGTAACGTCTTCACCATAGCAACTGGGGGCTGAGCTTCATCAGGCCCCCTCCCTTTTCCTGGTAAAGAAGATTCCGTCTGCCTGGACTGTCATAGCTCGCGGAGGCTGCCTCCCCTTCATTTTAATCTCATACAAGTCTCTGTTTCTTATTCCTGCTTCTTTATAACTTCATTGACACAAATGGGGGGGGAACTGCCATGGTACCCAGGAGGTTGGGAGGAGGGAAGCAAAGGGTAGGGTTGTTGCAGGGGCACCCTGTGAACACTGACACGGAGCAGCTGTCTCTTGATACCTGGTCCTCTAACACACTTCGCCCCTGTATTCTAGGCAAGGACGACTCCATTTTAGAACCGTAAGGAGGACGATCATCCAAGTGAGTCAATCCCATTTGCTTTGTTGTTGCGCCCCGGCCGATTTCAGCAGGGCACTCATTGAGCAGGGTGGACAGTCCAGAGAGGAGAGATAACCGCATCTCATTGCCAGTTTGTCTCCGGCAGTAGACGGTACAGAACAACCGGTAACATACTCTGCTCTCATGCAAAAGCAAGTGAATGCTGCTGTGTAGCGCTGGAGTATCGTCCCTCTCTTCCGGCATCCAGTACACTACGGTGCCAAAAAAAAAAAGCTGACGGGCTCCCATGGTGCCGTGGCTATGTGTCTGCCAGGGCAATCCAGGGAAAAACGGGCGAAAGATGTCACTGATGTTTTCCCGAGGAAGGAATGACTGAGTGACCATTTACCCAGCAACCACCTCGCAATAATGATTCAACCCAGAATTCCAAGGGCGGGAGACGTTGGAACTATGGGATAGCTACGGAAGAGCTACCCACAATGCAACGCTTCAGAAATCGACGTTAGCCTCGGACCATGGACGCACAACGCCGAATTACTGTGCCTAGTGTGGCTGCATGAAATCGAATTTATAATATCAGTTTTATAAAACCAATTTTAGCTAATTCGATATTATCCCATAGTGTAGACGTGGCCAGAGTCTCTCCGAAGAGGGAGCTAGAGTTGCCCTGTGTTATTTTAATGTATCAAGACATTCACAGGTATCCAGGGTCTAATTCCCATTGAAATCAATGTGAGTTAGGTGCCTAAATACTCGAGGATCTGGACCTAGAGGGCCCGATGTATGTGCTGCCTTTAAACAAATCCATGAAAAGAAGAGAATAAAAAGGGATGTGGCTCATTTAAACCCAATAATAGAGATGAAACAATGAACACAGCAATAAAACCGGAGAGCAGCAGTTTGGGTTCCGCTAGGTGAACCTCCAAGAAGCTGTACCCCGTTGTAAACGGCATGCCGTGCTCATTCCACAGGCCAGTTATTGAACATATCAAACTAATTACAAGGCATCACAGTGACAACTGCGCACATGGAATCGTTTACTGCCCACATTAAAATCAATTAGTGCATATTTTCCCTGTCCTGAACATTGTTCTGGGCTTGGAACCTTTCTGCACTAATCATTTCGTCTGTCATGATGGAAAAAATAATAACTCCTTTACGACCAGAGGTGGGGATTTCTGAATACATTAAACTAATGGGAAATGCCTGTTTCTAAACAATGCAACACTAAAACTGAAGGCCTTAAATTCAGTGGTATCATGGGGTTAATGTTTCCCAAGGGGTCTGTTTCCCAAAGCCTCGCATTGATTTCAGAGGGCCTTGGACTGGCCCACACTCTGTGTTAGAGGGACTTTCGGCAATATTGCTGTAATGAAGAGATGGTTCTGTTCTCATAACAATTAATAATGTACTAATGATAATAATGCAAGAGGGCTCCTTTAATTATAAAGTAATTAAATGAAGCAACAAGAGCTAATCATTTCATTTATATAGCATCCAAAGTGTGCGAGGCACTTTGCAAACAGAATCCCTCTCCCACAGAGTTTACGATCTAGGGCAGCGGTTCTCAGACTTTAGCAACTCAAGGACCCCCATTCTGATTTAAAACTTTTGGCAGACCCCCCAAGCCAGCCGCTCAGTCCCAGGCCCTGATCCCACTCCACCCCTTCCTCCAAGGTCCCATCCCACCTCTTTCCACCCCTGCCCCTCCTCTTGCCCAACTCTTTTCATCCCTACCCCTGAGTGCATCCCATCCCTGCTCCTCTTCCTCCCTCCCAGCACCTTCTGCATGCCAGGGAATAGCTGTCCCATGGAGTGCAGGAGGAGCTTGGAGGGAGGAGGAGAAGTTGATCAGCAGGGCCTGCAGACCCCCTGGAGCACCCTCGCGGACCCTCTGGAGGACCCTCATGGATCCCCAGGGGTCTGCGGACCTCAGTTTGAGAAACACTGACCTACGGCTCTGATCCTGCAGCGATTTACACCTGTCGTAAGTTTATGCACAGGTAGTCCCATTGACTTCAGTGTGGCTTCACACAGGCAAAGGGGTTTCACAAACTTAAGTTCTTATGTGGTCCCCCCATCACCCTAGTGTCTGAGCACCTTGCAGGCTTTAAGGTACTTATCCTCACAGCACCCCAGTGAGTTAGTGCTATTATCTCCATTTTACAGATGGGGTAAACTGAGGCAAAAAAATCAGTGGCAGCGTGATGTTGGGGGATCACCCAGACTGGTAAGGGGTTCTGTCACTGCCTGCCCTGCAACCTCAGGTGCCTCTGTGCTGTACAGTTTGGGGTTCAGAGCCCTGATACCAGCAGCCAGCCCACAAGCACATGGTCTCACCCTGACGTCCACCAGCCTAGATACTCCTTGCAGGGTGATCCCAACAGCCCTGCCAGTCCTGATCTCCCCAAATCCACCCATCCTGACTTCTTAAGTACCAGACACTTGGCCTGTTCCCCTCTGGTTTGTCACCCCGGGAGGCGTGAAACCAGCCCCTCAAAAACCAGTTTACGCATTGCATACACTCCACACAGTTTGCACACCAGAGACTTGTTCAGAGTAAATATAAATGACAGGGATTATTTAACAGAAAAAAAATTCCAGATTCAAAGATGAACTAGCAAGGAATAGCAACCATAGACATGCTACAGAGAAAATAAACCATTTCAGGCTTTACATTTTCAAATAAGACAAAAATCAAATTACCTATTGCCTCTGAACCTTTTCCCAGAGTACCCCCTAACTGTAGAGGGAAATCCAGCATTATATGGACAACGCCTGCCATGAGACTGTCCCTCAGTTTCTGTCTGAAGGCCTCAACATTGTCTCCTTTTTAAAAAGGCCTTTTCCTTTTATTCCGCCTCTCCCCACCTCGATATGGTGACTCATGGTTATTCAGGGTGGGGAAATTCTAGCTGAGAACTCACATGACTCATCGTTTGTCTTTTCCTGGGTTGTACAATGCTAGGCTTGTGGAGCTGGCCTCATTTGGCTGAGGACACAGACCCGCTCTGCCTGACTGGCCATTGCCATGCTGCGAAGTGGAGCTGCACTACAGATTACGAGCATCATTTTCTATTTACACAAATTCATAGCCCACAGTCATAATGATTATCAAGCTCAGAACATTAAAAGCTTTCATCAAAAACCTTACTCAACATATTTACAAAGTACAATAGCATCATATATAATCAGCTGATTCAGTTGCTTATTCTCTGGTGGTTCAAACCCCTTTTTCTCCCATTCGAGTGTCTGGACCTTGATTGCCACAGAGAGTTAGGCACTGGGACTTTTCAGCTTGGAAAAGAGATGACTAAGGAGGGATATGATAGAGGTCTATAAAATCATGACTGGTGTGGAGAAAGTAAATGAGGAAGTGTTATTTACTCCTTCTCATAACACAAGAACTAGGGGTCACTCAATGAAATTAATAAATAGCAGGATTAAAACAAACAAAAGGAAGTATTTCTTCACACAACGTACAGTCAACCCGTGGAACACACTGCCAGGGGATGACGTGAAGGCCAAAACTATAATGGGGTTCAAAAAAGAACCTGGAGGATAGGTCCATCAATGGCTATTAGCCAAGATAGTCACTGCTGCAACCCCATGCTCTGGTGTCCCTAAACCTCTGACTGCCAGAAGTTGGGAGTGGACGACTGGGTATGGATCACTCAGTGGCTGCCATGTTCTGTTCATTCCCTCTGGGGCACCTGGCATTGACCACTGTCAGAAGACAGGATCCTGGGCTAGGTGGACCATTGGTCTGACCCAGTATGGCCATTCTTATGTATTTTTACCTAAATACCTTTGAGGATCTGAGCCTAAGTCATATGGGAAGTCTGTAGAGAAGCAGAGAATTGAATATAGGACTCCCAAGGGCTAAGTTAGTGCCATAATCACTGGACCAACCTTCCATCAGGCTACAAGGAACACACAGCCTAAGTAGATCACAAGGAGATGAAGGCTGGCAAAGCAGCAAAAGAAGTGAATATGACCCCAATTTAGCAGTGCACATGCTTAAAATTGCAGCAAATTACCTATGTGTCTACTTAACTTTAAGCATGCGCGGGGCCCAAGCGGTAATCTTTGTCATGCATCTTATTTCCATTATAACCCTGTTTTTCAGTCAGTTTAATTCACATTAGGCTAAAACCTGCCAAAGGGGTTTTCAGTCCAGATGTCACATTTTTTTTTTTATTATTTGGCAGAAAGTTGCCTTTAAAATTTTAAACTCCACTGCCTTTTAAACCCTTACAAAAATAATCTCTTTTCAGATTTCCAGTATTTAATGTTTCTTTTAAGAATTTTTTTTTAAATTACTCCAGCTGGCAACTGGCTTATTTAATAAATGTAATCTTCCCTTGGGGGAGGGACTGTAAGTCTGGATTAATTTTAAACAGCCATTCTGCTTGTGCCATTGCTACTTTTAATAGCACCGGATCATTATGCAAAATACATTATTGCTGTCAGTTCTGATGATCCCTAGTTACTTGTCGTTTACACAGCGCTGAGTTCTGATTTCTTGATGAGGTCTTGGTTTTTCCCTCAATCCATGGGTGATTTACACGTCACTTGCTAATAGGAGTTATATACATCAGCCATCCTGCTCATGGATGGGAGAACAGCCCCCCTCGAGGGGAAGTATTGTTCTAAAAAATGTCATGTGTTTCTAAGAGCTTGGCAATTCTGTTCAGCCAGCCACGCAGCATCCCAAGAAGTGACAAGGCAAAAGCAAAATAGGGCAAAACTGGCCAAAGGACAAAACTGAAATACGATTCCAGTGAGACACTATTAAATGCTAGTAAAATCAATCATTTTAGTTAGTTCCTTTTCCATTCCTCAGCCTAGGCTATGATCATAAGTCCTGCAACACTTATGCCTGAGAGTAACTTCCACATTGAGTTATACTCAGTATGTTCAGCCTATATGCTCAGTAGGGCTACTCCTATGAGTAAATTGCCATGTGCTAAGAGTTTATAGGATCAGGGCCATAAACAGTAGATCAACTTGAAGAGTTAGAGTGAGTCATTAGGGTCAGCCTGATACAAAGGTCAGCATAGAGATGGAAGAACTGACCAAAAAAGGAATTTCTGTCCTACAGGACATACCAATATTTCAAAACATTCTAATTCTGGATAAAAAGTTGAATTTCGCCAACCAAAAATGCTGAAAAATTTCACCCCGAAAACATTGAAATGTCTTGTTTTGACACTTTCAGTCGTGGTGAAACTCTTTGACATTCCTGAACACAATGTTTCATTTTGATTTTCCCTGTGGAAGATTCCACCCAAACCAATCTTTGGTCCAACAGAAAATTTTGACTTAGGTGAAACCCTATTTTCCAATGGGAAATTTTAATTAGCCATAAGAGCTGCCTCAGTTGTGGCTCAAACTCTTTCCTGCTTCCTGAAAACTCTGGGATGGGGACAAACTAAGAAAATAAATTACTTTGACTCTATTTAGGATGCAGAATACTGCCCCCAGCTGGATAGTCTGGGCAGAGACTGAAGCAGAGAGGAGAACCAACGTTTCTCATCCCTCCACTCCTTTCCAATCCCTCCCTGCCCAATTGCCTTAGAAGGGAAAGTACAGGTAGGCAAAGCCTGCTTCACCATCATTAGTAGACCTACCTGCATTCTAAGCAACTCCTACCCAACCTCACAGTGACGTGAAGAAGGCCCTTACTCTCCTTAATCCCTGGTATGGTCAGGTGAGGACTAGAGATCATTTAGCCTACAAGTAAAGCAGGTTGAACCCCCCTCCCCACCCAAAATGTCATGAAAACCATGGAAACTTTTCAGTTAGTGAGTTTTGAAGATTTTTTGTAATCTTGAAATTTGATACCCTTTTTTCCTGAAAAAGTGACATTCGAAAAACTTTGATAAGCTTTAGCTATAATCATCAACCCTATGGCCTCCAAACAGGAATGTCCATTCAACCTTTTCAGTACTGGGATGTCTGCTGAGGCCTGCAAGAGGGTCTAACCAGCTAGTTCTCTCTACCAGAAGATGTCATCATACAGAGGGATTCCTATGAGCCTCTGATCCCTTTATACCTGTGAAACTGCAAAAAAGCCATAAATCCCCCTGATGAATACCATACCCCCGGCAGGTGCAGTGCCTGCTTTGGGGAGGTGTTTGAGATGTCCCTGGAAGTGGCAGGGCAAGCCGGAGGTGGAATGGCCAAAGTGAATCTGTTCTGCAGTGCTACATAAATATATTTTTAAAACCAGGTCCTCAGCATAAATCAATGTAGCACGTCAATGCTGTTAACGTTAAGTCCGACATCTGTCTGAATTATTTTCCCTTCCAAATTAACTTGGGAGTGCGATACCTGAAAGAGACTAGAAAAAAACGACAATTTGGGTTTCCTAAACAAACATAATTTAAATGCATTCTAAAAACTTGTGTGTAACAACCCCTGAAAAAGGTCTTGTCGAGTGAATACTGGAGATGTTGCTGTCTTTTCATTACTCTTTTTTTTTTTTTTTTGCAGGGCCTGTTATAGTCCCAGTCTTGCAAACACTTATGCACACACTTCATTTTCCCCATATGGGTAGTACCATTGACTTCAATGGGACTGTTGATCTCTGTAAAATTAAGCGCCTTTGCAGGATTGGGGCTGTGATTTGTTATTGTCAAAATTGCCCCTTAAAGAAGAAATCCTGTCTCTTTCCTATCACTTTATGAACTGGGGAAGAAACAGGAAGTGCTGAGAAACAGGCAAGAGTTTACAGATTGCCATCCATCTGCACGGACCTCTGCATGTGCCACTTCTGTAGAAAGCCGGAGCCCAGCATAAACTCTGTGACAAACCTGGTAACTCTATTATGGACAAGAGCTGCCTAAGAAAGTGGTCAGACCTTGATACCTTGTATGTAAATGTAAAAGGACCGATCCTCAGCTGGGGTGACTTCAGTGGAGCTGCTCTGATTTATACCAACCAGCGATCTACATATCTAATCCTTAATTTAAATTGAAACCAAAGAACACAATCAACTATATACACTATTTGCAAAACAGCCCTCTCTTACCGGTGGCATTCCCCAGGGAATCCTCCTTTCATCACAGCGTCCATGTTCCTATGGCTGGGGAGACCTTTGCTGCCTCCCAGGATGGCTAATGGTAGCAGACCTTTTAGCAGCACATGTTATAGGAGGGAGGCGTAAGTTATAAACAAACAGAAGTTAACATAAATCGCCCTAATTATGGACTTACTCAACACTGTCGGCTCAAAGTGATATTTCATCCCCAGTTTTCATTAAAAATGTCAGTGTTTGTTCATTGGAACACCAGTTGCTTGGTACCATAGGAGGCAGATTGGCTTGATGACAGTATTGGTCACAAAGCCTTCCTGTACAACAATGCAAAAACCCCTCCAGTGCATTGATGGGAAATGGCAGCTGTAGTGCTTGACTAAGAGGCACACTAGCCCTAGGAACAACATGACTTCCTTTGTGTGGGGCAAGCAGGGAGCCTTGCTGCTCAGCTCAGTTTATAGCCAGTCATGTGCCACATGCGGGACCCTGGCATTTCTAGGACAACCAGGCAGGACTCCGTCCCCGGCTGTGATGAGTTTCCATCCAGCACAGCTGAGAAGAGTGTTGCACAGATCCTGAGGCCAAAATGGGCCCATGGTAAGATACTCTACTTTAGTCTGGCAATGGTAGTGGCAGAGCATAACACAGAGCATCATGCGTTCCCCCACCCACCTCCCACAGGTCTCCCTCTGTCAAGGACCTGGGAATGGGTGGGGAGGAGACAATTATGCAGGGCAGCTCTCTGGATGCTTTGTGCAACTTGAGCAGCACAAAGCATCCAGAGCTGGAGCCAAAGTGTCTAGCCACCGTCATCTGTCTCTCTTTGCTGAGGAGCCCCTTACTCTGCATTGATTTCAGTGCACTTGCCTGTAGAATAAAATGCTACTTGCCATGAAAAGAGTAGTGGAATCTGGCCCTTGCTGCTTTTCTGAACCTCAAAAACCTGATGCTCTACACCATGCATCTTACTTTTCAACTGACTGCATTTTATATGTATCATCCCAGCTTGTATGCAGATACACATTGCATCCAGACATCATGGTGCTCGGTGACTTTATAAATGCCTGCAATAATAACTGCTAACGCTTTTTACAGTACCTACTTTAAATATTAAGGCTACCTTATGCTTAACTCCTTCAGGACCCTTTGAAAATACAAGCCTTAATGAATGGAAATGCTACTTATTTCACATTAGGCATATGAAGGACACGCATCTACTGGAGCTGGTTGGGAAAGTTTCAACTAAACGTTCCCTGTCCCTCAAACACTGGAAAATTCTGATTCATTGAATCTGAAACTGGTTTGGGGAATGGATTAGTTTCAGTACAATTCCTGACTCAAAAAAAAAAAAAAAAAGGTGGGGGGGAGGCTTTTTGAAATGGTTGAAGTGCGCCCATTTCAACATCTTCAAAATGAAGTTTCAGGGGAGGATTTATTTGGTTTTTGGTTTAGAAACTTCTCTTAATTTATACTAAAATATTTAAAAAGAAACCAGGTCCCAGTCAACATGAATCATTTTGATTTGTCCAAGCTACAAATAGCTTTCCATTTGTTGATTCATGAAAGTTGACAAGATTTCAACTTTTCAGCTCAATTTGGGGGGGAGGGGGAAATCAATCTCAAACATTCTCATGGGATGGGAAAACCATTTGCCACCCACCCTAACGCCTACAATATCTTTGATATCCTTATATTAAGCCACCTATTCATGAAATAAGTTATAGATTGGCAAGTGGGGGCTGATTCTGCACTGCTTTGTACCTTGTATAGTCATTTACCCAAGTGCAACATGAGTATATTCCTTTACCATTCTGAATCCAGTAGGATGTCACCCCCATCCTGTGCTGGTGTAAATGTTTGCACAAGCAGCAGGGAGGCTGTGAATTAGCCCTGTACTATAGATCTGTGTAAAGTTTTTAGAACCAGATCCACAGCTGAGGTAAACAGGCATAGCTCCATCTGGCCTTTACAGTTTCTGCTAGTGAATCTTTTTTGTGTCATTTCATAAAAGGAGTATATATAGCTACCAAATAACTTTGTAAAATATTTGCTGGTGCAGCTAATTTACTTTCAGCATATGTGCCTCATTATCAAAGCAAAATCACAGACCAATTCTATTCTTATCAAAATGAAAATCACTCGGATTAAGACTGGTTGTTAAAAAAAAAATCCATCAAAGATAATAGGGTTGTTGACAGTGAGATTAGTTCCTTTTGTTTCGTGATCAAACCGTTTTGATATCTTAATCAAACAGTTTCATATGCTTCTCTTTCATATCATCTCCTTTAGCTGCCCTGCATGTTAATGATGATAGGTTTCCAATCGATTGCGTGAGGCTGGCCTCTGGGTATGGTTGATTTAAATCGGTGACATTATTGCTTTTTTTATTTGGCTCCCATTGTCGGCAGTTTAAAGAATCAGATGCAGTTTAAAGTGTTTTTACTGTTCCAAGGAAATATGGAATGCCACTTTGTATTATATTTTGGGAGATTTTTGCTTTGGTCTGCAAAATAACAGTAAGTGTAAAAACGTGTTTGCTAACAACCTGCTAGCAAGGCATAGGTTTGCAAATGGGTAGTGCTTATTCTGCTCTGTTCAAAGTAGCATTATTCTGCTCTGTTCAAAACAATTTAGGACCATGTTGTGTTTAAACTTCTATGCAAGATTTCAGGGAGGTTGCACTGATGTGAGAGATTTTGGGCCATCGACAGGAATTCTCGAGCTGGGAATAAGCTACTCCTGAATAAGAACTGACATACGAGGTCTTTCATGCCAAAATGAGGGCTGGGAGAAGTTCTTTGTAGCAACTCCATATCAGCCAAATTGTTTGGGAACCAAGTTCCAATGCAAACAGGGTCCCTAAGAACAGTACAGGCAGGGGGATTTGACTGATAGTTCTCCCCCTCCCAGCCAAACAATCATGTAAAGAGAGATAGAGGAGAAGGAGGGGGGAGATACAGTAGCATTAGGCAGTCGTGCAGTCAAGCAGAGGTGGTGCTTGGCATGTTGAGAGACATGACTGGCTGGAAACTGAAGTGCAGTGGCTTGCTCCATTGCCTGGATTGGTGGAGTTAAGAAGCACCTGGAGACTTCAATCCTCCACCTCCTGGAGAGGGCACATGCTGTCAGTGTCTGTTCTCCCTCTGCTCTCTCCACAGATTCCACCTATGGAGCCCTAGCAGCAACTGATACAAGCACTCCTTGCCCTGCTGGGCACCTGATGTCAGCCAGTGCAGTTCACACACAAGGAGAGGCCCAGCCAGACTGGGAGCCAGGCAGGGTACCTGCTAGATGAACATCTCCTTAGCTCTCACACAGCCCATGGACAGTTGCACCAATTCCTGCATGATTCTGCTTGGAGACTTTCTATCCATTTTAGGCTGTGATTGCAACTAAATTCCAGCCCCCTCTCCTCCCACTGCTGCATCTTCAGTAGGACCAGGCAAAGGGTTCGCAGCGAACAATGTATCACAAATGTTGCCCTGTTAATGATTTGGGAGCTAGCCATGATGAGATGAAGCTGTTTGCTATTCCAAATTGCTTGACGCGTGGTTTCTGCAAATCTGTTTATTGTTTCCCTCTTCCCCCATGTGGCCGGGTGGCTACCCGCTCTAGCCCTGACAGGGTTAAAACCAGCCCTGGGAGAGGGCTGAGAGAACAGCCCAGGCTGAGTGGGAAGCAGGCTCAGCTGGGGCCATGCCCCAGTTAGGGCCCAGCTGACCCTATAAAGGCTCGAGCCAGGAGCTCAAGCAAAGAGTCTCTCTCTGCCTTTAGAGGGAGAAGGACCTGGCTGCTAGGGAGCGTAGCTGGATACTGAAGGTGGAGCAGGGCTGGGGGAAGGCCAAGGAAGCTGGGGAGCTCTGGCCTGGAAACCCCCCAGGCTGCAGGCCTAGGGTAAGGCCAACTGGGTACTGAGGTTGCAAAGGGGCAGCCCACGGGTAGCCAAAGGCAGCAGGTCCAAACTCAGCTTTGCCAGTGATGAGTGGCTGATACTGCAGTCTGCCCCAGAGCGACGGGGCTAGACGATGACTGGCAATAGCCGTATACTGAGGCGAGGTGGGGGTTCCCCAGGGAGGGGAGACCCTAAGACTGAGGGGTTACTGCGAGGGAGCAGCACCCCAGATAACAGGGCACTGGGTCCAGGAGGGACACGGGGGCTAAGCGGTAGCAGGGCACTGGCCTTCAGAGGGCGCTCCAATGGCGGGAGAACTAATTCCCTGAGACTGCCAGCAGGAGGCTCCACAGGGGTGATTCCGCAGGCTTAAACCCCAGTATCCAGTGATTGTTGCTTTCCAGAAAGGCAAGAAAGAGCAGTGCCACTTTCTGGTGCAGGGGTGTATGTAACCTCCTCATTCAATGGGTGTACTATACTAAACTCCTGGAGGGGACAATGACCATCTGCAGCAGCGCTCTTGGCCCCAGCACCACAACCCTAATCCCAGCCTGGTGTGGAGGGAAGGTGCCAGCTAGAAGTAGGGGGATTGGGATGGGGGGGAGCTGGAGAGCAAGCCTCAGCAGCAGCTCCTGGCCCTGGGCTCTGGGCCTGCCTCCCTGTCTCACACATTGTGTCCAGGGGCATGGAGTCAGAGCGCAACTCAGGTAATAATGGAGGGGCAGCTGGGCCAAACCTGAGTGGTGCTGTGATCCCTTGCACCAGTTTGCAAGGACACTTACTCAAATCTGGCCTGGCTGCCCCTCCAGGGAATTTTAGCTCTTTGTTGCCTCTATTCCCATAATACATCATCCCCCCCATTCCCGTTCTGAATATATGCTGTGATTGGACCTTGTACTGGTTCTCCGCTCTACTTCTCTTTTTAAGGCAGTGTGACACCTTTCATGGTAGATATTACCCCAGAAGAGGTACATAAGATTTAACTAGTGGCACTGGAAAACCTGAGTTTATTTCCAGTGCTATTCATATACTATGATAAAGCTGTTCCCTTTCGCAGCTGAATCCCTTTCCCCTTGTCATTCTAATCCTAGAAAATCTGATCAACAGTTTTCTTGTCTAATTATACAGTACACAAGCAAACATGTTGCATGGCAAATAGGAGAGCAGGCTCATGCTCCACGGATTAATGTCACCGCTCCCTGCTGACATAACTCTGGTTTGATATTTAGTGGAAATCATGCCATTTCCAGATAAAGGCATTGGTTTTGGATGTTGATCTTTATTTTGCAGACCAAAGGCCTGCAGGGTCCTCTGCTGGTGTGAATCCAAATAGCTCCATTAGAGTTGGATTTAAACCTAGCCCAAAGAACCATACATTGTTTCTTGTCTTCCTCATCGAAAGTTCCAGTTAGACTGGATTTGTGATGCAAATCTAATCCATAACCTCCGGGACTGATGTTCTCCAACATGTGCATTACTGCTCAGTGATACCTAGCAACACACACCTACTTCCTTTTGATTCCTTTTTGGCATATCAAATGTTTACTTTCGTTTCCCTTTCAGCTGTACTTGGGATGCTAGAATGGAAGAATCCATGTCTGCAGGACGTGCAGTAGAATGGATACCAACAGGTGTGTATTTACAGTACAGGCAGCCATTACTCTTGCATTTCCTTGTCAGGGGCTTAACATTTCTAAATTGTTTTCCAAATTAGTCAAGTGTCATGTACATTTTACAGGGGCTCTGCCAATATCATCACTGAATTTAAAATATACATTGAGAAACAAAGCACAATTTCCCTGATTGTGTTAAAATGTTGTCTACTAATTTGCATCACTGCAGCCAAGCTTCATATGTGAGCCAAGACAGTTACAGGCAAAGGATAACATGTTTGGGTTTTTCCTGTCAATCTCACCTAGACCACACCTTGATCTTTTCATGTAAATAGTGTAAATCTGGAGTAAGTCTTTTGAATGTCAGTACAGAACTTGCCTCCGCCCATATCTTGTAATGGACACGCTTTACCTCTAAATAATTCAACAAGAACATAAGAATGGCCCTACTGGGTCAGACCAAAGGTCCGTCTAGACCAGTATCCTGTCTACCAACAGTGGCCAGTGCCAGATGCCCCAGAGGGAATGAACAGAACATCAAGGGAATCATCAAGTGATAGCTAGGGTGACCAGACAGCAAGTGTTAAAATTCGAGATGGGGTGGGGGGTAATAGGCGCCTATATAAGACAAAGCCCCAAATATTGGGACTGTCCCTATAAAATTGGGACATCTGGTCATGCCAAGTGGTCTAGCTCCTGTCACTCATTCCCAGCTTCTGGCAAACAGAGGCTGGGGACACCATCCCTGCCCATCCTGGCTAATAGCCATTGATGGACCTATCCTCCATGAACTTATCTAGTTCTTTTTTGAACCCTGTTATGATCTTGGCCTTCATGACATCCTCTGGCAAGGAGTTCCACAGGTTGACTGTGTGTTTGTGAAGAAATACTTCCTTTTGCTTGTTTTAAACCTGATGCCTATTAATGTCATTTGGTGACCTCTAGCTCTTGTGTTATGAGAAGTAGTAAACTAACATTTCCCTATCTACTTTCTCGACATCAGTCATGATTTTATAGACCTCATAGATCTTGATTCAAACCCCACTGAAGTAGATGGAAAGACTCCAAATGATTTTGGCAGATCAGCCCTGAAAATAGCAGAACTCCTGTTTGCATTTTACTTTCTATTTTAAAATTAATCTATATAGTTCCCAACTCAGTGTGGGAATGGGGAGAGGGAAATCAGCTCAGACTAACCCCCCAGTGTTGAAATTCTTCATAGGAATGTTTAGTGTTATTTTCGTAGCCTTTCTTATCCTGCTTTACCCCCCACGGGAGCTGTTTGCATGAGTGTTTGGTGTAAGTCTATTTTGCTAGCCTTTCCTCACCCACCCATCTTCATGGGGTGCCTGAACATTTAACAAAGTTTTATGTCATTTTTATGTTGATCTTACACACTGGAATTTTATTTTAATAAATTACATGTATATTTTATTCCTGAAACCAGACTAAACCACAGCAATACAAAAAAGCTGAAAGATTTGTTTTTTAAAACCACTAGTTAGGAGGAATGGGCACATGTAAATTAGACACCAAGGAAGGTTTACAAACGTGTAATTATTCTTAATTCTTATGTATTTACGGTAGCATCAAGAGGCATCAACTCAGACTGGGGCAACATTGTGCTAGGTGATGCATGTACACATAGTAAGAGACAACCCCAGCCCAGAGTTTACACCAGACAAGAGGTGGGCAAACTTTTTGGCCTGACGGCTGCATTGGGTTTCCAAAATTGTATGGAGGGCCGGTTAGGGAAGGCTGTGCCTCTCCAAACAGCCACGCGTGGCCTGGCCCCAACCTCTGCCCCCTATCCAACCCCCTCTGCTTCTCACTCCCTGACAGCCCCTCTGGGACTCCTGCCCCATCCAACCCCCCCCAGTTCCCTGTCCCCTAAAAGCCCCCTTGGGACTTCTGCCCTATCCATCCCCCTGCTCCCTGTCCTCTGACCACCCCCGGACCCCACACCCGATCCAACCTCTCCTCTCATTCCTGACAGCCCCCCTGAGACTCCTGCCCCATTCCCCCACACACTCCCTGTCCCCTGATGGCCCCCCTGGGACTCCTGTCCATGGCTCTGCAGCTGCGCTGCCCCAGGAGCCCACCGCCCAGAGCATTGCGCCGGCAGCAGGAGCTGAGGCTGCGGGTGAGGGGGAACAGCCTCCCAGGCCAGGAGTTCCTGGGCCAGGCAGGAGGGTCCCGTGGGCTAGATATGGCCTGTGGCTGTAGTTTGCCCACCTCTGCACTATACGCAGAGAAGACAGACAGAGTGACGGGGGGAATATAGTTTCTGATCCAAAGCTTATTGAAATCAATGGGAGTCAGTTTAGATGGACTGCAGTGGGCTATGGATCAGGTTCACAGAGCCAGCTCCTGAAGTCCTTTCTCAGCTGTTCTCCCCTGAAGTCAATGGGGGCACACAACTCTGGGGAGCTTATCCAGCATGCAGCCAGGAGCAGGATGCATTGTGTAAGGGCTGTAACAACAGACAGCACTGTGCCCCCTGGTGCTCCCAGTATGATACTGCAGCCTCTCTTGGGCTAATCACCTCTATCACTGCTCTGCCAGGGCTGCTCCTTTCCTGTGATGGGGAGGTACCCCATTGGCAATGGCTCTGTGATGACATTTTCAGCATTATGCATCTTTCCAAGCCTACCCCCTTCTCAGGGCTGGAATCACGGGGCCTGGTTTTCTGTTATCCTGTACCTTACGCTATCGTAAACCCCAGTGCAAACCCAGCGTCAATCTCTACCGTTCCAGTTCATTGCCATTTGATGTCCACTTTCCACAGGTGGACTTTACAGGATACAGGGCAAAATAATCCAGCCCTATCGCTCCACTGGCAACACTACTGATGGAGCAACATCAAGGGATGCCTTCTAAAATCTTTCCCCAGCTGGCTGATCAGCCAGACAATGGTCATCACCATCCAAAACTGCTCTGCCAGGCCACAGTGGTGAATCTGGCCTAAAAAGTTAAAATAAGCTGGATAACGCCTCTCTCCAAATCATGAGAAAGGTCACCTGGTGACTATCTCTTTGGATTTCTTGTTCAGCCAGGAAATTTTTAATTAAAAAAAAAAGCGGACGTTTTCAGCTACAATCTACATTAAACTGGAGTTACGGTTGGGTATTTGTCACTAAAGGGCAGAGTTACAGTTGTTTGGGTGCCTTAACTGTGCATTTACGTACCTTAAAATATTGGGATTTATTTTAAGTTTGACCTGACCACTGTACTTGCCGGATTTGTCACAGCTGGCTTTTTAAGATAATTACAACATCCTTGTAAAATTTTTACCAGTAAATTATATTGATCCCGTAACTCCACCTCATCATAGCTTTTATGTGGGGATCTCAAATTGGAAGTGCCTCTCTCCTCCAAGAGACTCCAGGCAGTGGTGTTTATCACCCAGTACCCACAGAGGCTTCAGATGGGGCGTGGACAAGAGGTCATCAGAGAGAAGGGGTTAGTGGAAAAGGCTAGGCCATCTCGTATGAGTGAATAAGTGCAACCAGTGGAGGAGGATGACATGTCACCCCCAACCTTCTTATTTTCCTCTTGATATCCCCGTACACAAGGCTTACCATGCCCAACACCCCCTCATATCAAGACCCAGTGGTGCAGTACTCTGCCTCGGTTTCCCTGCAATGACCTTCAGCCTACCCCCGCTGCAGGTGACTTTCTGCAGTGACTTGGACCTCTGGCTAAGTCGTTAAGAAAAGGCCACCCCTGCTGGGGCATCCAATTCCTGAGCCAAACAAAATACAGAGTTTTTGTCCCACTCTCAAACTGGGCCCAGCCCCTCCTTCCCTAGGGGTCTATCTTCTCTCCTCTCATTTCACGCAACTCACCTGCCCAGGCACTGAACTCAGCTTTCACCCTGCCCAGGCTCCTTTCTCTCTCTCCCTTCAGCCTCTCCTGGGTTCCTTTGGGGTGTTTCCTCCTCTTAACTGAGCAGCCACTCCCAGGCATTCCTACTTTGAGTCTTCCTCAGGCCTCTGCCTGCCTTTTGCTTCCCTCTAGCCCTTCATACCCATCTGCTCCCCTCTCCAGCCAGGCCAGCTCTCCGCTGCTCGGCTGTTCTTCTCCGGCTCCAAGTGTAGAGAAAGAAAGATGTGGCAGTAGGGTGAGAGAAGCAGAAACTGGGGTCCCATCTGTCATTAAGCCCCATCCCCATTAAGGATCAGGCCCTTTTGCTGGTGCGTGGTTAGGGAGAAGCACGCAATGGCCAGGAAGGAAGGAGAGGCGATGAAACAAAAGCAGTTCCGCATCATACCTGGCTGCACAATCCTTTGACTCCAGGCAGGGTGGGGTGGCTCTCCCCTGTCATTAGGACAGTTATTGTGGCTAACTAAGGCATGTTGTTCAAGGGGAGTTTTTTCAAAGGCATGTGGCACCTAATTGACAAGGATGCCATTGGAAAATCTCCCCCTACATTTTCAGCGGTTTTGTGGATGGGAGATAGTGTATCTGATGCCTTAGGTAGGTACTTCTCTGGTCCCCATTATCACCAGATGCCTCACAATCCTTTAAAGTATTTATCCTCATGACACCTGTGACAAAGGGAAATATTATTATCTAGAGCAGTTTTCCCATCCCATCCAGAGAATGGAACGCCAGTCTCCTGAATGCAAGGCTAGTGCTGTAACCACTGGACTATCCTTCCATGCAGCGAACTGGAGGCATCAGGTATTCTGTATTCCTATTCCTGTCTTGCCCCAGTCTCAGAGAATCTTATCTTAAAACAACAAGGTCTGGAGATTATATACTGAGGCATAGTTCTGTCTGATCCAAAGTGTGCAAGTGTAGATGCCAGAATGGAAAGAAGCGAGGAAGAATCTTTAATACCGGCTTGATAGGTTTCTTGTTCAGTGGGTGGATTGAATTTCAGTCTCTATAACTGAGTAAATTGTCTGCCCCTCATGATAACTGTCTGGCAGAACATTCCAGTCATTTCTAGGTACTATTGAAGATAATAAAGTTTACTCCTTTGCCTTCTTGCCTGCCAATAATCGTGTATTTCAACAGATTGATACAATGATAAATCCTGAATCAAATCTTCCGACAGGTTTAAAAAAAAAAAAATCTGGCCCTGCAGCAGCACTGTGATCGCAGGGTGCATTCTTCTGAGTCATCTTGGCAAACTACGCTGGGCAAGATGCACATGCTACGCAGACACTGGCTTGTTTTCGTACGGTAGAAAATCAAACAGTGGTTTTTAAGGAACGATTCCAATCTGCTGAGTGATTGACCATCGCTCTCCCAAAGGCGGACATTTTTTCCTTTGAACTCATTGCTGGACAACATGAAGTGTTCAGCGCATACACACACATGCCAGTTCAGACTTCGCAGTTGTCCTTCTTTTTGGTGCACTAATATTTGCCTTCTTTCTGTTAGTGCCGAGCATAGGGATTGATTTCTTATGTGGTTGCTGCCGCTTTGCTGGTTGAGACAGTGGGTCAGATTTGGCATGGCTTCTTTGAAGTTAGCGCCTTTTTAGCTCAACTGAGGATCTGGCTGTGCCTTTAAGAAGCATATAATTGAACATACAAAACACAATATTTAAAAAAGAGGAAGTTTGCAAGGTCAAGCAAAAATGTAGGAACTACTAGAATAAAGGTTGCCCGGGAAACCTTAATTCAGGTCCCTTGTGCTCATGCATTATACTAGTCTGTGGGGTGAGGGCATGCTCAGTGCTGTTGTCGAGATATCGGGACTGATGTGGGGCTGTGATGGATGCTCAGTGCTGTTGCTACGTAGCGGAGCTCTGGGGAGATGGAGTATGATCAATGCCAATGGAATACTCAGAGGTTTTGCCAGCCAGGATGTTAAAAGCTCTACTTGTTATATACAAATGGGGATTTTCAGAGGCTTAGAAGGCAGCCGAATGCAGGTGAACTTTCATGGGGACAGCAAAAAGCACCGTCATGACCCCAAGACCATCCTCATGCTACACTTTAAATTTTGGTGCCAAACCGCGGAGGTGCCAGAGATGTTCAAAATCATAGCTTCGTATTTTTAAAAACAAATTTGACAAAGCTACTTATAATCCCTTCATCTTGTTCTGGGAAATGACTAAACCATTTTTGATGCAATTTTAAATAAAAAAAATTCAGCCTGGTAGACCCAGAGCTTAGAACATTTCAGCACAAACACAGTGGGCAAAGGTATAAAGAACAGTAAACAGTGGTTTATAATGCAAAGCCTTAGCCAATCTTAACTATACATGGCAGTGTGGGCCAGTGGCTATCTCCTTGTGCCTCTGTTTACCCATCTGCAAGATGGGGTTAATGATACTGACTGTCTCTGTAAATTGCTTTGAGATCGAAGGCTGAAGAGCACTAAATAAGAGCTAACTATTATTACTAAAAGCTCCATTTATCATTTTCTCTTTTTCTTGTATGCCTTCCCTCGCAGGCATATAAATGAACACATCCTCTGAAATCTGAGGGGAGTAATGCATATTACATTACTTGTATTTCAATTCTTTGTAGTTGAATTCATGTCATCTTTAAATTGCTGTGACATTTTTAAAAAGCCTTTAAGAATACATAAGAAATACAAACACTACATGCTGTAAATGCTAATATGATTCAGATCCTATACAATACTTCCTTTTAAATCTTCCTAGTTATTTATATCAGGCTGTCTCATTATCAGTTCACGCAAGCTGAGAATATGACCCTGTGAGATTATGGCTGGTTTTACAAATATGGAGTAATACCATCTGTGATATGTATCTCATTTTCAAATCCACTGCATCCCTTATATTTAGAAGATGCCATGACATGCTGGTTTGGGTCCAGACTGCTGCTTAACTAAGAATTGACTAAGTCAAAGTATATTAAATAAATTGACTAAGTCAAAGTATATTGAATAAACTGTTCCCATTGAACAGTTAACACAAATAGTAATGTTATAATAGCTGGGCGGACCATAGTCTAACCCGTTTATATGCAACTCCCGTGTTTGCTGTTTCCCATTTTACAGGCTGGATGAAGACATTTGGTACCTGTTGGTGTAATTTACTGTCATTGTATTTGTTTTGGGTTCAGGCACTCGCTGACCCATGAAGAGCAGTGGCTCTCTTGGGACAGTGGAATAATAAAGTACAGCCCTTTCTAAACCTTTCCTCCCTGCTTTATTCCAGAGTCTCTCTGGTTCTGTCTCATCATCATCCGGTACAATGAGTTGTTAAGGAAGAGAACTAGATTTCTGTGCTCAGTGTATTCTCTTCACCTTTCCCTTTCAGTTTCCAGATAAACTACTGGTGCTGTAGGTTGATGCTTCATAAATTTTGTTTCCCACTTATTTTCTCTCGTCAAAAAGTTTCTTTGTTTTCTTTAACATGCTAAATGACCTGCTCTCAGAGCCCCAACCTGTGCCCTTAAAAATGGGCGTGAAGGAGCAGAAATAAGAAGAAATTGCTGAAATGAGCCCAAGTTGGGAGGAAACAAAGTGGGGTCCAACCTTAGGAAACCCAACATTGTAACCCAAAAACATGGAAGCCTATTGTTAGTGGGGAGTATTCAAAGCTGGGGCTGATGTTCCTATAACACTGTTACTGTGCAGGTTGGGTCTCTGTGTATGGCACATCCACTGCCAGCTCCTGAAAGCTGTGGCTCCTTCCAGCTGTGACAGACCCCTGATCAGGAACGTTCAGGATGGGACTTCACTTTCTGTTTTGGGGACATAGTGTCACAGGCCCAAGCACCGTGCCTCAGTTTCCCCTTTTGGCTAGCGTCTCCATGGTCTAGAGCCAGGATTTGAAATTTGGCATGAGGAATTTCCCCATTTTCAGGGATGTGCCTTTTGCTGTCCCTGTGAAAACCTAGCCAAATTGGGCCAAGTTAGAAGCCTCTGGAAACCACACTTTGCACATGCTCAGTGGAGATTTGTTAGAGACAGGCAGTTGTATTCTCCAAGGAGTCTGTCCGCACTGATCATATGACAGCTCCTCATGACTCTTTCGTGCCAGTCAGGGTAAGGTGCACCTACCACACAGGACATGGTAGCTCAGGGCTGCATGCGCTCAGCAGGACTTTTCCCTGCAATTGCTCTTTCTGGTTGCTAGGGGACGCAGTAGTGCCAAGCACCAGAACTGAGTGCAGTGAGTCCATCTATCTTGTGTTCTCAGGGCCCCCATGCTGAAACCTACGCAGAGAGATGGAGGAGAATGTAGCTTCTCCTTGCTTCAATGCAGAGTAGTAGGGGCAAGTAGTGGAGAGATGCAAGCTGGGGGCCAGCTGCACGGGATAGCAAGAGAAGGGAGGTGGAGAATGTCTGTGGGAGACATGTTTGGGAATAGGGACAGATGATGCGAGATGGTGCGGAAAGGTATGTAACAACTGGATGATACTCACCTCCAGAACTTGGAATGGAACACAGGATTCCTGAGTCCCAACATTCCTCAATAGGGAGCGATAAAACCTACAGGTAAAATGGGTGGCTCATTCCCTCTATTGCCGGTCCACGTAGCAGATAAAAACCTGTTGCTAACAACAGTTACCCTGTTAACTTCAGATCTATGAACGTTCTATTCCAACTGATGAACAATGGGTGGGTCAGTTTGGTCCCATATAATATAATTTCTCTTTCTTCCTTTGCCTTCTTTCAAAAAAAATAGTTTAGGAAATTACATGGAAAAATATGTTTAAAAGAACATTGAGGTTGCAAAGTCAAGCACTCAAAAGTTAGGAAATGCCAGAATTAAGGTTGCCTGTTCAACCTTAATTTGGCCTCCTCACATACAGGCATTATGATACATGGTTAATTACATGATCACATCCCATTTTTTTCCACGGAAATCCTGCCTCACTCAGGCTATGTCTACACTATCGCAGTAAGTCGACCTAAGTCACGCAACTCCAGCGATGTGAATAATGTAGCTGGAGCCGACGTAGCTTAGATCAACGTCAACTTACCTTATTCTTCTTGTTCCGAGTGGAGTACCAGGGTAGACCAGAGCGCACTCTGCCATCGATTTAGCGGGTCTTCACTAGACCCGCTAAATTGACCCCAGGTGCATCAATCACTGGAGCATCGATCTGGCAGTAGTGGAGACATAGCCTTAGTGAACAGGATGGACAGTGCTCGAGGAATGAATAGCTGTTCAATATTTTTGTTTTCATCATTCAATGTCTGACCCCAGGCACATTTACTGCTCACCGTGAAACCCCTGCATTAAAAATAGATTATTTATAAATACCTTTTAGGAATGATCTGCATGAAGAGGAGAATAGAACTGTAGCTAAGGCTGTTGTGGGTTAGAATAGGGCTACACACTAACACTGCTTTCAGAATGCATGTGTGCCCTCATTCTGAAGTCTGTTTAACTTAACAGAATTAGATCCCTTATGTACAAATAGGAACCAATTCACCTGCCACAGAAATGCAACCACCTCTGGGCTGAAATGTTGTAATTATTTAAAAGTCCAGAGCGACACTACACAACAATTTTGGACAGAAAATTGATAATACTAGGCTTAATCCTCCTTTATACCCACTTTAAGGCCTCTTTACCTTGCCAGAACAGTGTAAAGAGGACTTAGCCATAAATGAGAACCCCTGGCTTTAATTCTACAACCACCATTTTGCAAACAATGATGACAGAATTTAGATCATTAAATACCTGATTGTGTCCAAAAACCAGGTAATTCAATTGCTAAATGCTATAATTTATGTCTGTACCTTTGCACCCACAATTGATTACATGTGCTAAATGAAAGGCCAAGCAGAGGCCCCTTTAAAGATTTGGCTCTGTTTCTATTTATTTTGTGCATAAATCTGTGTTCAGTGGAACCCATCTATGAACTGGCACATGGATATATATATTTAGCACTTTGCCTTTTCAAGAAACTAACCATATTATGGCTCCAACAATCTGGGAAATATGCTGGACCAAAAGTAAAAGACGCCGAACACAGACCCTGCCGTACTTGAGAAATGCAATAGTCAAATATGGAATATGGAAAATATGGTCTTTTTCAATCTGAGTAAATTCAAGGCGTATAGTTTCCAATTAAGAACCAGGGGTTTCTACAAACGAGTTCTGTGCTCTTTGAAACAATTTATTTTAGGAGAAATATTTCAGTTGCAATTCAAATATATTTTGAAAGTGTCAGTGATAAGGCACAAGGACATAGTTGGCTTCACTATCCTCTATTTGTATAGTATTTATGTTTTCTTTTTGGATGACAAGCATAGAAGCTCTGTGCCAAACAGTGGGGGATATTTTCCTCCAGCTGCAGCATCTAGCTGTTTGGCAGACTTCAATCCAGAGCTAGTTACATTGGCACCTTTGGGAACAATATTTGGATGTGTTTCATGCACAAACTACTGAGCAGTTTTTGGAAGGCTGCTTTGTGGTTCTGACATTTATTTGCATAATTAAACCTTTTGCTCAGAATGATGTAGACTTTCTTTATTATTGTTTGTATTTGGGTAGTGCCTCGAGTCGGCAAGCGGAGACCAAGGTTCTTTTGTGCCACATACTCTATAAACACATGGCAAGAGACAGTCCCTGTTCGGGGGATCTTACAGCCCAAGGGCTGGTCTACACTAGCACTGTAAGTCCATCTAAGTTATGCTAGTTCAGTTATGTAAGTTACGTAGCTGAAATTGACATAACTTAGGTTGACTTACAGCGGTGTCTACACTGCGCTGTGTGTATGGAAGCCACTCTCCCGTTGACATGGCTTCCGCCTCTCGGGGAGGCTTAGTCCCATCTATGTAAACACTTCCACCTGCGCTTAACTTTAAGCACATTCCATTGACTTCAATGGGTCTACTCACATGCTGAAAGTTAAGCATGTATATAAGATGGAGGATCAAGGACTAAAGAGACAAGACAGACAAAAAGATGCACAGGCAACATTAATTCAGGCACTTCTGGATGTTGAGTGCTTGACACTGCAACCTTAATATCCTTTTATCATAACGATTCTTATGCAGTTTCCTAGGCTTTTTAAAAAGGAAACTGAACCAACCCTCCCCAAGACATTCTGTCATATGTAATATTTCTCACACGCACACACAAGTTATCCACAAGATTGGAACCCTGGACCTTTAAATCCATTGTAAGACCACTATCACTGGAGATAAAAGAGTAACTAATAGCAGTAGCAGGCTGTTGCTCTTCGTGGACCAGCCACTAGAGGACACCAAAACGTACACTTTGCCAGTGGCTTACACAGCTATGTTCTAGACAGCAGAGGCATCTTGGAATTAGAATTCCTGGTTCTGAAGGCCAATGTGGTCTAGTGGTAACATAGCTAGGCACATACTGACACTGCCTTGCAAATCAGATATGCCAAATCTACGTAGTTGGATTTGCCAGATTAGAGACCTGAGCTCTATTCCTATGTCTTCCAGACCTGCCCTTGAACAGGTCCAACATCTGTAAAGTGGAGGGAATTATTAGTCTGCCTTCTAAATTAGGGCCATGAGGCCTTGCTTAATAATAAGAGCTGGGAGATGCACAGAATTCCACCAATATGTGGAAGAGATGAGAGTATTCTCCCAGCTCAGTACACCATTCCCTAGGTCAGAGGGAGGTGCCAGTGAATTTGGTATGCAGATGGATGATGAGGGCCTGGAGCATGCTCAGTACAGATGGAATGTTCTGAGATTTTAACTACTAGCCTCTAACAAGCTTACTGAGCATGTGCAAATGGTAATTGCATGAGTCTTTTAGCTCAGTCAAATGTGAATGGATTTTCATGGGAAGAGCAAAAGGCACCTCTCTGACCCCAGGGTTCGCCCCTGCCAAATTTGAAGTTTCCAGCCTCCTGAGACATTTTAAAAAAGAAGCAGCAGGAAAATCTTTAAATATTGGCAAAACTATTTCCCCCTAACCTTTCTCTGAACCATTTTTGCTGAAACTTAAAATTAGCCTGATTCAAACCCAAGCATGGAAAATTTCATCCCAACTGGTTACACTATAAACTACTGAAAACAAGGAGCTATAGTGAAAAGCATTATGTAGCTTTACGTGTCTGGATTGCTATGACCTCCACCTATAAATGCTCACTGTGGGAAATGTTCTGCTGAAAGGAAAAGACTGATACTCTGTTTTGATCTATTGTGTGAGTCCCTCTACTTCTAGTCTTCAGGAAGAATTCCTGATAATGATCAGACATTAATGTTATACCAGCTATGAAGAGGAAGACTGGGACTTACTAGACAATATTTTGGGTAATATTTTCAAAAGGCCCAAGTGATTTAGAACTTAAGAACATAAGAACGGCCATACCGGGTCAGACCAAAGGTCCATCTAGCCCAGTATCTGTCTACCGATAGTGGCCAATGCCAGGTGCCCCAGAGGGATTGAACCTAACAGGCAATGATCAAGTGATCTCTCTCCTGCCATCCATCTCCATCCTCTGATGAACAGGAGGCTAGGGACAC
Source organism: Chelonoidis abingdonii (assembly GCF_003597395.2). Taxonomy (NCBI): domain Eukaryota; kingdom Metazoa; phylum Chordata; order Testudines; family Testudinidae; genus Chelonoidis; species Chelonoidis abingdonii. The sequence goes on along the minus strand of NC_133771.1, from coordinate 213,942,165 downwards.
CATTCCTTCACTCGCTTCTGCTAATAGCCATTTAATGGACTTAGCCACCATGAATTATCCAGTTCCCTTTTAACAATTGTAAGTCTGCCAGCCTCAACAAACGCTCCTCAGGTAAGGAGTTCCACAAGTTGACTATGCGCTGTGTTGAAAAAGAACTCTTCCTTTTATTTGTTTTAAACCTGCTACCTATTAATTTCATTGGTGACCCTAGTTCTTGTAATTAAATGAGGAATAAAGTAAAATAACTTTTCCCTTATCGCACTTTCTCCACATCATTCATAGTTTTATATACCTCTAAATCATGATCCCCCCTAGTCTCTCTTTCCAAGCTGAAGAAGGCTCGCCTCTTTAAATCTTTCCTCATATGGGACCCTCTCCAAAACTCTAATCATTTTAGTTGCTTTTGTCTGAGCCTTGTCTAGTGCAGAATCATCTTTTTTGAGGTGAGGAACCACATCTGTACACAGTTATTCGAGTGTGGGCGTACCGATCAAATTTATATAAGGGCAATAATATATTCTCAAGTCCTTATTTTCTATCTCCTTTTTAGTGATTCCCTAACATCGCTGTTTGCTTTTTTGACCACCTCTGCGCACGTGCGTGGACAATCTTTCAGAAGATATCCACTGATGATGCCAAGATTCTTTTTCCTGAATCATTGTAGCTAAATTAGCCCCCATCAATATTGTATGCATAGTTGGGGTTATTTTTTCCAATGTGCATTACTTTACATTTATCCACATTAAATTTCATTTGCCATTTTGTTGCCCAATCACTTAGTTTTGTGAGATCTTTTTGAAGTTCTTTACAATTTGCTTTTGGAACCTAAGTCCCATTTTTTTTAATGTGTTTAGGTGCCTAAAAATGCAGATAGGCACTTAGTGATATTTTCAAAATTATATGCCTAATTCCCATTGAAATCAATGGGAGACTGATATCTGATGCCCTTAGGTGAGCAGATATTAGGTAACTCGGGTTTTTCAGTTAGAAGGAAAATATTTTAGTTCTATTTTTTTTAATTAAAAAATACTTAAATAATATTAAAAATCGGTATCAGATTAACAAAATAATGGAACAATTTTTTAGGTCTTCACATAATGCTAAACTTTTCAACAGGAACCAAACTGTCACATCTTTCCAAATGTTGTCATGGGGTCCATATGTGTAGACTGGTAAAGTTGTTAACGTCCCCAATTAGGTTTTAATTTATCTTAGTTTTCTCAATGTTGTCATTAAAAGTCACACCATACAGCCATCAAACCTTAACATTACAATCTCATAGTTTTGTCAGCTGTTGACCAGTGAATCTAATGATATACAAGCTGCAGAAACTGGACCTTAATTCCAGCTTAAAAGAAATGTTTAAATGTGTCAGGAGAATTTACCCTGGACATCTGTTTGACGTATAATGTGAGGATATTTAAAAGTCTCTTAACAAAAACAAATAAAGGCTTCCACATTCCCAAGGATAGAAACTATTTAATCTACTCATACAGTCCTTTCAAGAATGTAACATTTTGGCAGGAGATGTATGTCAGTAAAGAAACAACCAATGAGATTTATAATGGCTAATTTATGTCTACAGCGGTTAAGACATGTTTGTGGGTAGTCATGCTCACCATAGGCAGTATTTTCCTTCCTGCACATTCTTATTGTTTCAGTTTATTATAGCGGCACGTCTTGTGAGATCATTTATTGCTTAGCATGATGGTACAGCTAACCCATTTATTAGAGGAAGACATCAACACCTTGGGTGAGATCACTTGTTTCCCTTTGGATGCGCATACTGTAGATGATGAAATCATGTATTTATCTACAACTTATTAGATCCATTTGATTGACTAGGGATCCATTTTTGTTTAGCCAACTGTGCAGGTTGCTGGTTAGGAAGTTTCTCGGTATACCACTGCGATGTTTCAAACCAGCAGTTAAAATAATTATCCTACAATAGGACCAGTGGGCAGTTCTGTAACACATGTTTGAAGCAATAAGAAGACAGTGCGAGGAATCAAAAATATAAACCATATGGAAAGCTCATCCAGCTCAAAAAACCTGTTGTCGTTTCTTTATAAATTGGGAATGGTACAGTCATGTTTGGGACAGTCCAAGTCACCAGTAGGTCTTTCCTGCCATTGGTGAACTTGTGACCTTAGTTCCTTGGAGGGCTGTTAAAATGAAGTCAGAGGGCAGCAGAGTTATTCACTAGCACCATTTTAACTTGTGTGGTCTAGAAAGTTAACAGATTTTTTTTTTCCAAAAGACAGACACGGTGATGAGAGTTAACCTTTAGAGATATTTGATTGAATCTGGAGCTAGCAACAGAGAGCCAGCTTGCAAACCTTATGCCAAATAACACCATTCTCTTGACACTAAGAATGAGCATACGGGGCTGGTTGTTGACCTAAGTCAGTTGGAGTTAAATGCGTTGCTGTACAAGACGACCTCTGGCTGGAAAGCTGGGAATAGAGACAGTGTTTTCTGCCCCTGGAGAGAGGGGATGGTTGCTCTGTTGAACTTGCTGTGGCCACTTTGGGAGGGTAATGGATGGGTTTTGTAAGAATGCGTGTGCAGGCCTCCCAAACTGGAGGGGAGATGGTTGCTGGAGAGTAACACATTTCAAGGATAGGGAAGAATGAATTAATATGGAGATGGATCCAACTTTTTACGATAATTGGCTGTCTCTCAATTCTATCTATCCATTACCTTGATAACTTTGCTTGTGTGCTACACACCCTTCCTCTGTAGTTTGTCTTTTTACATTGTAAGCTCCAAGGGGTTGGGGACTGTGTGTTTGCACACCATCTAGTGCTGATCTGGGCCTCTGATTGCTACCTCAGAATTACCTAAACAATAATAACGTCTGACTTACACCCTATGCAACTTGGGTAAAGCTGAAGCCAACACAAAATGTGCCCCTGTGTTTCCATTCATTGCATTGCAACATCAGAAAACCACCATAACACAACTCAGAATCCCATTTCTACTCATCACTGTGGTGTTCGCCTGAGACATGTTGCCACTGATTGCACCCCGATTCAGGAAAGCACTTAAGCTGGTGCCTGACTTTAAGCAGGTGCTAAAGTCTCATTGATGTCAAGGGACTTACTCTCATGCGGTAGGTCCGGTCTCGAACAAGGAGACTCTCCACCGTTGAGGAGTTAGTTACAGTGGGAGCAAAGGCTCTTGCCTTGTAATTGAGGTCATTTATCTGAGCTTCTCCGAGTTGGTCTCTCCTGCTGGTTTTACAACCCAGTAACGTGCTCCTCGTATTATTTCACTAGCAAAAATAAACACTCCCTGGCCCCTCGGTTAAATGTGCTGCATGCAGTTGTTTTGCACGTTTATATTTAACACCTTTTAGAGAAGGTGCGTGTGCTATAATATGATTGTAATTAAAGGACTCATAGGTGATGTGGTGGGAAGCCAGTGCATGCCATTCCATTTGCTGATTGATTAATTGTTTCCTGCAACCCCCTGAGCACATAGCAGCGAAAGGATGGCAACCTACCCATGCCATCAGCTCACTCTCCAGGGTACACATTCTGGAAAATAGCATTTCTAGGAATAAATTTACCATGCTGGCAATACCAGTGACTAGACACTACTAAGACACTCACAGATAATCTACTGTCATCTGAAGGCTTTACCTTGGGGAAGTGTGATGATAGGTAGGTTGAGCTTACAAACATTACCAGGATCAGATTGGATCTGTTCAGATACTGTTAATATAATACCAATCTATCTCGAATCACATACGATGATGAATTAGTATGGAAAGCACTGGTGGCCAGTGATCTTCACCACTCTGAAACTGAGCTGAAAAGTAAATAGGAGGCAGAATGTTTCATTTTACCACTGCATTCCCAGGAACACCAGACATGTGTTCCCCTGCACGATACGAGCCCAAGAGCTAAGGTAGAGCATACAAAACACCAACGACTTTCAGCTGTTCCCTTGTGATGAAATATTTCAGACATGTGGTCACACAGATTAATCTTTGGACAGACTATTTCTGGAAATGCAAAGAAATAGTTTGAGAACATGTGGTCTCTGCAACTGAATTCCCAAAGAATGAGACACAAGAGAAGTACAATTCCAGGGAAGCCTGTCTTGACAATGGGATAACGGAAAAAAAAATGCATCATTTTTTTCTGTTTGTATTCTCTCCCTGGCAAGATAGAGAAATTGTGCTCCTGGCACTTCTTCATGATGATCACAATTGGCTAAAGATCTCTGGGAAATCACCATTTTGCAAGATGGAAGGCTCTCTTTTCTCTTCAAGTGATTTGCAGTTGTTTCATACAGTTTCCTCTCCCCAAAACTACCACCAATTTGTAGCAACTCACATTCAAGTGGCTCAGTGTTTCAGAGGAAGCTCAACACAAGTTATTGGTCTGATTACAGGGGTAAGTGGGTGAAACTCTCTGGCCTGTGTTATACAAGAACTCGGGCTAGCTATCTAATGGTTCCTTCTGGTCTTAAAAATCTATGAATCTATATGAATTTTTTATGCACAAATTCACAGATCAGTCTGTAGAGCTTTTTGGCAGTTTATGTTCTACTGCAACCTTTGCAAATATAAGACTTTCTTGACTCAGTAAAAGCCTCAAGTATATCTTGATGAGCTTAAGTTCTTGTCTACATATAAACTTTCAATGGTTTAACAAAAGGTGTGTGTTTTAAACCAATTTTGTTAAACTGCTGCAGACTCCCATGGGAATATGCTTCAATCAATTTTAAAATGGCTTATATTTAGGCTTAGCAGATTTTATTTTATCATTTCAAAGGATAATACCAATGTTCATTTTCAAGCACTTTTCTATTTTAATGTGTTTAAATTTTCACAGTTGCAAGAAATGATGGGGGTGCTAGACAATTATTATTTAATGACAGTAGACCCACATTCAAAAAAGCTAAAACTTTATAATCATTAATCCACAAACTGTCAACATCATGTCAAAGTATGCCAAGTAAATATTCTTAACTCACACTCTAATGTGTTCTCAAGCAGCATTTTTTTTACTTTGCCTCTCTGTACATTTCGATTATTATCGATGGAAATATTTCTGCGGCAGATTATGTATCTATGATGAAAATTGACGTTTCCCAACAGTCATCAATAAAAATCTAATCCTTCCAAACCTACCTATGTTGAGTCCGCTCAGGCTGATTCCTTACTGGCATCAATGACTCATTTTATGTAAACTGTGTGTGTTGAGCAGTCTTTCAACCCTGTTTCTTTTAGTGAGGGCTGGCTGGAAAACAAGATTTCTGATTCATGGAAAATGTTGAGTTTTTCACATTTATTTTCACTCCAACATGGAATGAAACTAAGACCTTTTGAATTTTTTTTGCAGCACAACAAACCCTACTTTGACTAACCAGTAGCCCAATGATGAGGGCACCCATCTGGAATACCCAGGTTCAAGGCTGACTTAGAGCAGGAACTTGACCTCAAGTCTCCCCTGAGTGTCCTAACCTCTGGGCTATTGGCTATTCTGGAGGTTCATGCTCTCTCGCTCGTTCTCTGACCAGAAATTCCATCTTGGACCTGGGAAACCTTCCTGCCAAAATTTTCATTGAATCCAACACATTTTCCCCCAAAGTTTGGGTTCCGATGAAAAACCATTAATGTCAAAAAGGTCCCAACCAGCTCTTCTACCCTTCAATGGTCAGTGGAATGGCTCCCAGCTGTTTATAGTTGGGTCTATGTATTACTGGCAACATGTAGAAAAGATTTTCCAAGTACAATTCTCCAAATAAGTCAGGGGAATGGGCGCTACTAGGTCTACAGACACTGAAGCAGTATCTGTGCATTCTGACAAGCAGAAGGACTTATAAGCAAACGTAACTATGTAATTGTCACAACTCCCTTGTGAAGACTAAGAAGCACAGGAAGGTAAAGGCCAAAATATTCAAATTAGGGTGCATAAAATTATGCACTTAAATACCTATTTAGGCATCTACATAAAAGTGGGCTGATTTCCAAGGGTGTGGAGTGCCTCTGGTTCCCAGTGAAGTCAATGGGACCTAGGAGTGCTCAGTTTTCTCAAGTTAGGTGCCTGACTTTAGGCACCCAGCTTTGAAAATTTTGGCCCATGTGACTTGACCGAGAGCAGAGAAGGAGCCCACACCAATGTTAGAACCACTGCTTAATCCACTAGGCCCTACTGCCTCTCATGCTACTGAGCTGCCCCAGCTTGCGGTCAGAGGTCACGTAGGATGCTCAGGAGAAGCTGACTCAGTGGTGGGGAGCTGACAAGTTGGTAACTTGCAGTGACCCAAGTGCCATTAGTAATAGCCTGGATGGACTATCCATGTGCAGCAGTGAACAGATCTCGGGTCTTTCCAAAAATCCAGGAACCCATGGCTTTTTTTCCCTCTAGAAACCAAAGACCAGATCTATGGGAGGATTGTTGCTAACCCTAGCCTTCAAGAAATCACATTGACTAGCCCTCAGTTCACCTTTATAAGGAAAAGGGCTAGAAACTCACTTCATTAGGTACTGATTCAGCAAAGCACTTAAGCACATGCTTGTCTTTAAGCTCATGAATAATCCCATTGAGGTATACGGAACTATTGAAGAGAACAAGATTCCTCACATGGATGTTGCTGAACTGAGGCCTTCATGAAATCCGAGATTCACTTTTACATTTCCAGCACCCTCAAGTCAGGGTGATGTCACAGACCGCAAAGCCAGCTGGGAATCTTGCTTAAGTATGGTTTCAATTGTGGTTACAAAAAGAAGTGGGTTTCTTGAGTTACAGCAGTGTACCAGACAGACGATGGTTAGGCTTGGGATGGCACTTCCATTATAAATCTCAAACTTCAGTCCTGCTTCTCTTGGGATACAAAAATTCCTTCTCAGACAAAAATTGGCACATGTGGGCTTGGCCTGGAAGAACTTTTTTTTCACCAAATTTGAAAAAAAAAAAATTGGTTCAGCTGTTTTGAATTTAGAAGAATTGGGGTGGGGTGGGGCAGAGAACGACAGTTTTTCGTTCTCTCTTCTTCTCATACTCTTTCTCGCACACACACCCACTATATTTTGCACGCTTATAAGTCAAAGCGGTCTCCTCTTCAGACAAAACAAGGAATAATAACAGGGTGAGTCAATGTTACCTAGCATTTCCTGACTTTGAGAAGTTTAGATCCCCCCTACTTCGTGTGATGCATTAGTGTCACTTTGGGCACTGCTTGTGCTATATCTGAAGCATGATAATGGGTGGGTTTTTCTTTTTCAGTCAAGAATCTACAGTAGCCTGGATGACATAATGACATTTGTTTATCACTGCAGCCCCATTTGGCTCCAGTAGGCTCCAAGAAAAGACCTCCCCTTCAGCCCAGATATGATTCAGTGGTTAGTTAGTCTAATACAAGCAGTAAAACACTCCATTTCCCCTCAGTTCCTCTATTCTGATCAGGAAAGGAGGTGGTGTGGAGATGGCATCAGACTAGGACTCTGGGCTCATTTCCCAGCTCTGTCACATACTCCCTAGGTGACCTTGGGGAAGTCACTTAATCTCTCTTTACCTCGCTTCCCTAGCCACAAAATGGAGCTAATAGCACTTCATTTGTCTTCCTTACCCTTTAGATTGAAGGCTGTTCAGGACAAGGACTGTCTCACCCACCATGTTTGTAGAGTTCCTAGGAGTGAAGCCTCAAGGTTCTACAATAATAACCAGGCTTATGGTTCGACTTGTACTGATCCTATAAGAAATAGATGGTCTGTGTCTCCATTGGGCTGCACTCCGTGCAATCATTTACACCCAGAAAAAGTTGGTTGTAGCCTTTTACACTCATTGTGCACAGGTGTAACTGAATCCAGAAAGGTGCAAGGCAGGGAAAACCAGGCATGTGGCTTCCATCTGGTTCTGATCTGGTTATTAGACTTGGTTGAAAAATGGAAAGAAAATTCAGCAGACATTTTGCTGATTTCTCCCTGCTCACCCTCAATTATTTCATGTTGAAATTTCAGATCTCTGGAGGTGCAGGAGGGGAAGGACAAGGGAGACAAGCAAGACTGGTCTCCACTGGAACAGTTCTGCTGGTCTCTACCTTCATTGCAGCTATGGTTGGAAATTTCTGAAAGCTTACACTGGGATCAGGTGAGCTCAGGGTGAGATTTCTGACACAGGTGCTCTAACATCCCTCCTTCACAAGTTGTTTCAAGAAGCAGTAGTTAGAAGCCACTGGATCTATAGGCAAGGACAAAAGTTAACTATACCACAATGCTGTCAATGGAGTGGGTCATTGGCAGAACAGCCTTCTGATCGCCATTCTGTCTCTGAGGATGGCCCACTAAAATCACTCTTTGGCCATGGCTGGGAGGAAAAGATCCAGGCCCTCAAACTAAAGCCCTCAAACTGTGTGGCAAAGGAGTGTGGCCACCCTCCAGCTCCTTATCCCAGTTCTAAAAACAAAAGCTGGGGTGTGGATGGTTCCAAGCATTGAGACGAAAATCAGCTGGATTAGTTCCATGTTCACAAGGGTGGCCATGAGATCTTGACCTAACCTGGCTCAGGCCAGTCAGCACTAGTTTATCCAACACCACCATGGACAAGAACTCAGCCAGTTCAAGCAAGGCTTCCGAGGTGCAGTAGGGTGACCTGAGCACAAAGGCGGGTCTAAATTTTTTTCACAGAAACATTTTATTTATTTTGACCAAGCCGATTTTTTTTTTTGCTATAACGTCAGATAAACTAAATTTTGGCAAGGGTTAACAGGCCTACTTGCTACAATTTTTTTAAAAAATGCTTGTCACAAATTTGCTTACAATATTTATCACTGTTTCACCTTTGTTCAAAAGGAAACTTGAAACACTTCGACTAATGGCATGGAAAGTTGTTTAGTATCATTTTATCACTTTCAAAGTGCCTCTGTGGGAAGTATATAATATTTGATCATGTAACGAAAGACAATAGCATAAGGCATATGCACAAGGGGGTGGAATTAAAGTTGTGCAGGCGACCTTCATTCTGGCATTTCCTAACTTTTCAGTGCTTGACTTTGAAACTTTAAGGTTCTTTTAACATTGTGTGTGTGCAATTTACTATTAAAAATAAAAGCAAATTGAGAAAACCAAAACTCTAACATGGCAACATATTGACACCCACGTGGTTCCTCACCAGGAAGGTGAACCCTTCAGATTCCCCAAACAGACTTCTGCTGCTTGAGTTGAGGGTACACAACTGATAGTAGGAGTAGGTTGTCATCCTCTTTGTGGACTGCCACTGGAGTAGGACACGACACAGACTTGGCCATTGGGCTTCAGAGATATTTGCTGACAACAGAGGACTGGTGACATTCCTGGGGCTTGGGTTCCAGTCCAAGGGAGTGAACTCTAGTGCCTGAGGCTTTCGCCCATGTCCCTTCAAACTGCCGGTGCCCCAGTTCTGTCTCTTTCTCAGCCCCTGTCTGCACTCCTCAGGCTTTTATTCTCAGTCCTTGTCCAACAGTTTGCTCCCAATCCCAGGCTCCTGACCCAGCCATTCCCAGTCCCTTCTGGCCTCCGGTCATCGCCTAGTCTCCCCATACCAGCTCCCAGTCCCAGACTCCCTCCCTGGGTTCCTCATCCAATCTTAGTCCCTTCCCCTTCCCCCACCCCACATCACCTTCCCAGCTCCATGGTCCAGTCTCCCTGCTCCCTGCCTCCTTGCCCCAGTCCTCGTGCTCAGCCCGCCCCAGTTCCCTTTCAGCACCTTAGCTGTTCGTCTGATCTCAGCTTTCCCCCTTCTTTTGCTCCTCTGCTGGTTTCAAGTTCCCACTACTTCTCTTCCCGCATCTCAGGGCCAGCATCCTTGACAAAGCAGTCCCAGTCTCATCCCCGTCCCCAGGCTTCTTGTCCTGATTTACACCTGTCCCCTCCCCAACATCTGCTCTGACTCTTGTCCCCTCTGCATTCGAGTCAGGCACCTTCCTCATACATGCTGCTTGGGCACCAGCAAGGGCAGTGGGGAAGGGGGAAAAGACAGCACAAGAGACAGTCTCCCTGCTCACAGAGGAGCACACATATAGAGTCTGCTCAGCACTAGGACCTGTAGGGGTTCAAGTATGCTCAGTCAGGACAGAATCTTCAGAGATTTAGCTGAGAAAGTTCTAAGAAGTCTTTACTGAGTATGTGTGAACTGAATTTTTTTTCAGAGGCTCATATCTTGGTCAAGTTTGGACAGGTTTTCATTGGAACAACAAAAGGCACATCCTTGAAACACAGGCTGCTCCCTTGCCAAAGGTCAAGTCCCTGCGTCAAAGGACAAATTTGCTAGGACTTCTCAATTACATGCTTGTAAAAAAAAGAAATATAACATGGCAAGACAGTGTATTTTTTCCTAGCCTCTTTCATAGAAGTGGCTGAACCATTTTGACTGAGGCTTTCCAAAAAATCAGCCTCAAGCCCACACAATATGGAAAATTTCAGTCCAAACAGTTAACATATGACAACATCATAAGCCACTGAAAACAGATTCTTTAATGGGAAGTGTTGGGAAACCTTAACAATAGGCAGCGCTACCAGCCCTACCTATGATACACATGTATATACATACTTACACACTAATATAAATATTCTATATCTATACACAGGCTGTGCACAAAATTGAACTATGTTAAAAGACAATAATTAAGTTGCAAATTCAAACACTCAATAGACAGGAAGTGCCAGAATTAAGGTTTCCCGTGCATTGCAACCTTAACTCGGCCCCTTTGTGAATGTGCATAATAATAAGAGTCTTTAGTTACATGATCACATGCAATTTTTTTCATGGGATTCCTGCCTCATTCAGTACAAAGAACAGAAGCTGCTCAGGGAATGAAGCAGCCGTTCCGTATTTTTGTCAAAATCAACATTACTCACAAAACGTTTTGATTTTGATGAAACAACATTTTCTAATGGTAAAAATATTCTGTTGGAAAAATGTTGACCATCTCTTTCACTGCTGATATTTTTCCAGTTTCAATGCAATATGAGTAGCATAATTTGTGTTTATTTAATACAAAGCTGTGTTTTGGTATTTCTAATGGATGGGGAACAGGCAGGGGGAGTAATGGCTTAATAGAAGACCATGTTAAAATAAGGAGAATCATTTTCATTAAAAAGGGACATAATTTAAAATATCAACAAGTGAACATTTTACTTGGAGAATACTTCTTGTTTCCTTCATGCGCACACCCCTTCTTGAAAAGGAGGAAGTTGCCAAGCTATTTAAAACTTCCCAGCAGACCTCCCACAAATGATGGCTTTAAAGAAGCTAAAACGTCCCTAAAGATGTACATCTCTTCAAAAGGGAATCCCCCTGTAATGATAAGAACCTTAGAAAATCCCATCTGGATCTGAGTTCCAGTAATAAGGGTCAGGACCTTGTCCATACGTCGTTTTTTTTTAATAAAAAATAACTGTAAGAAAGCACTTTTTTAGTATTTCCAGATGTAGAGAGAACATTTCTCATTTTGAAATACAATGAGAAAGCTCTTTGTCAAGCTATTTGGGAAGCAAATCTATAGATCAGCACAGCTAAGGAAAGCATTTTTGCCAAACAATAAGGACACATCAGGGTGCACAAGTTGAGGAGCTGGCAGTGTCAAGATTCACAAAAGGCCAGAAGAGTTTTTAGTGTAGTATAAATTGGATGTATTGAAATAAAATGGGAAAATTAAATTTTAAATGGATTCATAGGTTTTTAGCTCAGAAGGGACCATTAGATCATCTTGTCTGACACAGTTTTAGCTAGTAACTCCTGTAATGAGCTCACTTACTTGTGTTTGGCTACAGCAGATCTTCCAGAAAGGCATCTAGTCTTGATGTCACGATGTCAGGAGATGGAGACTCCACCGTTTCCTGGGGGAGTTTGTTCCAATGGTTCATCACCCTTGCTGAAAAGCGTACACTTGTGCCTTATTTCTAATTTGAATTTGTCAGGCTTTAATATCCAGTCATTGGCTGTTGCCCTTAATTACTCAGTATTTTCTTCATGTGAAGGTACTGAGACACCATAACCAAGTCACTTCATGCTCTATTTTTAATAAGCTAAACACACTGAGCTTCTGAGGTCTTTCACCATAAAGCTTTTTTTCCAGCCCTCAAATCATTTCTGACTTTTCTATAAAATAGATCAGGAGGGCAGGATTTGAAACTCAAATTGCTGCCTTTTGAAATATGCCGTAAAATTAAAATATGAAAATACTTAACGGTAAAAGAGGACAAGAAAATATAATTTGCCAAGTGGATAAGCTGGTAATTAGAGTTGATTGAAAAACTGATAAATATTCTCCATGAACATTTTTGAATGAAGCAAACATTTTCACTGTAATAGAAGTTTTTCAGTGAAAGAAACAAACAAAATTTGTTAGGGTTTCATTTCATTTTAAATTCAAATTTTTATTTACATTTCAAAAAGAAAATTTTCATTTTGATTAGTTTTTACTCAGCTCTGGTTGTATAAAGGGCCATCAAGAGGGTGTAATTGCACTTATCCTTACGCAACACTGATATAGAAACAGGCTTGGCAGAATTCAGTTTTTATTTTAAATAATTTTGATGGATAATATTGGTTTATTTAAGCATTTTTTCCTGATTTTTAATTAGTTTGAATTTTTCAGTTGGAGTAAATTTTGCGTTTTAAGCATTTTTTAAAAAAATTATAGGTTTAATTTTTCACATTTGTGAGACGTGATGGAGGTCAGACAATTATCTAATAACAGTAGACACCGAGATTCAAAAAGTTAAAGCTTTATAACTGTTCAAACAAATTGTCAGCATCACAAACTAAAAATGCTTAAATCAAGTGAATAAATTCTCAAGCAGCATTCTCTTACTTTGCCTATCTGTAAATTTCAATTGTAGATGGAAATATTTTTTTCAGTGGTTTGCGTGTGTATGGTGAAATCGATGTGTACCGACATTTACCAATAAAAATCCAGTTCTCCCAAGCCTAAGTATTGCAACCACTTGATACAGTGGTATAAGTAAAAATGAGCATTTTTAGAACTTCCTTGATGTTGTTTGTCACAATCCTAATGCTTTTAGTATAATTTTAATGTTCGATTATTTATTTGCACAACACTTATTCCTATTTATTTGTAACTGAGGAACAACTGGATTTGACTCAGCACTAACCTTTTGTATGAGAAAATAATTAGAGCTCACATAGCTATTTTTGCGTGTAAATATTGCAGCTCTTTTAACTTTTCTACCAAACAGGAAAAGAAATGAGTCCATCCTGAGGCCAAAAATCTTGAGAAATTTTATCTTTTAAAACCAATGAGCAATTTCAGATTTCTGGGGGAAAGCAAGATATAAGACTCTGTAAGCATCCTGTTTTATGTCACTTGATATCAACGTTAAGAGTTAAATTGTACCACAAGGACACTGACCACAGAAAGAAACAGTCCATAGTGCACCACCCTACGAAAAGAATGCGGTGCTACTTTCTTCTTAACTTCCTAGTGGCACTCAATTCACTACATCAGTAGGAAGCTTTTGAGCTAAGGAAACAGATCCATTGTTCCTAGAAGAAAGACCTGGAAGAGAGACAACTCCTCCTGACCTCAAGCCACAGGACGTAACAATCAATGACAGGGAATAAAATGCATTCCTCTGATCAAAAATTCTCTCCCAAACATCCTGTCTAAGGTGTAGCAAATACAACTGTCCAGTTCGCTGACAATTACAAAAGATCTGAGGAGAATAATTCATTTTGGGTCCAACTGAAAAGGAATTTTTTTGAAATTTTCAACTACTTGAAAAGTCGGGGGATAATTTTTGGTCAAACAAAATGTTTTGTTTTGAGAAAACTGAAATGTTCCATTTTAATTATGACCATTTTAAAGCATTTTTCTTTAATAAAGTGAAAGGAAAACTTGAAACAAAAAGTTGTTTCCAAATGAAAAAATCAAAGTGTTTTGTTTTGAAAATGTAAAAAAAAAAAAAAAAGTTGTGATGATTTTGAAACTGAAACAATTTCCCAAGACTGCTATGAATTTGTGAAATGTTTTGCTGGTGCTGAATCTGCATTTGTTGCTGAAAAAGAATTCCAGCCCCAAAATTTGACCCAGCTCTAGCGGCCAGCCATATAAATTGAATCTGCATTCAAGTTATTGGGATGACGTCTAGGTGATCTGGCCATAAGATTCTGAACTGATTCAGGTGGCTCCTCTCTGTGGAGATTCAAATCACTCTCTGCTTCAGCTCCTCTAACACATTAGATCTAGGCTGTGACCAATCATAAAAGGTGAACCTGGAACTACCTGGGATAATTCCATGGTGCTTATGGTGGCCATAAGATCGTGAGCTAGTACTGCTTATCATTTGTATTACTGTAACGCCTAAGAGTCGTACTAATGGACCAGCTCCCATTTCTGCAAAGTGCTACTCAGCTGATACATCTATGTTCAAATCAGTGTCCACTTTGGTTTCCCTAACACCACAGTAATGAGGAACAGCAGCAGTTACTGGAGATTTGGGAATGCAAAGAATGAAAGATGAGGCACTAATGAACTATGGTACCCATAAGTCGCAGTTTTAGAAAGATGGACACAATCATGGTAGAAAAGCAATTATTTCTGCTATTACCATGTTGTGTGTTTAATAAAAGTCTCCAAAAACAACAACAACAATTCGTTGTCTTCACATTCTTTAGCCAAGTAGTTAGCTGCCAGGTTTTCATAATCTCTCTGGGTCATCAATTCTTTAGAGTTTAATTAAGTTCCATTTTAAACCCCAGTTTAGAAGTTTTATATCTTGGCCCTTTCAAATCATGGCAGGTAGAAAACCTAATGCAGAAAATATCAGCCATGATACAGATTTTCTCTACAAACATTTTCTTTTCTTTTTTAAATAGTTTATATCTACACAGATGTTTTCTGTTGTACAGCTTTACAACCGCAATTAGGCCTTGGCTTCAGATGTTCTTTTATAAATTTTCCTGTTTTTTAAAAAAGGGAACTGATTTTAAAAAGTAATCAGGTGGCCAGATTCTGATTTCATTTACACAGGTGTAAGTAGGCTCCAAATATGGCCCAGTGAGTACAAAAAGTTAAATAAGCCATTTTATTATGGAACAAAAATTGTTTATGTGTATGTGTGTGTGCGTGCAGGCACATGTGCATATGAATACACAAAACACTTCCGTTGCAAAGCAATTCAGGCTGCTAAACACACACGCATAATACCTGACACAAACTAACAAAAGTAAAGAAATGGAAAGTTGAGACATTTCTATTGTCTTCTTCTCCACCCTCAGCACATACCTTAGCTTTACCATTGCTACCATATGCCACAACCTTAACTCTGCCCAGAGGGATACCAGCCTTCTGATAGACCCGTTCTCCAAAGCCAGCTCCAGATATACCACATGAGCCCCCGTCCCTCCTTTATACACAAAAGCCTTTACCTAATTGTTGTCTCCGCCCTATACTATTGTTTGGGATGGTTGATGTAGCAGAGTCTCCTTAACCCGACCAATCAACCAGAGATGTATCATGTACAGAGAGGGAGTCCAGCAAGGAAGTACAAATTCACTAGAGCTTGAGGAATGATGTGAAAAATATTCGTTTCAAGGTTTAAGGGAATTCATTTAATTAGGAACCACCCACCTATTGTGTGACTTTTCCTTGACATTTCTGTGATCCAGTTAACAGCCACAAAATGTTTAGAGAAAGCAAATTTCAGCATTCTCCCTAGAACTCATTAGCATAGTGACAGCCTTCCTACCAGTACATTTACATATGAACACCCAGGCAAGTAACTTGATTGCTCTCCTTACAATAAAGAGAGTAAAGAATTCAAGACTAGTGTATTTTCTTTCAAGTGCACTGTGCAATACATTGCTATTTTGCCCATGTCACCTACCAGTGACACCATTGTTGCATTTGCAATAAATAGCCTGATCCTACGATAGTTAAAAAAGCAGTGAAGAAATGTCCAGTTTTTCTGCATTCCATTCCCTATTCTTAATTTCACTCTGTATGATTGCCTAGCCGTGAATGAATTTCCAAATTTTGATTGAAACATGGGTAGTACCTGATTTAATAAGCTCTGGCTTTATCTGCAATGCTCTGTTTGACGTCTTTGTAGCACACTGTGTCTTGGCATGTTAAAACATACTTCTAATTTGCCCTCTGGTTTTGGAACTGAGTACTTGTTTCTTTAACAGTTGCACTCCAAATACTCTGGGCTTTTGTTTGTTTGTTTTACAATTTTTGATTTGGAATTCTACTAAGGACAGAGTGCTCCTGTATGGCCCAGGGCAGAGCAGCACAAGGACACCAAAGAAAGGTGCACAACCTACTAATGCAAAAGACTTCAAGTCCTTCTGAGGTTTGGTTTGGCTCCTCATCCAAAAGCTGGGATGCTTCTTTGAAACCTCTCTGGACATATCTGAGCTGTTTTGGTTTAGATTGAGAATCTCAGGAGAATAGTTCTTTTCTTCCCCTGTCCCCTGCGAGAGTCTTGGTACTTCCTAGTTCTGGCTTAGTCAGCAATTCTATTGAAATAGGACCATTTTATTATTCCATTTCTGCTCTTGGAAGTACGTATTACACACCTCTGGATTTCCTAGTGTGGGGTAGCCTGGGCTTAGCTGAACGTTTCCCAGGCCAGTCCAAGATCCCATTTGGGCTAGAAATGGACTTCAGGCACAGCGCTGAGCAAGGGGCAGTGTGACTTAGAGACACCCTCTGAGTCACGACTCCCTCCTGCTCTGGGAGCAGTTGTGTTTTCCTTTAACCAACAGCAAACTGCAATCTGCCCCACACCAGCTCAGCTCTGATGGCCAGCACATCTGAGGGGAGGATCCAAGGTCCCACCCATGCCCCACCCACCGACTCCAGGGATGGAGTAAGCAGGTACACAGCACCCAGTTGGATTTTGGTTATGGTCATCCAGGGGTGCTGGAACAATCTGTATAGTGAGGGTGCTGAGAGTCATTGAACCAAACTGTAAACCCTGTGTATAATGGAAACCACTTCAAACCAGGGGTTCAGCAGCACCCATAGTTCCAGCTCCTATGTGGGCATCACCGGAGACTGAACTGGGGACTTCCAGAGCTAAAAGCATAAGCCCCAGCTTTCTAGCTAAGGCTGGAACAAACTCAGAACCTAGGCAGCAGGGACACAGGGAGGCCTGTAACAACACTCATCAATGGTATATACTTGCACTGTCAGACCCAAGACCTGGGTAATCCATGCAGAGATGTGACAGGAGAGAATTGCATGGGGAGAGGCATTGCATCACCTACATTGGATGTCTACATTTGTTTCCCTGCAGGATCAATCGTTTTTCATTTGCAGCTGTATTGCATGTGGAGAAGCTGAAAATGAGATGGGGTAAAGAAAGTGAGTCGTTTACCATCCTGTTACCAAAGCCACCCAACCAACTATGCTGCTAAAGCATTGCTGGGAATGTTACACTACAATTGCACCATATTAACTTTGAAATACTGGCCCTGATCCCCATAGTATAAACCAGAATTGCTCCCCTGAAGTCAGAGCTGTGCCAGTGTTACACCAGCTGATGATCTGGCCCATTATTCCTCAGCAGTGACCTGCCTGAGGGTTTTAATCAGGTCTGAAATGACTGAGGTGTATAGCCCGTAAATCAGTACGCACTCTGATACGACTGCAAGTTTCTTGGCTGGAGAGGTAGAATAACTGAGTTCAAAACCTCGAACTAAGGCCTTGGCCTCCTTGCTAATATTTTACCCCTTCAGCCCCAGTTCATCAAGAAGCCTATAAAAGCCTTTATGAAAATGGCTCGGCTGCTACTTATTCTTCCTTCTAATGAATGCAGAAACGTCTCTGGCAAGTGTAATTTATGGATGAAAGGAATTCCAGTAACCATCATTTCATCTTTGCTGTAATAAGGCAGTCTGTGGCTGACAACTTTATAAAATACTATTGGAACACAGGCAAGCGAAACCGCTTCTGAAGGATGGACTTCGAACGCTGGTTCTCTCGGTGAGCTGAACTTTATATCTAGGGGGAAAACAACCTTTAAAAACCCAGAAGAGGATTGTAACACAGTACAGCTCCTGTTTCTTTACAGACCACCTCTTTAAACCAAATGAAGGCAAACCAAATATTTTACTGAGTGGGCTCTGATGACCTCTGCTTCCCCCGCCCCCTGCCCCAAATGAGCAGATCTGTAAAAAAAAAAAATGGCATATGAAAAACACAAACTAACTTCAGATGGTGAGTTCAACCTCCAGTGGTCTCGCAGACTAAAAAACATTAAATCTTTTTATCTAAATTCTAATAAAAATAATGTGTCCCATGGTTTTAGTGACTGCTCCTAACTATACTTTAAAGCGTATTATTTTAAGATCTGACTGTGTGTGCTGTAAAACTTGCTAGCTTCTTTTTTAAGTGATAAGCTCTTACGTTAATTAACCTTACCCCAAATACATACTTTATTAAGCATTCTTGTCCTTCTTAATTTCACCCCTGCAAAGTTTCAAAATGAAACTCCATGGCAAAATTAACTAAGGAGCACAGAATCTTAGGCAAAAAGCATCAGCTTGTTTTAAAGCACTGGACTCATTTTTCAGTTGCTCAGAATTTGAGCAGTTTTGCCTTTCATTGCCAAACTCTGCTTCAGGGTACCATAGCTTGGGTGTCACTAAATATTCAACACTGGCCATAGAGAGGCATATGCCGTGTTTTCTCTATTGGTGCCAGCCACACACAGTCCTTGATTGTTCTCTGTTCTTGCACAAGGATGCAAAAAAGGGCTTTGCAAAGAGCTGGGCTTTGCTATCCTTAAATGTAATGAAAGAAGGTCCAAGATAGTCAGGAAGGAATGAATTAGGGCTTTGCTATCTTTTTAGCAATATATTCTTCCATGTAGGTGGATGCAAGGATTAGCGTATCTGGCATATGAGCTTGGAATCAATGATAAAGGAAGCTATTGAGAACAAATGTAGCACACCTCCTGTTTTGTATCAGATACTGCTGCTTGGTAACTGTTCGCATTTTTTATAATGTCTGCTGACCAAAAATGATACTGAACTTCCTAGCTAGAGGACTGGTGCAAGTTTATACTTTGTAAGCTTAATATGTGGAGATATACCTATCTCATAGAACTGGGAGGGACCTTGAAAGGTCACTGAGTCTAGTCCCCTGCCTTCACTAGCAGGACCAAGTACCATCCCTGACAGGTCCCCCCCCCAATGGATCCCTCAAGGATTGAACTCACAACTTTGGGAGTAGGCCAGTGCTCAAACCACTGAGCTATCTCTCCCCCAGCTTCACACAGCTTTCCTTGGCCATCTCGGTTATTACTTTCAAGTGCCCTGTTACTCCAGTATTGGGCTTCTCTGGAGCAGTAACCTCCAATGCTTCCAGATGGTGTGATGGTTTTGTCTAGGGGGTACTTTGGTAAGACTGCCAAATTGTTTGTACTGGTGACATAATGTGGATATATATTTCCAGTGGTGAAGAGTGCACCAAACCGTAGTATCATTCAAATCTCCATCACGTCAACCTTCTTGGCTGTTACAGGAACACTGGGAGAACTTCAAGTTCTGATCTAGGTTCTAATTCAGAACAAAAGGAGTGTGGTGGTTAAAACTGGAATTTAATGTAAGAAGGTACAAAGTTGTTGGGAGAGAATGAATTATGCAACAGACTATGGTATACTTGGCTTCCGCCATAATGAGTATAGGTAACCAAATATCCCAGCTCATTTTGGAGCTGAAAAAATATGGGGTTTTTTTGCAGCTGAACTTCGAGGCCTACCATAAATTCTATTGAAAGAGATGGAGATATGCTAACCTTCCCAAAATATTTCCAGTATCTTTGTACTGAATGCTTCCACTCCTTGTGGTTAGTTTGCCCCACAGGATGTTATGACATCTCATAATTCTTTGTTGAGTTAGAGAAATGTAAGCAGGAGACCATCTGTACTTAAAAGTCTATGAAAAGGTAAAAGTTAAAAACAATTAAAATAAATACCTCCATATATAACACATGCTGAAATATATCCTGGAAATATATCCCTCTCACTCCCATTTTCTCCAGGTTATGTGGTCTACACTATACCACTGGATTGTTGATAGTATAATAATATATGGTACAGTGACACAGTATTGAGGGGAAGGATGGTCCAGTGGTTAGTGTAGCAGCCTGGGCTGTGGAAGAGCCAGATTTGCCTCAATTTCCCATCTGTGAAAAGGGGATAATAGCACTGCTGGCCCTCAGAGGGGGATGGTGAGATGCTCACATACCACAGTGATGGGGCCATATAAAGTGCCTTAGACAGACAGTTTGGTTATGATGTATGACATAATATTCATACTTACTCAAAGAGCTTTCATTTGCTGATGACTATGCACTAGTTCCACACTCAATTGATACATTCACTTTATAACTGATCACTTCACTTGTATGGTCATTCTGAGTTTCACAATCAGCCTAAAGAAAATGAAAGTATTGTACTGACCTGTGTTGGGAATGCATGTGTCTATCTGGTTTTTAAGGTCAAAGCTCCCCTCTCTAGTCCACGGAGAAGTTTTGCTACCTTGGGCGTATTGTGTCATACCACACCACAACTGATGACAAGACTACCCATCGCATAGCCACCCATCTGCATTTGGAATGCTGTCACAGCAGCTATGGAATGGTAGGGACACCCAGCTAAGCGCTAAAGTAAATGTCTCTAGGGCAGTCATGCTTTAACATTTTGATATGGTTGTGAGACATGGACTACATATCCCCATCACTTTAGGAAACTTGATCAGTTCCATATGTGCTCTCTTTGGTCTGTTTGCAGGGTTAAACGGTGGGATAAGATTCCCCAGTATCAAAATCTTTAATCATTGTCGGATGTCTGGCTTTGAAAGCATGCTCGTAAACACTTGGCAGCATTGATCTGGTCCTCTCATTCATCTGGCTGACTTGAGACTACCCAAGGCCATTTTTGAACTTTGGTCAGCTAACGCAAGGCACCTGTTCACATGGAGGCCAGTACAAAAGACACACAGAAGTCAAACTTGAAAACACGTCAGGTTGGCCCCAACAACCAATAAGCAACAGCCCAGGACTGAGCAAGTTGGCAGCAGATTTGTCATGTCACCATTAACAGCTTTGAAGGAAGGTGCATTAACGCCTTCTAAGAAAAACATGAACAGCGCAAAGAAAGAATACAGCAACCTGCCATTATAATGGACAACCTTGTCTGTCCCACATGTAACCATGTTTGTGGCTCTGCCATTGGTCTGACCTCACATATCACATCCATCTATAATACTTGCTGAAACCTCGTAGATTGACATGAGACTCCCAACATCATTCTGATGACACACCATGAGCTATAAGTATTGCAGCCATGAATAAGAGGGGTGAGTACTGCAGAAGCTAGATATGTTCATTAGAAATCTTTTTAACAATTAACCAAGCTCTGAACCTCATCCTACATTAAAATGAATTAGACATTTGTAAAAAATAAGGTCCTGGTCCAAAGTATACTGAATTCAGTGAATGGCCCTAAGGAATTTAAAAGTGGTTGGAAGTGCAGGCTTGATTCAAAGCCTATTGGAGTCATTGGAAAGATTCCCATTGACTTCACTGGGCTTTGGATCGTGCTCCACCTGACCTTTTTGAATGGTCCAGTAAAAAGATCAGTGAATGTCCCTTGGGTCAGAATTCCAGTTCTTTGAGACCTTCCATGTTGTGCCTCCACCACCAGAAGCAGTGATGGGAGTGCTAGTGTAGACAGGACTCCAGGCAGCCTATATCATTTTAAATCAACTTCATGGTATTGGGAAAGCTCCTGAAATATTTGGCTTCAACATTTTGTGTCAGATCCTCAGGTGGGTGGATATGCTGATTCAACCATGTGAGGATCTAGTCCTTTTTCTTATAAGGACATGATATGATCTAGAATGTTAGACAAAATATGCAAAGGTAACAAAGAACCAGAACAAAGCAAAGCCTAAACAATCTTCACACTGACTGTCTGTCAAGTGACGCTTCTGATCATTTGAATTTGATCATCACTATGGAAACATTATTATGCGAACATTGAAGCAACTTTTGCACTTTGTTGGCACATTCTGCTGTCAGAATGAAGCATGTGCCATAACAGGAAAGAGTATGAAGTTTAGATTCATAATATCATTTAAAATGTTGTTTTAAATGAAAATTCCTTCATTTCCCAACAGTGGGAGTTATAAATGGACATTATTAAAGGGTTTATGAAATCAATATTGTTATTGCTTCAGTATGGAGTGTTAGAAGCACTTACCATTTCAAATGCCAGTACGTTAATATCAACCATCCTGTGCGTTTACACACATATCACGTTAATAATAAATTGATTGATTGCTCTTATATGTAGAAACTAATATATTAAAATAAAAACACCAAGTGACAAAACTTTCTTGACAGAGAATGAAATATATTGGACTGGTTTTTCTTATATGCATTTATTAAAAAAAAGTCAAATTCTTCCCAGACTGTGATTCTTTTAGAAATAAAGACTTGAGGCCTAATTCTGATTTATACTAAGGCTCATTTACACCATTCTGGTAGTGTAAAGGGGTCTTAGCATAAATTTGAATCAGAGCTATTAAAACTAAAGATTACATTCCAGCCTAAAACTTCTTTGAGTAGAAAAAAGTAACCTTAGGGATGAATTTACCTAATACAAAGATTTTCAAGACTCCAATACTAACATTCTGAAAGGTCTATAGCATAATCCTTTAATCTATTTACCTTAGATGCAGCAGAAAATGCTAATTTACAAGAGTAAACATCTACTTCCATTTCAAATAGGAGTTTAATCTGTTTTTTGAACAGGCAAATAATTCAAACTACTTTAGAGATTAGGGTTATCTTTTTTCTTCAAGGGTGATAATACACAACCTTTAAAGGAAGCTGTACTCATTAAATATTATCTTAAAAATACTTAATGATATGGATATTTAATCAGGAAATGTATTTGCAAAGATCCATGCTAGCAAATCTTGATGCAGGATTCGGGCCTGTTTTTGTATATTTCAGAGTGTTTTCAACATAGGAAATACAGCACAATGCCTACAGTTTGGATCTATTTCCCACTCTGCACATGTATATATAATTCCTGCTGTTAAATTAAATTTTGTTTGTGGATCTAAAGGGAAAATAGACCCTTAGCCAATTACATGATTATTTTTTCTCCTTTGCACAAGACATAAGTATATTCTGCTGCTATTAGTGAGACTTCGAAATTGTTTTGCATACAAATGTTTGGTTTTCTTTTAAGTCTTTCTTTAAATGTATTTTGTATTAAGATCATCCTTCCCAGCAGACAGCCCTCCAATAGCCATGGGTATTGGTTCCATTTAACACCTCTGCATGATGACAGAGCAGACTGACTCATTTACTGGATATCTGCTGTAGGCCGACATTTATTCTGTAGACCAGTAAACAACTATATTTAGAAACAAACACGAATGCCGACAAGTTGCATCTATTCACTAGGTGCTCAAAAGTGTGCCAGAATTATTACATAGTTGTAACTCTCAAGCAAGGCAGAGAATTCTCAAAGAATACATTTTGGTGTTATATAAAACTTTCCTAGCTAATGGGTTTCAAATGTACATTACACAACAATTAGCTGGCTCACACAGAGATTTGGGCAATAGTGGGTGTTTTCAGGCCTGATCATGTTAGATACTAAGCACTTTGGTTCTGATCCGCCAAAGCACTTGAGCACATGCTTAAGATTTGACTTCAGTGGGTCCATTCCCCAATTTAAAGTTTTTAGCATGTCACCAAATTGAACCATTATTGAATAAAGCTCAAGACCCAGACTGTTCCCTAGTCTTTTTGATCACTGCCAAAGTGAACTTTAATTTCCAGCCGGACATTAGAACAAAAGTCTATAAAGATAAAATGCTATTCAACATCTGAGAGTTTATTGATGAGGAACTAAAAATGTAACCATTTCATGGCATGTTGGTAGTGCTGGTTGGGAATTTTCCAACAAAAACATTTTCCCTTCAGAATACAAAAATGCAGATTCATCTCATAGACTTTAAGGCCAGAAGGGACCATCATGATCATCTCATCCAGGGGCTTTCAAACTTCATTGCACTGTGACCTCCTTCTGACAACAAAAATTACTACACAAACTCAGGAGGAGGGACTGAAGGTTGAGCCCACCCAAGCTCCACCACCCCGGGTGGGGATCAAAGCCAAATCCCCAGGCAGGGAGTCTGTAACCTGAGCCCCAGCACCCAGCGCTGAAGTCCTCGGATTTTGGCTTCAGACCTGGGCAGTGGGGCTCAGGCTTCGGCTTTTTCCCCGGGCCCCAGAATGTCTAAGCCAGTCCTGATGACTTCATTAAAAGCGGGTCCTCATCCACTTTGGGGTCCCAACCCACAGCTTGAGAACCATTGATCTAATCTAACCTCTGCGCATGTCAGGCCACGGAACCTTACCCACCCACTCCTGTGAGAGAGCCATAACCTCTGCCTGAGTTACTGAAGTCCTCAGATCATGTTTTAAACACTTCAAGTTATAGGGAATCCTCCATTTGCTCTAGTTTAAACCTGCAACGGACTTATGTTGCAGAGGAAGACGGAACCCCCCCCCCGCCAGGGGTCTCTGCCCATCTGACCCGGGGAAAATTCCTTCCTGACCCCAAATAAGGTGATCAGTTGGACCCTGAGCATTTCAGCAAGACACATGGGGAAGAATTCTCTGTAATAACTCAGAGTCCTCCCCATCTAGAGTCCCATCACTGGCCATTGGGGAGATTTGCTACTAGCAGTCGTAGATTGGCTACATGCCATTGTAGCCAGTTTCATCCTACCATCCTCTCCATAAACTTATCAAGCTCAATCTTGAAGCCAGTTAGGTTTTTGCCCCCATTGGTCCCCTTGGAAGGCTGTTCCACAACTTCACTCCTCTGATGGTTAGAAACTTTCATTTAATTTCAAGCCTAAACTTGTTGATGGCCAGTTTGTATCCATTTGTTCTTGTGTCCACTCTGGTGCTTAAGTTAAATAACTCCTCTCCTTCCCTGGTATTTATCCCTCTGATGTATTTATAGAGAGCGATCAGATTTCCCCTCAGCCTTTGTTTGGTTACAGTAAACAAGCCAAGCTCTTCCAGTCTCCTCTCATAAGGTAGGTTCTCTGTTCCTCGGATCATCCTAGTAGCTCTTCTCTGCTCCTGTTCCAGTTTGAATGAATCTTTCTTAAACACGGGATACCAGAACTGCATACAATATTCCAGAAGAGGTCTCACCAGTGCCTTGTATAGTGGTAATAACACCGCCTGGTCTCTACTGGAAATGCCTTGCCCAATGCATCCTAGGATTGTATTAGCCTTTTCCACAGCTGCATCACACTGGCAGCTCAGTCATCCTGTGATCAACTAATACAACCCAGGGCTTTCTCTTCCTCTGTCACTGATACATCCCCAGTTTAGGGACTAACAACAAGATTTTTTGCTCTAAGTGCCTAACCTTGCACTCCACTATTACAGATCATCCCATTTCAATTACTTCAATTTTTAAGTTCGTCCAGATCTTCTTGTATGATATTCTGGTCTTCCTCCATATTGGCGATACCTCCCAACTTTGTGTCATCTGCTAATGTTAATAGTGCACTCCCACTTTTTGTACCAACATTAATAAAAATGTTAAATAGGATCGGTCCCAAGACCGATCCCTGAGGAACTGCGCTAGTTACCTCTGTTCAGCCTGACAGTTCATCTCTCATTATGACTTGTTGTAATCTGCCCTATAAGCAGTGCCTTGTCCACCCTTCAAGTCTCATATTAACCCCCATCTTCTCCAGTTGAACTAATAGTTTCCCATATGGAAATGTATCAAATGCCTTACTGAAATCCAGGTAGATTATATCTATTGCGTTTCCTTTCCTTTGTCTAAAAAGAATCAGTTATTTTCTCAAAGAAAGATCAGATTGGTCTGGCACAATCTATCTTTTGTAAAACCATGTTGTATTTTTATCCAACTACCATTTACTTCTATGTCGTCATTGAAACCAGTGCAGCCAGCCTCAAGTGTTCAAAAATTTTGGGAGTCAGCCAGACCTCCCAAAAATCAGGAGATTTGAAAATAATAATAATAAAAGTTGGGCTCTTTTTATTTGTCTCCTGGGTTTTGAATCTTTGGAGTTCACATTTTCAAGTTCTTCTCTGCAACCACAATGGCTAAAAATTGACTTTATTTTTTAAAATGAAAGCTGAGTTTCTCACATAATGACCTGACTCCAGGAGCCAGGACCAAGGATTGAGGGTATCACAATAAAATCGCAAGAGTTGGCAACACACCATTATGCCAAACTTCTTAAACTTGGGCACTCCAACTGCCCAAACATCCAGTACGAAGTCATACACCTGCTTGATTGGTGGGTGCAGGACCTGGAGAATGTCACTTTGCCACCTCTGAAGTATGCACCAAAGTCCTTATGTAATGACCGTCATCATGGGTCATCACCTGGGGTGAGAATCTGGGACCATTAGTGCTAAAAGCATGAGCCATTACTATCCAACATAAAGGAGCAACTCAGATAGCTACAGTAGATTCTTACTCTCTAAGGGACCAACCACTAGTAGAAAGAGATATGTGAGCTGGATCCTGGCCTTATTTTGTCTCAGTCTGTGTATATATTATCAACACATCACTTGCTATGGGTGACCCTTCCACCTCAGCAATCTAAAATTGCCAGAGCAGCGTGGCACAATATTTTTTAGCAAGAAATTCTGAAAGCACGAAATAGCAAAATGACCAAAAAATGACTTCTCCTGGTCATTTGCAATCTCAAAAGCTGATCTGTGAAATTTTGGGTGCAATTTTTAGGTCCACAAAAAAAATATCTAAGAATTCAAAAGTAACATGAAATGAATTTGTGAAATTTTGGGGGCAAAATTTTGTAAAAAAAATATATATATTACACAGTTTCAATTAGCTCTACATATAACAATATGAAATATCAGTTGAAATGCAACACATTTTAAAACATCTTGAAATTCCCTTTGCCTGAAATGAGAATTAACTTGTCTCAAAGATGAGCAGTACATTAAGGTGCTAGCCCGAGGAAGGTTAATTATCTTGTAACCAGGGTTTCATTTATTGATCGGTTAATGAAGCAACGTCCTCTGTCACTTATTTACAGCATGATATTGAAATGTTTACCTGGATCTCACCTTTACTGAACCACTCTGCGGTGTCACTGTATTATTTAGTAAGTCGTATAGTTCCACACTCAGATTTTCTCCTTGCAGAGAGTGAAATGATCTAACTTACATTTTTTAAATGCGGACACTAAAAGTCAAATTGACATCAGTAATACATTTCTTACAATCCAGCTATGAGGCCATTACTCACTCTCTTATCTGTACTTCAAATCAGAGCAGAGCAACAATAGGCAGCTAAAATGTACAACTATGGAACAGTCACATGCAAGCAAGTAAAAACATGAGCCAAAACCAAGTTTAATTTTGTTTTAGGATTCACAGAAGAGCAATCACAGAGTGTGTGATATTGTGGAAACCTTCCAAATGTTTAAGATGGAATTTAGATATTTTTAAAGATATGATCCTGCCCTTTAACATGATAGATATTACTCAACACTTCTCTCGTAAGCAAAGGGCTTCATAAACAGATCATACTGGCAACGAAACAGGTACACCGAATGTTTAAAAGTCCTGTAGGATTGTGGGATAATATCTGAATGCACATTGTCTCCTCCTAACAGCTTCAAAAGAAGAAATAAAACAAGATTAATTTAGTCTAAAGGAAACTCAGCTGTGGCTTGAAACAACTGTAAACATTTTGAATGGTAAATTAATAGTAAGTTAATGATCAGCCATATTAATTCAGGGGCTAATTCTGAAGCTCCCTGATGATGGATTTCCTAGGGGCATGAAGGAGAGTTCTACAGGCAGAACGACTGTAGACTCAGACTCTTAGCAGTATTTCCCTTATCTACTGACACCTGGAGTTCTAGCACAAATACCCGTTTTTTTGGTAGGTTAATAAATACTGAAGGCCAAGTCCCAGGCTCTCTTCTTTAGCAGGGGCTTTGTAATGGGTATAAGTCAATGGTAGAGAACAAAGGAGAAAGACAGGACTTTTGCTAGATAGTGAAACAGTGCGCAGGTAGGGAATAGATAGTGGAATACTGCAAGTCAGACCAGCCGAATGTGGTCAGAAGCATCTCTGATTGCCCTTAGTTCTTCCACCTGTGCTTAGAATCCATTCCAGGATCCCTTTCTCTAGCTCCAAAAATAGGTGTTAAGGTGTCCCTCTGAGCTGCAGCTGCCCTAATATATGAGGAGGAGTAGGCAAGAGAGCTGAATGATACACAAAAGCCCCAATTCAAAACCCCAGGGCTGTGCACACAGCCAATATCTACGTATTCCCAGATGCTGGTTGTGCAGTTCTGGCCTGATTTTCAGCCCTGCTGGGTGCACACGCAAGTCTTTGAAAATAGACATTCGTATATGTGCAAGAGTCCTTGAAAATTGGGCCCATAAGGTGCATGCTCAGCATGTGGCTGTACTGAAAATTGGCACAGCCGTTTTGGATCACCATTGTGCCAGGAGGACACCAAAGGCTAACGATAGCCAACCAATCCATAACCAGAAGGGATCCCACACAAAGGAAAGCTAACCCAGAGAAATCAGCCCAAAAGAAAGGGACTCTGCAGCGTGTCAAGAAGTCATGCCAAGAGGATACAATTCCAACGGTTCCAAGAAACCGGGGTTCTGCTCCTCCCTACCACCACCCCCAAGAGCTTTTCCCTAGGAACTGGCAGCTCTGTGGAACTTATTCTTGTGGTTAGCCCATAAGAGACATTAGACTGCTGGCATTCAAGGCACAGCTCAAAGCCAGTAATTTTTATCAAACATTGGCTCAACCTTCTACCAAGTTGGAAGTAGCTGTTGATATGCTTTTCTGCTTTCTGTTATTTCACCACTAGATGTCTCTGTGTGCTTGCAGAGAGTTCCAGGTAGGGCCCTGCTCCCTCCCCTGGTACTAGAAAGGAGACAAAACTGGAACTCAAGCTGTGTGGATGCAAATTTGTTTGTCCGCAGTGGTTTTCTTTAATAGTTGCCTCCTGTTTAAGACAGGCCACCATTCCATGTACCAATGAAAATGGATATATAATAAAACAATATACATGAGAGGAATCTCACTCCTGTTTTGCAATGTTAAGGCTGCGAGAGCTGTTTATTCTCCATGCCCTTTGAATCTATGGCCACTCTGCTGAAGCCAAGAAACGTGACTTCCGGGTGCACTCTGGGAAGACTCTCTTAGGTCAGGAATTAAGGCAGAATTTCAAACTTCTGTATCTGAAAAGAGTTTATTTAGATAGTGGCTTGTGCTTTAGCTATGTGGGCTTTCCCAAAACTCGACAAAGAGCATTCATGGACCAACGTTAGCAACAGAATTAATCAATCATGACAGGCCTAATACAGCCCTAGGGCACACAAAGGTAGCGCCATTGAAGTCAATGGAGTTCCAGCCGGGCTGCATTTAGCCAGTGAATATGAAGCTTGTCATTTAAAATATATAAATCAGCTGTTCAGTGACAGGGCAGGGTATGTTCAGGGAGGGGCGGAGTGGGGCCAGGAAAAGCCAGAGGGAGGATGGGGAAGAGGCAGGGTCAGGGTGGGGCCTTAGGGGGGAGCACCCACTAGGAAAAAAGAAAGTCAGCGCCTATGGTGCAGGGCACCCTAAGGAACAGGCAGAAAATAGAGGAACCCTTTGTCCACATCCATGCGCTGTTGCTGTAGGATTTCTACTGACAGCACCAATAAGGTGCAAACTGTGGGAAGAATTTATTATGGTCATCTATCCAGCTCCACTTGAACACCCACATTTCTTTTCAATACCTTGTCAACCCATGTTCTGCAAGCTCTGTCCTAGCAGCAGCATTAATTGTTGTGGTGATTATTATTTTGCTGCACATTTACAGCATGCTTTGTGGTGTACACATAATATGTCTATCAGGCTTGTTCCATGTCCAAAGAAGCTTACAGTCTGACTCAGATACATCTGTATAGTTAAACCATGATGCTACACTGGGAGGTAATGCAAGCTCACCAGCCAACCCTAAGAGATACTGACCACCCGCTGCAGACTCACCTGCCACCCCTAGGAGATACTGACCACCTCCTGTGAGCTGCTGAGCCGCTGCAGTTCCCACTGGCTCTGAGGGAACACGGCAGCCTCCCACAGGATTGGGCGCTCAGAAGATGAAAAGGATCTATCAGAGTGGAAAGACTTGGCAGAAGGGTGCAATCATTTTCTAAAGACTCTCCAGCTTCTCCTCCTCCCTTGGACTCTGGTATGCGTGATTCAGGAGGAATAATTACAAAGGAAACCCATTATGTCCAGGAATTGAATCACATATCCTGAAAAAGCTGCAACCACTACAAAAATCAGAAGTCTACCTGCTTTGCCACAGTGGTCACCATGAGCACATCACCCACATCAGGAGTTCCTCTTTCCGAACCGATTCACCACAGTCTAGTTCAAGGCCTTTGTTTTGAAATTCAAAGGCCTCCATGATACCGGTCTGAGCTCCAGGAACTATCATACGTCTCCTTCTATGACTGGGACCTTCCACGACAGCCGCATTTCATTGGAGCGATGAAACTAATCACCAGTGGATGGAGGTTCACAAACAAACTGCTGGACCTGGACTATGGAACTTGGTTCCCAATGTGATAAGAATAAGAACAGACTGAGCCTTGTTCAGAACTACACAGCCCACTTCAGCAAAACACATGTTTAATTTGAAGTCAGTGGGACTTAAACGCACAGCAAAAGTTTAGCGTACACTTGGCTGAAGAGGACAGGGCCTCAGTGTAAAATTCACTTCTATGATATAGCTTTCTCCTAAACAAAACATCACCCCCTCTTGAAAAGCGCTCCTCAAGTTACACGCTATCTGCTAGGAAAGATAAAGTGAGAGATACTGTTATTTAGACTGCACGTTAGGACAGAGTCAATACAAATATAGAATCTTAGCAATAAGGGGTAAAAAGGGCACCAAGCCCAACAACGCTTCCCTTTTAAAGTTTGTCTTACTGCCACCTTCCTGTTTTCTCAATCACATGCCCAATTGTCTCCTTCTTCAGAAATGAGTCTGGATGTCTCTTGTGCTCGGTTTTATTCTTTGGTCGCCTTCCGCAGTGGCACTCATTCCATATGGTTATCACCCTTTGTGTAGAGTAGCCACCCCTGCATGCCCTTATTGACTCTGTGCTTTCTAATTCTGGGACAATTTCCTAACACTAAGAACGTGAACAGTCCTCCAAGGGCAGTGGCAGGATCCCAGTCACTGGTATAATTCAAATTTAGGCCAAGCAAAGCCAATTGGAATGTTCTCTCTGAAAGAATTTGGTGCTGGTGGAGCTGGTAGATTGGCTGATCTAATAATGCAGATATTTTCCATCTCTACACTCCATGGGCCTGCTCCTGCTCATGCGAGTGGCAAAATTCTCATTGGATCAGGACTGGGTGCCAGGAGTCCGTAATCACTGATTTGTCTTCTGCACATAACAGCAAAACCATCTGTTTCTTTTTCTAGTACAATGGCCATATGACGTTAAATTACGTGGGGTTACTTACATCTGTTTTAACAATTACGGGGGGGGGCGTTATTATGGTTATTCGCAGTAATGCCTGACACATGCTTATTTCATGCTTCATACCAATATCCTTCAGCAAAGGGCAAACAAAGAATGAAACCAATACAGTTTTAATGGCTCAAGTACCATCTTACGAAAAGCCAACATTTTCAGATCAACATTTTTACTGAAACCGACTTTCATCCAGGGCAAAGTGACCTATCAGGACCCAGCAGTTTTCAAATTCATGTCTAACAATCTCCTATTTTCTTCCTCTCAAAGAGGTAATTTTCCAATCAGGTTTATAATAGCAAACCAATTTACATTTACCAAAGCTATATAATTATAAGAATTAACTCAAACCAATGCATTTTTTTCAATCCTTTGCCTGTTAATGCAAACCACTCAGAGCTGCAACTAAATATTCTTTTGGAGACCAATGCAAATGTATTCCAAACAATGCATTCTTATTCAAATTCTTATGCATTTTAAATCAAAAAAGTTTGTACTATCTGCAACCAATAAGTTGTAACTGAGCCTGTTATCTATTGTTGAAGTCAGTTCCCTTTCACAAACCAGCCCATTTATATGGAACCAACATGGTACATATATTGAAGGCAGGCCCTAATGACTTTATTATAGTTATGCAAGCAAATTATTTTCAATGTACAGATTGCTAATATTTACCCAAACCAAAATATTCTGATTGGAAACAGGACAAATACCATATACAGGCTAGACAGCTGTACAGGGCTGTAGGTGGAAGTAAAGTTTCTCCAAAGTCCTTGCAGCCACCAGCACATGGAGAAGTAAAGGGACTGCATCCACCATGCTGGGTAGCCATCTGTCTTGGGTGATTTGGGCACAACAAATCTTGCATCTTAGCAGGGGGTTAGATTAGATGACCCCTGTGGTCCCTACTAACCCTAGAGTTCTATGATTTTATATTCCACCACTAGGACCAGCTCAACAGAGGACGCAGGAAGTATGTGAAGACCTGAGTTTCCTGCCATGTATCATCTATCAGAGGGGAGCACGGATTTTCTGCCAACAGCTGGCCATTTTCTCAACCTTGTTTGCTATTTGCTGTTATTCCAACTCTGCAAATAATTCTGGAGCTGAGGGTTCTTTGCCATCGGGTCAGGAGAAGAATTCGATAGACAAATTCAGGGTATTCATTTTCATTGGTCAGTTAGGTCACATGGTTCTGTTTTTCCTCTATGATTGGATGAGCACCATTTCTTGAGTTAGAATTCCATTGAGAGGTCACTGTTTCCTTTTTAAACATTCTCTGATATTCACTTAAAATTAGATGCTTCTGCAAAAATTCCTTCCCCTAAACTGGTCC
Source organism: Chelonoidis abingdonii (assembly GCF_003597395.2). Lineage (NCBI taxonomy): Eukaryota > Metazoa > Chordata > Testudines > Testudinidae > Chelonoidis > Chelonoidis abingdonii. The sequence continues at coordinate 213,909,230 of NC_133771.1, read as the reverse complement.
ACTACCATCTTCACAGAAAGTGAACACAAGAGGGACACAAATCCACTTTTTTATTCAAGTGAATATATGTAGAAAGAATGTTGAGGAATTTGTCCAGTTCTAACAAACAACTAGATCATCTAGGTTAACCTGCCTATATATATTATAGGCCATGGTTGTGACAGAGATAAAGAAAGGCTTCTTTGTCCTCACCATACCATCTGCAAAATCTTCACTGGTAGAACTCTTCCAGGTGGTAAAACACCTGCTTAATTCTAGTTGTGCATCCAGTGACAGCCTGTCACCATGAAGACTGTTCATATTAATTTTGCAGATCAGATTGTTGGGCACCAGACTGTACTGTCCTCCACCAGGAGCTGCCCTCTTTCTGTTTTGTACTTTTGAGGTCACTGTTTTTACCACAGCATGTCAGAGATGTGCAGCCGGAGACTCTTTCCAAGACTGGATCAACTTGTATTAAATCCAAAACCCTTGTAATAAATTAAACATGGAGATTGGGCTGTATAAGTAGGGGCATTGCCAGCAGATTGAGGGATGTGATCATTCCCCTCTATTCGACATTGGTGAGGCCTCATCTGGGGTACTGTGTCCAGTTTTGGGCCCCACACAAAGAAGGATGTGGAAAAATTGGAAAGAGTCCAGCGGAAGGCAACAAAAATGATTAGGGGGCTGGAACACATGACTTATGAGGAGATGCTGAGAGAACTGGGATTGTTTAGTCTGCAGAAGAGAAGAATGAGGGGGGATTTGATAGCTGCTTTCAACTACCTGAAGGGGGGTTCCAAAGAGGATGGATCTAGGCTGTTGTCAGTGGCGCCAGATGACAGAACAAGGAGTAATGCTCTCAAGTTGCAGTGGGGAGGTCTAGGTTGGATATTAGGAAACACTATTTCACTAGGAGGGTGGTGAAGCACTGGAATTGGTTACCAAGGGAGGTGGTGGAATCTCCTTCCTTATGGTTTTTAAGGTCAGGCTTGACAAAGCCCTGGCTGGGATGATTTAGTTGGGGCTTGGTCCTGCTTTGAGCAGGGGGTTGGACTAGATACCCTTCCAACCCTGATATTCTATGATGCTATGATTTGTCTTCAAACCTGAGCATCTAGGGAATTTTCTAACCTCATTCAGTCCTGGTCGTGTTACTGCATGGTGCTAGAGTGAAATATTAGATACAACGGTCTGAGGACCTCATGAAATGGCTGGCACAGCAGCAGCAGGCCCAGCTAGTAACCTTGCAGCAGCAGCTCCAGGAGCTACTGCTTTCGAGGCACAGCACCTGGCCCATCTCACTCATGGCTCCTATGGCGAGTCTCGGCGTTACTTTGTCTAAATTAAGGCTTGATGACAAGTCCTATCTCGTTGCATTTGAATGAGCAGCTTTGATAGGCCAGGGAGACATGGGCTACTTGTGTCTCACCGTTTTTGAAATACAAGGCCCAAGATGCATAGAAGATTGCCAGCAGTAGGCAGACGCACTACATCCACTAGAGACAGCAGGGAATTTCCCCAGTAAAAGTAGTGGTAGTAAGTTCTTATTATTTGTATTACGGCACAGGTCATAGGCACTAGCGTCCAGAGTCCAACTAGAGCTGGGCAAAATTTTTCAACAGAAATATTTTCAGCCAAAAAAATGCAGATTTGGGTCATCCAAAATATTATGCAAATTTGTATCCATTTTGCCAGGGTTTTTAAACCAAAAACAAACAGAAAAAGTCCCAAATGCTTCACTCTCACATTTTCTAAATAAAACTTTTCTACTTTCTGCTGAAATGCTCTTCACATGCTCATTCAATTTGAAATATTTTTTCCTTTTGAATCAACTGAATTTTTATTATTAAGAACTGCCAGCCAACTGGGGGCAGCGGGGAGGAGGAGGCGTTATCCACACAGCTCCACCTCCAATTAAGATCAGGGCTTCATTGTGTTAGGCACTGTACGTACTCATTGTAAGACAGAGCTCCTGCTCCAAAGAGCTCTGCCTCTAAATAAATGAAGCAGACAAAGGGTGGAAGAAAGGAAGTATTGTTATCTCCAATTCACAGGATAAAGTATTAATTCATAAAATCTTTAGAGCTAATGAAAAAATTACGGCTATATTATCTTCCTGAGTAGTAAATTAGTATCTCTAATTCCAGCACAGATGGACTGAATTGTTTCTGGCTATAAAACAAGCATGACATTGATGATCAAATCCAGCATTCCAGCTGGTCCATTTGCACCCCCTTTTAAGGCTCCTATGAGTTCTCACTGCATAGATAGCTCAGCATGCTGATCCTTATCACTGACGTGAAACACCACGTTGTCAGAATCTGCTGCTTGGCTGCTCATATGGCAGCCATCTTGATGATGAAAGCAAGAGCCATGCACAAATAATATACATAACCGGTAAGATGGTTTCCATACCTTCTCCACTTGGCCAAAAAATGGTCAAACCATAGTCACCTATGATGGTGATTCCGATTTCTTACTCTGCTGAGTAAGATCACCATTATCATCATATACAGCATGTGTGTAGCAGTGATAGACATGTAATAAATTGCTGAACCATGTGCTAAATGATATGTAATGCTTCTTGCTCATCTGCACCCTGCCCCACTAATCTATTTTTGCTGAGAATACTTGTAACACTCAAACTTAATCACACAATTTTACTACTGGAAGGAACCTAGAGAGGCCATCCAGCCCAGTCCCCTGCACTCACGGCAGGACTAAACATTATCTAGACCAGAGCTCCCCAGACTGTGGGGTTAATGTTTGAGGGGATGTGGCTGGGGCCCGGGCCAGCCCCCACAGGGGTTGGGGAGGGAGCGCCACCCAGCTTCGCTTCTGGCCCCAGCCCTGGCCTCAGGTCTTGTGCCTGGAGCCCCAGCCACCGGCCCTGGCCCTCGGCTGAGGCTCTGCTCCCATCCTGCCCTCAGTTGTGTCCCCAGCCTCGGCCCCCTTACCCCTATGCAAGTACCCCCAACCCTGCTCCATGGAGTGGGAGGCAGACAGGGGTAAGGGAAGGATGAGGTAAAATGTTTGAGGACCACTGATCTAGACAATTCCTGACAGGTTTCAAGTAGAGCCATCACTTGAAAACAAACAACAGCCCATCAGAGGATGTTCCCCGCCCCCTCTGAATTGTGTGATTCTCTTATGGAAAAGTTCTCTAGAACACAAGAGAAAATTACAAGCTTTCGATAGTTTATTTATATCATTCTATAGAACTAGATAAAGAATTGTGGCTTAAAAAATCTAAACAAAGGCTATCATTCTGCATTAAATTGCATTGGTTCTTAGTATAATTTCCATAGGAACCCACTAGTTTCATTCTTGTTAAATTCTCTAGAGATGAAATCCTAAACCCACAGAAGTCAACAGCAAAGCTCCCACAAGGGAGTTCCATGCCACTCCCTCCTCTCTGAATTACACTGATCCAAGGTCCAGAATAGGCAGTATTCAGTCCTGGACCAATGAAAAATTTAAGGGTTGATTACAGCCGGCCGAAGCTCAGAATTTCCATTTTTTTAAATGGGAAATTTTGTCAAAATCAATACAATTTTGCAAAAAGTGTCAGTTTAGTGGAAACCGCTTTTTCTGATAGTTTGGAAGAAAATGTTCCTACCAGCTTCAGGTTTGACGTTTCACAAATGATCAGGGCCAGAAATGGTGGATTTATATCACTAGTAAAAAAAAAGGGTTGATTTTTTTTTGTTTGCAATATTTGCAAAACCAGAGACAGAATTGTCTCTCGTAGACTAAATATTCAATTTTATAAGGTTTTTTTTTAAAAAAAAAACCTCTGATGAGGTTTCTTAACTAACTTTGGGACCCTTTTATGATTTATATCATGAGAAAACCTCAGGTGTATATGTTTTATGTTATTACAGATGTGTAAATTGATATTAATTGTATACATTTATCCCAGAAGTATAAGAACTGATTTTTCTCCTTGGCTATATAACTAGACATATAATAATTTCTCTGAAAGGTAGAACTAGCAGATCTAGTTAAAAAAAAGTATGAAAAATCCTTGGACAGCTCTGCCTTTCATTTTAAATGAATATAAATGTTCAGATAAGTCATAAATTTAAGCTGCAAGTAAATTACTGCCAAAGATTTGGGCACATCTTATGCTAGAATCCTGCAGCAAAATAGAAAACATTTGTTGCATCAGTCTGCTGAAAGAAGCAAGGAAATGATGTAATGTTTATGAAATATGCCGTTTTGATAAAATCCAATTAGCACTCTAGGTTGCTCTGAATAATGTTTGCAGAAGGTTTGCTGGAATGATTTACTAGAAAAATTTCTAATATCCCTCCTCACCGATCAGTAACACAGCAATTGTTACAGTGTGTGTGTGTGTTGAGGGGGGGCGTTACTTTTCTTAATGGTACACAAGCCATGAAGCTATCTTGATTGTACAATTCATTGCCTAAAATTATCCACAGAACCCCATTGGCTAATGATGCTAAAAGGTGGTGATATTATTATCAGTGTCTTGATCTATGAAGAGGAAAAACTTCAAAGCCCATATGTGTTCACTTCTAAATAAAAGAATCAGTTTAAAGCATATGTTTGTCCAGTTCTGTTTTCTAATGTACTGGGTAACGTTTTATTAGAAACAAAACCTAGCTAGATACGCATTGCCCTAGAGTCACTGGGACCAGCAGAGGTGTGTCAGGGCATGGCTACAGTACATTGTGCTGGGGAGATTCCAGGACCATAGGGCAGCTAAGTGAAGCTGCTATAACTTAGACAAACCCCTAGGGCTGGACTAGTTATTCCAGGGTGCTCTCTAGCCCCCAGACCAGCCTAGGACCAGGAGGGCACATAAGTAGTTCAAAGTCACCTTAGCTGCCCCTTCTTCTGGCTTGTGAGTTCTGTGCTGCACTTGGTAGAGACATAGCACAGAACCTCACCCATGGGATTTTTCATAAAGCCCCAACTCCTGGAGTAAGGTGACTATGTAAGAATGTCAACTCATTAAAAAGCAAGAAAGTTTCTAGCCCTTCTGGCTGCAGAGAGAAGCTTGAAAACACAAACCCCTAAAGTCACAAAATCCAAATGAAAGGAACCCAGTGGTCAAAGGTTACATCTCAAGATCACCTTGGGGTGAAGGTGGGTGCCTCACTTACCCCCTACATCATTCTTTAGGCAACGGCAAACCCCGTGGCCCGGTTGTGGGGTAGCAGGTACAGCCCTCCCTCCAGTTGAGACTCTTAGCAAATCTACCCCCTTCCGGGGGTGATCGAAAGCAGTCCAAACAAAAGGGAAATGCTTCCACAGCCCTCAAGAGGCTAGACCCTCATCCTCCTGCCAGGGAGAGGGAAGCAAGGCTGGAGACAGGGGCTTAGTTTCAACACAAACAAAACTGACTAGCCTCTTTCTCAGAGGGCTTGAGCAGACAGCATCCTCAATCCACACATCAGCAAGTGCCACAGGCATGCCTCCCCACATCATGAGGGGCTAATGCGGGACGCAGCACCGCTTAAGTTCCATACATAGAGGCAGAGGGGAGGCCAGGCCAAACCTAAATGGTGCTGCAACTCCAAGCGCCGGGTTGCAACGCCACTTGGTTTGGGGGAGATCCAACTGCCCCTTTCTCTGCATCCACCAGGATCCCAGAATGCGGGAATTGTTCATGTCAACCTGGACAGGAGGTCAGCATGGGACAATTCCATGAAACCCAGGAGTGTTGGGAGGTCTGCATAGGGCACAAGCTCTGCTTGCTTCCTACGAGCTTGGAGCTCCTCTCTTTTCAGGACAGGCCCCCAGGCCTCAGTCACTTTCCAGGTGTAGCAGGTCAGGACTGATTACAATCATCAGAGTTCTTTAACCTCAGCTCACCTGGTGTGCACATGTGTGTGTGTGTGTGGGGTCATCTGCTCCATCATACCAACTTTTAAATCTCATGATTTTCAAGCCAAATTTCGGTATTTGGGGGGACCTGAGTCCTGCCCTTTGAACGTTTGGGATAGGCCATCCTGGACTCCCCTCTGCTTTCATGCAGTGCATTAAAGATGGAGTGGCAGTCTTAACCTGTAAACTCATGAGTTCTACTGACCTCAGTAATACCATTTCAAACACTATATTAATTGCTGGATAGGTTTCAAGTAGGGATGTGGGGATACATTGAAATTCAGTTTTAGAAAACCTCAAGGCTATCATGCTTTATTTAAAAATGGACCAGTATCTTTCACTGTCTAAGAAGTCTGCTTCTAGGTAAAAATGGGCAACATTTTCACTCCAAAATAGTCCTACATTTTTGTAACTAAACAACGAGATGTACTTTTGGCCAAATACCAGTTTGTAATTTTTAAAAAAAGCAGCAAAATCTTGAATTTGTCTGCACTCCATTGGACAGTGTCCATTTCATGAAAATCTTAGGAAAAAATGTTTCCAATTTGAAAAATATCCCAGAACAAAGTTATGTGAAATTTCACTCCTCCAAAAAAGTGATTGGCCCTTTCTCACAACTCTAAATTCACTGACAATAATAAATTCACTGACAATATAAAAAAATTAACGTGCAGACCCAGCCCTATACCATCATTATCCTGTCATTGTTACCTGTCTGTTTGCGGTCTCTTGTCTCATTTTATACATAGTGTAACTCTTTGGGGGTAAGTACTATTTCTCTGTTAGGTATTTATATAGCACCTGGTACCATAGTGCTCTGCTGCATGAATAAGGTCTCTTCGCCATCACCATCATTTCCACCACTCAAGGCTGCTCTGAGGAGATTCCAGTGACCATGCTAAATATTAAAAAATCCTCAGCAACTTAAAGAATCATCTCTACTGTTGTAGGATGCCTCTGGTTTACAGATACTGAAAAAAGGACCTCTGGCTATAAAAGCACGAACCTCTACTACCTGAGACAAAGACCCAGGTTAATTACCTCAGAGACAGTAGCAGACTAATAAATGGATGGGCTGGCTGCTAGAAGGCAACAATTAGCCATGCTTTGTTAGCATTGAGTTGCGCACTCCTCCCACTAGGATAGGTCTCCCCAAGAGGGTCCACAGCAGTTCAAAATCCCATAGGGGTCTCTCCTTGTAAGGACATTCCTGGTCAGGATCATCACCTGCAGGGATTGCATCCTGAACATCTGAGTCTAAAGATTCCAGATTCCATCACTTCAGAGGATGACCTCTGCCAGGGCAGTCAGTGCATTCTAAAGAAAAAACAAGGCACCTTTCTCTTTGAAAATGTAATTTACAAAACATTTCAACTCTCAATATCATCATCTGGAATGAGGGACTTAAGTTTTGATTATTTCCTTATGATATTTATTCTGTTTTTGTACTTTAAACTATTATTGTTTTCTCTTATCCTTCCCCCAACTCCCACCCCCAGCCCCATTCTCTTCTTTCAACCTTGTATTTGTGTTCTTTTGTCAAGCTTGGTTTAAAAAAAAACAACTAGAGGAACAAGAAATTGATGAAATATTTCCAATGTGGCCTATTTTAATGTGACATAAAAATGAAGCTGCTTCATCAGGAAAAGATAATTCATCTTTAAGGAATAATACTTGATCTTCCAGATGGTAATGGCCAAAATGAAAGTGAGCCAGTAATCAAATTCTTGCATCCCATCCAGTCAGCCCAAATCCCTGCTAGTTACCATAGATTATTATTGATTACACACTAGTTTGTCTGTAGTGCCATTCATTGTAACAAAAATTCCTACATAAACCAACTTTAAAGTAACCAGGATATTCAATAATATCAAGGGACCAGCCCAGCTTAATGCTCATTATCTATGGCTTTACAAGCCATTCAAAACTCTAAAAAGCAGCCTGCAGATGCTGGCTACGTGCCAGATTGACATTTGCAGCAACTGGGTCTACCTGCTGCAAATACACTCATTCTTCTCCATCCCAAAAGAGGCTTAGCTGTGAGGCCTGATCCAAAACCCACTGAAATCGATAGGAGGCTTCCGCTGAGCTTTGGGTCAAGCATAAATGAGCAATCTGCTGCTTGGCCTCCACAGCTGCAGTTTCTCATCCCTACCCTACTAAGCTGCATTGCCTGGGAGTTACTACAGCTGTAGGTCTAAAATAACCTCCTGAATAGGTCTTGCTTATGATCCAGGAAAAACTAAAGCTGACCGCATACAAAAAAAAGGCGGGGGGATTTGTCAATTTTTAATACAACTGATCAAAAAATTCAAATGTTGTTTAAAAATAAACCAGTTGTGATATGTTGCAAGTCACTGTGTCCAGTCTGTGAAGGAGATGAGTTTGTTCAGCTTGGCTCAGCTCATTAGCCCACTCTATAGTAGTGCATCCTTTTTAACCCAGGAGATTCCCAGTTCAATTACCGATGTGTCAAGCAAGACGGCACACACTCCAACATGCCCATCATCAAGAAATACTGCGGAAGCTTCCCATCACCACCATGTTCTGGGCAGGGTTCTGCAGGGCCACATGCAGCTGGACTGATTAATTCCCTCCCATCATTAGAGAAGTCTGTCAGCCCTCTCCTGCCACCTTATAGACTTTTGGAAGAGTTAATCTTCGGGCTGCTCATTCACTTTCTTCCTCTCCCTGCTTGTCCTCCAAGGGAGAGCTCATCCAGGAAGATCCCTGTATCTTTAGGCCACAGTCACTTTACAGTTCTGCCCCAGCTGACTAGCATTCACTCAGCCATGGCAGATCCTACACCTGTTTCTAGCCTCGTGGATGGCTGAGCATGGCTGATGTAGAGGGTGCTCTTCCCTTTGCAGATGGGATGCTCCAGATGCTCGATGGAGCTCAAGGAGTTTTGGGTCCAGGCGTTAATGGGAATTTCAGAGGGCACCGGACTGGGACTCGGGAAGCCTGGGTTAAATTCCCAGCTCTACCACTGACTTGCTTGGGCAAGTCACTATACAGCTCTGTGCGTTTGTTAAACCCTGGTCTGTTTCTACAGCAGGATCCTTAGGGTAGGGACTGTGTCTTATGTATTTACACTGTATAGTGCCTCTGTGTGTCCTGAGCTGGGACCTCGAGGCATGACTGCAATATAGATAATAACGATGGTCCTTAAATTAGGGGGTTTACCTGAACTGAGATACAAGTGCAAATAGGAATTGCAGCATCTCTGACACCTGGCAAAGTAGGTATGTGGACAACGGAGTGGGTTGGAAATGGACAATTGCAGAGGTGCATGGGGGTGGAAATAGAGCTCAAGATATGAGAACAGAAGATATACCACATCTCCCTCTAGATCTGACCCGCAATGGGATTTTCAAAAGCACTTAGTCTGCTCCCATTGAAATCGACACCACCATGCTGAGTGCTTCTGAACATCCTGTGCCTTATTTCTGTATATTATTGCAGTGTCAAGGCAAGGCACCTCTCGCCACACGAACCCAGGGGGAAATCCTGGTCCCACTGGGAATCCAGGGGAGTTTTGCCACTGAAGTTGATAGGGCCAGGATTTCACCCTTTGTGCTTACCTGGCAAAGTGCAAGGAGGTTTGAGTAGATGACCCTGGATGGTTTGAACCTCAGCCCAGAAGGAAGTAAATCTCTCTCTTTAAATAATTTTGAAACATTTACAAATAACTCCTGTGCCTTTTCAAACAATAATATTTGGAGCTCGATTCTAACACCCCTCCCTTTAATCCACATTTGCAGTTTAAGGAACTGGTAGGTAAATAACTCACAATAAGAACCATCTATTAAGTGTGCAGTAGCCCTTTCATGTTTGCTAAAGTGACAAGTGAGGCTGGTTTGCTTTATATTGAGGTGGAAGTGCAATTGCTAAGCTACTGATCTGTCTGCTTGTTTGTAGAGTTTACCATGGAAACTGATACCCGGCTAAAAAGTTCTCTTTCATTCCAATGTCACTTCAGATAGGGCCGGGTAAAAGGATTACTGTGCTGGTGCTGACCTGTGCTCATTGTCTTCAAAAGCATGAATGAATGGAGTAATTTAAACCCTGAGAGATAACAAAATGCAGTGTATGTACTAACAGTTGTTATTAGCATTTCCCATGAAGCCACCAGGTTGTTTAAATGGGGCTTTTAACAAATTGATCTCAGGATATCTAGCATGCTGGAGACCTGCTTCTACCAGGTGCTTACAAGAATCCATGTGCCTGTGTCACACAGGTTCTAACTGGTCATGGACCGAGAACTGGCATAACAACATCATTCGCCTCCAGTATTGCTCTGCTACCAGAAACCGACAGGGCTAGCCCATTCGTTAAAGTCATCAGTTACAAAGGCAATGGTCATTTACACCCAGCCGCATTCTCACACTCTTACATTGCATAGCACTTTATTCCAATAAGAGTCCCATTGACGTCAGTGAGGATTACTTGCAGAGAAAAATGTTACTCGTGAGTATGGGTATCAGAATCTGTCCAACCATATGTAGCCCCTTCTGAAAGGGCAACATTTTAATCTGAGTTTTACCCAGCCCATGTCCTTTCTTTCATCTTTCTTTTCCCGGCTCTGTGGAAATCCCCGTGATGGATTGGCAAGTAGAATTCCACTGGAGATGATTATCAAATACCACACACATTATAGCTCAGCATATTTTTATAGCAATAATTCTACATTTAAAACCTAATTTCAATCCTGCCCATCCGTAATCATTGAGCAGCGTTTATTCATGCTATCATGCGGTTTGCAGAGGCTCATGAACAGGGGTGGAGACGGCTACAAACCAGGGCACCAACCCGAAACTGGTTTCATGTTTTATATTTAGATTTCACCAACCACGTGGCAAGTGTGAACACCTCAAGCATGATAGCTTTCTCATGGAGTCCCGTGGGTACTCCTATCTATCTTGCCACCCAGGCACGCCTGCCTTTATGATAGATGGTCCCTTACACCAAAAATTGCAAGAATATTCAGGTTACACCTAGTCCCGAAGGACTAGTCGCTTACTCCAGGTCAGTTGCACCTCAGATTTCTCAAAGACAACAATTGTAACCAATCCTCCAATAAACTAACTAAACGTTTATTAACTCGGAAAAAGACATTGGAGAGCTCTTTACAAAGTGAAAGCAAGTCAACATACACCCACAAAACAGTTTTATGTTTCAAAAAGTAATAGAAGCTGTAATGTGCAAGCTCTATATGACCTTGGCAGCTAACCCAAGCTCAGCATCTTGGAGATTCCTTGTCTATGCTTAAAAATATTGCCCTCTCCAAATTCCAAGCAGCACAGAGTTACAGCTCCCCCTGGTCACGCATTCTTATTCCCTTCCTCCCCCAAGCCCGAGTTCCAACCGATGGAACAAGTGCCGGTGCCTGTCTCCTTTTCTTGGGTAGGTGGGGGGCAATCAACCAAGTCTTTGTCCTTTGATATTTCACGGTGGTTCATTTAGTTTCAATGGGCCTTCTTGTGTGCAGGACCAGCACTTTGCATTAAATAAGGCTACTTTCCTGTTTGGTGAGTTACTCAATTACAGAAGTTTACAATGCAAACACTCAGTATAAACTTTATACCATGGGCTAGAGATGTTATAAGTGAGATCAGTGCATGCACCCATCCTACAAGCATGTCATCAAGTGGTAACACTGAACATAGTCTTATTAACTTAACATCTATTTGAACAAGGCTAGCACACCGGGGAACTGGACTGGTTTCCAGCTCTGCATTCGTCAGTATTCAGTGAGGCCTAGGGGTCTTGGCATGAGCTGGCACCTGGTCTGCCAGTGTTGCACATCCAAGTAGACTTATCCTGGGCCCACTTCTGCCATTCCTGTTGAGTAGTACCCTTGGACTCTGAAATTACAGACACTTACACAGAGGCTTAATTTAGTGACTTCAGTGGCTGTAATCATGTGCATATATTTAAGGATTTGTAGAAGTGTTTGCATGATAAGGGCCTACCCTGCAAATAATCTCAATGAAGCAATTTCACACTTCAGAAAGTACAAGAACGGTTCAATTATTCAAGCAGTTTTACTAGGAACCTCAACATCATAGTTGTACTACAGTGCCTTTAATAATTGTTCTATTTAAAGTAACATACGAAAAGCTCTAATGAGCTTGAAAGTTTGTCTCTTTCACCAGCAGAAGTTGGTCCAATAAAAGAGCTTACCTCACCCACCTTGTCTCTTTCGTAACCTGGTACCAACATGGCTACAACACCAGTGCAAACACCACATATTTATTAGGGTTATTACTCAAACTGACTGGAAGCCAGTAAACCATTTTGCCAGCAGTTGTCATTTGTTTTGCTGGGTTTTTCAAAATTTCATTCAGTTCTATAGCTGGTTGGAAAAAAATCATCCAAGGTTTTTGGGAGATGAGGCGTTGTCAATGTCTGAATTTTGACGGAATATTTTGTCTACAAATCTTTCAAACTCCAGTTGTGGCACTTGAATCATCAAAGATAAAACACTGAATTAGGTTCTACAGTACCCTGCTGCATTCAGGTGTCAAATTTCATAAAAATCATTTCTGATTTAAAGAAAGCAAACTTAAGATAAACGACTGCCTTTTCAATGCTCATACAGCATCGTTTTATAGACTATTGTAAAAAAACATAAATGTGGTTACTGTATTTCACCTTGACTTGCAATTGATTCTGTTTTTGTCTTCATTTCTAACTCCGCCTATGATTCACTGCCACTCTGCTTATCTTTAGGATTGGAAGAAATCGATTTTTATCAGTAAACGTTAGTAAATATAGTTCAACAGACACACCCAAAATGACAAACCCATTTCCCTCGATAATCAATGTTTGCAGCTAGGGAAAGGAAGCAAAGTGAATGTGGTGATAGTCATTAAATAATTATTGTCTGGCACTGCCATAATTGCCAGCAACTGGGAAAATTTAAATCAATAGGAAAAAATGCTTAAAAATAAACATTGATGTTATCCATTGAAATTACAGAAAAAAAAAAAAACAATCCCACACCAAATTCTGCCAAGCCTAATTATCTTATTGCTTTGCCAAGCTTTGCCTTTGTTTTGTCAATAATACCAGCATTGATCATCCACTTCTTCCATGGACAGCTTGGGGCTTTCTGCCATGCTGGGCTTTATGTAAGTGCTACGCTCCCCATAATGCATACTGAACTTTGCCAGTTGATAATGTCTTTTTATGCAAAACATGATCAGGTTGTTGTTCTTTATCTTCCCTTCCCAATAGTCCGTTTCATCTACCTACTGCATCTTGTCATAAACCTAGATTGTGAGTGCTCTGAGATAAAGGAGACCGTATTACGTATAGCTAGATTAGTGCCTTGAACAGCGGCAGCCCGATCTAGGTAGGGCATTCCAGGCTGTACAATAATATAGAAGAAGAAGAAGAACAAAGGTTTCAATGGTTCACATTTAATATCAAAGAATAACTGATCATTATAGTATATGATGAACAGGTAATTGACGAGTATAAAGGGCTTGATAGTCTGTTGCTTTGCACCATCTGTAGTAATTTACCTTGGTGGAAAGCAAGTGCAAAAGTACTGCCTGATCAGAATGGTAGAAGTTTACACCAATGTGCACCATTGTAAATGACCACACAAGCTGTAGGGCAATGGAGAATCAGTCCTAAACCGTGGTCCAGGACTGAACCATTCATGGTCTCTAAGGGTAGGTCTTCACTGCAACGTGAATGGGGGACTGTCACATGTGCGGGCACACCCATGCGAGCTTGAATCTGGTGGCGGCCTGTGATGTAGGTGTAGCTACACACCACAGTGAAACCAGGCTGTGTCACAATTCATTCTCTGCTCTGCATTACCTCTTAGGAGGGATAGTGCTGCCCAGTGGCTAGTGCACCACAGTGGGACTCAAGAGGCCTGGGTTCTATTCCCAACTCTGACACTGGCCAGCTGGGTGACTTTAGGCATGTCACTTCACCTCTCTTGGCCTCAGTTTCCCCACAATGATACTGACTTCCTTTGTAAAGTGCTTTCAGAACTGCTGATGGAAAGCACTATATACGAGCTGAGTGTTAGCAGGAGTCAGGGGAAAGTGTAAGGCTGCAATCCAGCCCATCATGAATATAGCTTTGTTTTGGTTGCTCTGCTACCATTAAGAGAATTTGAAAAGCATAAGAAGGTAAGTTGTGGGGGGGGCTCATGTACTGCTGCTGCGAAAGGGTTTTTTGGTGATTCAAGACAACAGTTAAAAGAAGCCAAGTTCCCTGGCTTACTGACTGAAGCAGGGTCTGGAATTATACAATAAAAGGCAGCCAGATGGCCAAATTAGTCAAGTATGTCTTTTTTAGATATGCGGCATTTTTTCACATTGCGCTCACATCCCGTGTTTTCACACGTTGTTCACGAGCATGTGGCCAAGTTGGTGTGTGCCCAGCTGCAGCGACGGTGAGTCCAGTTGCAACTATAGACATGGGAAGTAGGGGTGAGGGGGGTGCTGCAGCACCCTCAGGTTTCACGCTGTGCTCTGTTCCAGGCTTCACATGAGGGTCTTAGCCCCATGCCCAGGCTCCACTTCTGGCCCCTCATGCAGGGTCCCAGCTGCCAGCCTCATGACCAGGTCTTGGCTGCTGGCCCCATGCCTACCCCAGCTGTGGCCCCAGCCTTGCCTTCCTTACCCCTGTCCAGTCCCCTGCTCCCAGAGACATGGTCCTGGTCCCAGCCCCAGCCCAGGAGTGGGGGCGGACAGGAGTAAGGGGGCTGGCTTTCAGCACCCTCGCTATTCAAAGTGTTCCAGTGCCACTGGCTGCGACTAGCGAGAGCTGATCTTTTTTAATGTCAGATTTTAGATAAACTCGTTGTAAGTGCATTGGCAAAGCCTGTGCACTGTTTCTCTTAGGGGCTACCTAGTAGGATTTTTTCCTATGGCTTGTTCTCATGGACATCCCTATCCTGTAAACTTAATCTCCAAAAGAGCTGCAGCATCTCCATCATAATCCTGGCTCCTGACTACTGATTTTCTGTAATCGATGCGCACAAGAAATAGGTTTGCTACAGGCTTTGGGTGGGAGAGGGACCATGGAAAGGACATGTTTAGATGGGTGTGGATGGCTTTTTATACAACAGGCTAAAACATGTTGGTGTCTTTGACCAGATCATTGTCCTACAGTCCATGTTCCCACCAAAGACAGATTCCTATTCTCTACTTATAGGTATATAAGCGCTGGGTTACAGCTGGTGTGTGGATTTAACATGGGAAGGAGTCTTTCTCTTCTCCCCTTTCTGCTCCTTGATTTGGGCCAGATGCCCAAAACAAGTGCGAATCATCCCAAGGGGAGCAAGGAGAAGGAGGAAGGGCCCCACTCTTCTTCAACATCCTCACTAGTCAGTGAAGGTGGCCAATCACACCAAGGAGAGCAATCTTCACCCTTCCCAGGAGTACGTATGGCATGTGGATCCCGCATGCATGTTCGACTCCTTGAGAGGAAGTCCTTCCATAGCTCTCCCTTGAGTCAGGGAAGCCATGGTAGGTCATTACTATACAATCTGACCCTTGCCTTCGAGTATCTCCTCAATCTCATAAGGAAGTTTTGTTACTCGCCTTTTCCAGTTATCAATAAAATCCCTCAGTCAGAGATACCGAGAGGAGGGTGTTTAAATCAAGCACAGATCCAATGCAATAACCCAACGATTTTGCTGCTCCATGATGAAAGTGATGTGTGCTAAGCTTTTTAATATGACTATAGATTCATGGACTTTGAGACCAGAAGGGACCATTATGATCATCTAGTCTGATCTCCTGCACAACTCAGACCAGGAAACCTCAACTAGTGATTCCAGCACCATATGTTGTGATTGAGCTAGAGGTATCTTTTAGAAAGACATCTAGTCCTGACTTTAAAACATCAGGGATGGAGAATGCACCTCATCCCTTGGTAGATTGTTCCAAGAGTTAGTTAGCCACATGTTAAAGACACGTTTCTTATTTCTAACCTGAATTTACC
The DNA here is from genome assembly GCF_003597395.2 of Chelonoidis abingdonii. Classification (NCBI taxonomy): domain Eukaryota; kingdom Metazoa; phylum Chordata; order Testudines; family Testudinidae; genus Chelonoidis; species Chelonoidis abingdonii. Next base: position 213,893,411 of record NC_133771.1, on the reverse strand, counting down.
TAGCTCTGTCTTCCAGCCATTGGATGGGTTTATGGCTTTGTCAGAGTCACTGTCTATCAAATCATTTTAGATGACAAACTTTAGTTTGCAAGGGTGTATTGCTTTTACTAGATGGCGTACTTTGCAAAAGAATATCACCATATAGTTCAGTGTGTTTGTGTGGTCAGCTTCAGTATTTTTCAGCCCATTGTCAAACCGTTTTAGCTATCAATTAATTGTTTCACATATCATGAATTTGACTTTTCCCACTCCATCAGATTTCTAAATCCCAGATGTGAAGCTTTTTGCAGTAAGTCACTATCCTTTCTGTCACAGGTACAGTAATTTCTCCAGCTATTCATTTAAGACAAATTATTTACAACAGATGTGGTCAAACAATGAGTCAGACGATTTGCTAAATGTCCAAGTGGCTACACTGACCCTATTAAAACACACCCCATTAAGCTGTAACCTTTTCCACTAAGCCAACTAATTTTCATCAATATTCAATTAGTTTTTCCTCCCTCAATTATCCTTTTTCAAAAACAAAATGTACCAACACGGATGGAGAAGATTCTAGTCCAAGACCAAATATTTCTATTTTGATTGCAAAAAAATTAATTCCTCCTCCTTTGAGGAAAATTCATGCCTGTAAAATGGACTTGTTCAGAGTATCTGATGCTACTTGAAGAAGTGCCTTTTCCATTCAAAATCAGAATGGTTTGTTAACAAATTAATCTTCATCAGTTATGATAGTATCATGAACAGGACTGGCTCTAGGCAACAGCAAAGCAAGGACATGCCTGGGGCAGCACATTTCCAGAGGCAGCATTTCGGACATCCTTTACTTTTTTTCCAGAAAAGTCCACCGATGTACAGAAAAAAAATAATACATGAAGATCAAAAAAATCTCCAGTAACGGTTATTAATTGATTAAATCAGAAAACATGATTACTTGTGTGTACTGTGCCGCCCTATCAGCACCATTCACGCCAATTTCCATGTCGCATTGGTGCCAGTGGTCACTGAATTATTAAAAGACTATGCAAGTATAAAAAGCAGAAAAATGCTGTTCATATAAATTCTTTTAATTTATGAGAAAATGGGCACAGCAGACGACACTAACGGTTTTCATTACAGTGTATAGTTGAATCCAAATTGTTTGTAATGGTGATTTTGTTCAAATGAAATGAGTATACTAGTAGGAAATTGTTTTATATCACTAACTACAAATTCTCTGTTTTCATATTTTCTTAAAAATTGTAAACAGTGGGAAAAAAAAAAACCCAACCAACCAAACACACATTGCAAACTGCAAACATGTGTAAAAGCCAAAAAAAACCCACCAACAACAAGGGGTTACCAAAAAAATTTTTTGCTTGGTGTGGCAAAATACCTAGAGCCGGCCCTGATCATGGACGTCTCTTGGTGCTTTATCTTGTAGCTTTCACTGTGACACTGACTACAGAAACAAAGATGAGCATCAAAGGCCTGAGGCTATGCCCAGTGGAGTATTTCTATAGGCTTCAAGGGGCAGTGGCTCAGGCTTTACCTCCATGAAATAATACAAAATAACTGGAATACTCCTTTCCAATGGATTGCGAAATTAACAAGTGGTTTTATCTCCTTTCTTTTAGGCTTTGTCTACATTACAATCCTGTACCAGTAGAGGGGGCTCTGCTGGAATAGCTAGTCTAGATCAGTGGTAGGCAACCTATGGCACACGTGCCGAAGGTGGCACGTGAACTGATTTTCACTGGCACTCACACTGCCCTGGTCCTGGCCACTGGTCAGGGGGCTCTGAATTTTAATTTAACTTTAAATGAAGCTTCTTAAACATTTTAAAAACCTTAGTTACTTTACATACAACAATAGTTTAGTTATATATTATAAACTTATAGAAAGAGACCTTCTAAAAACGTTAAAATGTATTACTGGCACGCGAAACCTTAAATTAGAGTGAATAAATGAAGACTCGGCACAGCACTTCTGAAAGGCTGCCAACTCCTAGTCTAGATCCAGATTCTGCCGACAAAAGCTTTCATCGGTTGGCAAAGCTGCATGTACACTATGGGTTTTGCCAGCACAGATATGTAAGCTTTTTAAACGCTCCTCACCAACATATGTCTGCCAACAATACTTTGTTGTGTAAGCCTGGCCTGTGTTTGACTACAATCCTGCCCAGCTCATTAAGGCTTAGAAAAATCAAGTCAGTGGATGAAATCCTGGTTTCACTGATGTCAGTGATAAAACACCCTGGACTTTAGAGGGCCCAGGATTTTCCCCACTGTTTGTATTATGATAGCACCCAGAGGCCTGAGATCAAGGGCCGACTGGCCTATGCATTATACAGAGATATTGTATGAGACAGTCTCTGCCTCAGAAAGTCTGCAGTCTGGGTGCTTGTCTACACAGAAAAGTTAAAATAAAATCAACTAAGGTGTGACTATAAACTACTGTAGTGATACTGGCAGAAGTCTCAGTGTGGGCACTCTTATTCTCGTATAAATGTACCTTTATTTGGTTTTGTTTGTGTCGCTTTGGAAGGGTTTTTAGCCAAAATCAAAAAGGTGCTCTTATGCCCACACAGGGAATTACACACTGGTATAACTATAGTGGTTTAACTAGACTTGTATAACTGATAAAACTTTCACTGTAGACAAGCCCTAAGACTGATCTACCCTTGGAAGTTTTACTAGCATAATTTATGTTGGCTAGGGTGTGATTCTTTTGCCAACAGGCTAGAGTTACGCAAGTAAAAATTTTGGTGCAGACAGTTATACCTTCCAAATTCACGGCCATGAAAAACGCATCACGGACTGTGAAATCTGGTCTCCCCGCATGAGATCAGGTCTTTTGTGAGCTTTTACCCTATACTATACAGAGTTCACAGGGGAGGCCAACATTTCTCAAATTGAGGGTCCTGACCCAAAAAGGGGTTGCAAGATTATTTTAGGGGGGTTGCGGTATTGCCACAATCTGCACTGCCTTCAGAGCTGGGTGGCCAGAGAGAGGCGGCTGCTGACTGAAGGCCCAGCTCTGCAGGCAGCAGCGCAGAAGTAATGGTAGCAATACCATACCATGCCATCCTTACTTCTGTGCTGCTGCTGGTGGCGGCTCTGCCTTCAGAATGGGGCTCCTGGCCAGCAGCCACCGCTCTCCAGCTGCCCAGCTCTGAAGACAGCGCCGCCTCTAGCAGCGGCACAGCAGTGCCGCAGCCCCCCTACAATAACCTTGTGACCCCCCCACCCACACAACTCCTTTTTTAACAACACCATCAAATTTCAGATTCAAAAAGCTGAAATCATGAAATTTACAATTTTTAAAATCCTATGACCTTGAAATTGACCAAAATGGACTGTGAATTTGGTAGGGTTCTAGTTATACCAGTAGAAAGAATGGTTTATTTCCCTTTGCTGAACCAAAATGAATTATATCAGCATACAAGATTTCATACCAATAAAACTGCATTTACACTAGGGTTTGGGTTTTTTGCCACTTTAACAGTGCTAGCATTACAGTAGCATAACTTTTAGAAGTAGACAAATAGATGGGGAACTGAGGCACAAAGATATTAAACGACTTGCCCAAAGTCATTCAGGAAGTCTGTGGCAGAGCTGGGGTGGGGAGGGAGAAGGGTCCTCAAATCTTATAACTCTCAGTCCAGTGCTTTAAATCACAAAGCCACTTTGTCCATTTCATTTTTTTTCCATGATCAATAATACTTCCAAAGAAAAACTGAAGCTGTATATTGATTGATTGATTGGTTGGTTGGTTTCCTTTGGATTTTTATTATTAGAGCTGGTCCAAACTTTTGCTTTAAAATGAAAAAAAAATTGAAAATGGTCTTTTTAAAAAGAAATTAAAAATTGATGACTGTTGAAAAGTTCCATTTACCTTTATTTTGTTTAAATAGAAAACAGCATAAATTAATGGGTTTTTTTCTTTGCTGTACATCACTGAGTTTTAAACACATTAAAATGAACAAAAATGGGGAAATTTCAAAAAAAAATTACAAAGAGATTTTCAATTTTCGACCAACCCATTGATTTTGCAATACAAAATAAAGACTACTTGTTGAATAGAAATTGCTGGGGGATTATATAAAACCGGCCACAAAAGACAACAGATTTTGTTTTAAAGTCAGATAAAGGTTACATTCCTCTGTTATTGGGCATAGGAGTTTCCTGTGAGACCAATAAAAAAATTGGTTATATGGCATTTTGCAAGAAATTGTTTTAATCCCTAATGTTCATGGCCATTTGTAGAGGGAAACAGGTTTTTTTCTGAACAATAAGCCTATGTAGATTTATGAACCTGGTAAACACACAGCCATCCACACACCAATGCAATTCAAGCTGATGGAATTAATAACACTGATATAATGAAAAAAATCTCTTCCACCCAGAAAACCATTGCCTGTATAATGTCACCACCTAAGAGTGTTTACTTAACAGCCCTTTAGTGCTCATTTCCCATTACTAGCAGAAGTCTTCATCCACAATGGATTGGTTCTATTTAAATCATGATATTTGCTGTGTATCACGTTACTACAGCATGATTTTCTGTAGACAAATGAAAGCTGAGCATGAACTGACAAGAAAAATGACTTTGAAGATGAATATTTTTGAAACAGCCTAAAATACTGATCATGCTTTAACAGTGATTTAAAGAGAAGCCAACAACAATATTTCTAAACCCTTTGCAAATCATGCCATTTTACATTAACTCACCTTTTCTGCAAGCTTCACGGGTTAACATCCTGCTGAAACTAACTTGGATTCAATCACATAAAATAAACTAAAAGAATATTAAATGAATAGTTAGACAGGGGCCTAACCCAAAGCCTACTGGAGTGAATTGGGAATCTTTTCATCGGTGCCATTGGCCTTGGGGTGCAGCCCATAATGAATATTGCATACAATATTAAGACTAAACCTGGCTTAGACTGTGTCAAAACATAGTGCAGCCTCCTTATAAGGTTTTTATAGAATCACAGGGATGAAAGGACTGAGAGAGGTCTGATCCAGTCCCCTGCACAGGACTAAGTATTATCTAGATCATCCCTGACATCCCAGGTGTTTGTTCAACCTGCTCTTAAAAATCCACAATGATAGAGATTCCACAACCTCCCTGGGCAATTTATTCCAGTGCTTAACCACCCTGACAGTTAGGAAGTTTTTCCTAATGTCCAACCGAAACCGCCCTTGCTGCAATTTAAGCCCATTGCTTCTTGTCCTATCCTCTGAGGTTAAGAAGAACAATTTTTCTCCCTCCTCCTTGTAACAACCTTTTATGTACTTGAAAACTGTTATCATGTCTGCCTCCACCCCCCACACACACGCTGTCTTCTCTTCTCCAGACTAAACAAACCCAATTTTTTTCAATCTTCCCTCATAGGTCATGTTTTCTAGACCTTTAATCATTTTTGTTGCTCTTCTCTGATCTTTCACCAATTTGTCCACATCTTCCCTAAAATGTGGCACCCAGAACTGGGCACGATACTCCAATTGAGGCGTAATCAGCGTGGAGTAGAGCGGAAGAATTACTTCCCATGTCTTGCTTACAACACTCCTGCTAATACATCCCAAAATGGTGTTCGCTTTTTTTTTTTTTTTTTTGCAACAGTGTTACACTGTTGACACATATTTAGCTTCTGATCTACTATGGCCTCAGATCCCTTCCTGCACTACTCCTACCTAGGCAGTCATATCCTATTTTGTATGCTCTTCTGTATGTTTTCTGTTAGGGATCTATTTTTCATTCCCACTGTGTTTTAAACTCCCTTTCAGGATCACAGTCTTAGAGCATAACTCCATTAACAAATCAGCCCTAAAGAATGCACAATCACAAAAACTTTGGTGTTCAGCTTCATCTAGTCTGTTCAGTTCATGACAGAATTTTACAGCTCTTTTTTCTAGTGGCTTTTGGTTACTGCCTTTTAAAAATGGTCCCGTTCCAGGCACATAGAGCCCCATGAGACAGACCATAATCCTATCGGGCCCTATTCTGAACCATTTGAAGTCAATGGGAATTTTGCCATTGACTTCAATGGAGCCGGTTTGGATCTGATCCTATGATGAGGGGCCTTCGGAGACGCTCAGCACCCCAAATGCCTACTTAAACCCACAGGAATAGGAAAACTGCATTGGTTTACAGACCCCTTAGGTCTTTTTCCAGGCATTTATTTTTGTCACAAACATGACAAACTATTTGCTGAGTGATTCCAAATTGGACACCTAATATTGAGGTGAAAGTCACCTCTTCCCCCAGCTAATGGGCTTTGCACAGAGAAGATGGCAGAACTTAAGGTGATACAATTCTCCACCTGATCCACTGCCTGAGCATGGAACTATATTGGTTAGAACTGCTGAGGCCTCTGTGCCCCTGCACAGACTCCCAATCTCTGAGATCACGTAGTTGCTTGCCCAGTGACCTCTTGCCAATCTCCTCCAAACCCTCCTCCATAACTGGAGGTGGTTCAGAATCCACTTCCACAACACACAGGGAATGTGGAATCCACCTGCATGGCTGTCACCTGATGCCCTGATCATCAAAGCTGTAGACCACTTAAGCTGCGTAGAAGGCTTTGCACCATACCAGAGCGAAATTCAACCTTAAGCATGTGCATGAATTACGCACATTTTGTACTTTAATGACAAGGTATAATTCAACAACATACCTGCGGGGACTGCAAAATATCCCTGCAGCACTACCTGCCCCCCCATTCCCAGCCAGCTCAAAGGTACATACCTCCCTTGGTCCATGTGGGGAACCCCACAAACGACAGTGGGAGTTCAGAAGATAGACCAAGGACAACAGGAAATGGATAGGCTCCACCCCAGAGCACCTGTGGTTAGAAGTGTCATTTCCTTTGGTAGGGTAGCAGTCAATATACTGGGATGCCAGTTTGGAATGAAGATTGTGTCTGCTCGGTTGGTTCTTCTGCTCTTCGTCTATCACATAGCCATGAGGACATGTCGTCTTCTAAAGGGGGAGCCACGTAACAGAGTTACTGGGACAGCTGGGTCTGCATGGGGCAGATCTGCCCAGGAAAAGTAGACGTGTTCTGGTTTTAGCCGCACCAGCTGCCAGAGGTAATACAGGTTCTGTTCTTTACTGAGCTTGTGCTTGTGTCATAATTCCAGGGACTCTGCCAGTGCTTGTGCCAACCCAACATAGGGGACGCAGCAAGAGCAGACTGCCTACCATTAAGAAACCTCAGCAATTTAACATTAAGAATGTGAAGACACATTACGGCAGTTTGGAAACACACTATTTTATTTTCATAAATCACTGGAAATCCTGACAATTCCCATTATATTTTGGCAAGCTGGCTTCTTGTGAAGTAACTGTGTCTAAGACATCACATGTTATGTAATGCTTATATCTAGTAACTGAAATATGTTTAATGGGATTAATATAGAATATAATTATGTAAAGGACCTTAATGCACTTAGCCAAAGCAGAACAGGGGAGGGATAGCTCAGTGGTTTGAGTATTGGCCTGCTAAACCCAGGGTTGTGAGTTTGATTCTTAAGGGGGCCATTTAGGGATCTGGGGCAAAAATCAATAACTGGACCTGCTAGTAAAGGCGCAGGGGGTTGGACTCAATGACCTTTCAAGGTCCCTTCCAGTTCCAGGTGATTGGTACATCTCCAAGTATTCTAAAAAAAGAAGTTAGTCAGAGCTTTCATAGAAACATGCTTTTTATCCCCCAAAATTTCAAAGTATAACTTTGGGCTCACACACTCACTTGGTAAAGGACATTTATGAATGGGAAAAAGGTTAATGCAATCAGCACATCCTTCATTTTTTACTAAAGTGGGCAAAGACTGGCTAAATTTTACATTTTTATAAATCAAAACCTCAGTCCACAGGCCACATATTAAGCCAAACAGCATATTTTCAGGGAATTAGTGTTTATAATCCATTTGTAAAGCTAAAATGATCCCAATGTGCTGGAGGGAAAGGAAAAAAAAGATATATATATTTTTTGCATGTGCATGCAAATGCCAAATTAACATCTGCATACAATATATGCTCTGGTCAGATCCAGAATATTGTTGTGGTTATGGGCAATTCACTTAAAAGCCTATATGTTTAAACCTCACATTAGTACGGATAAAATGCTTTCTGCTCCTTTAAGTTTAAGGGTTTTTCCCCCCCTTGTTAAAGTTTCACATTAATGGTACTTATAAACCACAGCTGTTTCAGTGTACCATGTAACAATAGTGCTTTGTATCTGAGCAAGTTTGGAAGCCTTCATGCTTACTCAGTTCTTCCAAAACCAAAAGCAACACCACTTGTTACTCCAAACCAAAGAGGTATCTCTAGTATTTGCAAAACAATTAGATTTTTGAAAATTTGGTGTAAAATGAGCTGAGATGAAATTCAGATTCAGTGTCAGAGAAAATTGGACAGTTTGGGATTTGGGTACTTTTTGATGGAGAAAGGAAAAGGGCCATTTAACTACTTCATTTGTGTAACCCACACACCTCCTGGATGTGGTGTTCTGGCCCCTCTAGTGGCACTGAAACCACTTAGAGATTAGTGAGTCTGTTCTACCACCCAGGAGGTACGTGGGTTACATTTGTATTAATGAGTCTGCTATAGATATAGGGCCCAATCTTTGACTGGTATAAATGGGTGAAGCTCTGTTGATTTAAATGGAACAAAGTCCACTTGTATCAGCTTTGGATCTAGCCAGTTCAGTTATATTCAAAATGGGATGAAATCCAGCTAAGAAAAGATTGCAAAGCCAAAAAACTGCAATACTCTGGGTGAAATGAAATTCGGCACAATTGCTCCCACATTGATTTTAATGGGAAAGAACACTGAGATCTAACAAGCATCTCTGTAAAGTAGTTGTGTCTGAAGCAAGACCCCCAACAGTGTGAATCAGAAAGTCAAAAACAAGGGGCAGAGGATTGGAAAACTTACAGACCAAAACAAAGCAGAGTACATAGTGTGTGTATATATATATATACACATATATATATATATATATATATATATATATATCCCATTACATAGTCATATGCACAGAGCTGTAGATTGCAGCATGCACATGTGATTTCAAAGGAAAATATCAATAAAGGAGGTCAGGCTGGTTGGGAGCAGTCTCCATGTGAAGTCATCCAGTAAACTGTCTTAAGTAGACATGTCTGTGGAAGGACTCTTCAGAGTAGGAACCAGAGATCTGTAAATGCACTTGCCTTTTAATCATTTTACAATGCCATTTTTTTTCCTATGCAACTGTTCTCCATAAAATAATTGTCAAATCTGAGCCCACCCAATGCATTGTCTTGCTCTTGCGAGCGCGGTCTGGATTCACTTATGGCATGTTCTTTCTGTATCTCTTTTTCTGTGGTTATGTCTGACTCTCTGCAGCAGTGTAGTCTAGGATAGAGAATCTAAGTAGTATCTCAACAGAATTCCTTACATTACTGCTTTTCTGTACTTCAGCTTCAACGCTGGACCTGATTTTGCAGTCCTTATTCAGGCAAAACTGTCATGTAATAAAGGCCCCATGACATTTATACCTATAAAATGGGTATAAATGTAATGAACGCCCACCTTAAGGGCTCTTTAATATTGTCAAAGTAGTGTGAAAAGGCCTTGGTGCAAGTGAAAATGAGGTCCAATAGGAGTTTTCCTGGTATAAGGACAGCAGGGTTGGGCTCCTTCAGACAAGCTAAGCTGAGTATAATTTTGATGCAGATTTAGAAACATGCTCCTTAAATTCAATTTCCTTTTGAAACATCACTGACTTCATGAAAGATTTCCCAAGTCTTTCCTAGACCCACATTTTCAAGCTCCTACCCAACCATGTTCTTCCTACCCACATTAATAGTTAACTTCTCTAGCAGGTATATTGTTTGCTTCTGCTAAGCTTTTCATGTTTTGGCCTTCATTCAAATTAGTGTTGAATTCTGTGTCTCTTTATATTGGTCAATTCTAGCTATAATGACATAGGAAAACTTCAAAGCTGTCATCTTCTTGCTAATCTTAATAACCAAGATTCTGTCACGCCTCTCCCAACCAGCAGCAGATATCAAGACCTGGCAGGTGAGCTTCCCATTGGAGAAGAAACCCAGAATCCCCATCACTGGTATCTTTTAGCGTCACTTGTTTAAGTACAGAGTATGCACCAGTCCCTGAAGAGAGATAAGGTAAGCCCTTCTTCCAGAAACCTCAGCCCAAACACCAGCCCCTGGTTCCCAAGAAGCAACTCTTCCCAGAGAATTGACTGTAGTTAAAGATTAAGGCAGAGAGCAAACTCTGATTGCAACAGATTCCTCAAAAAAACCCACCCTGCGATTAGCATAATAAAACTAACCACACTGCTCACACACTAAGAAAAAGAATGTGTGAGGCAATGTGTAAGTGTATCACCTGGTAACTCCTGCCATTACACACATATGTAATTAAGGGCTATTTCTTTGTTCTTTGCGATCTAACTTGCAGGACATATCCATTACGGGTCTTCTGGTTAGGGGTGAGATTAGTCTGTCTGCATTCTTGATTCTTCAAGATATCCAACAATCCAGTCTCATTCTTCTGGATTCCACCTTGCATCTGGGCTTTCTGGGATCACCTTTTATCTTCTAAGGATTTTGTTCACAGCGATGTACCATACTGTTTCTGAATATTTATAACAATGTCCGGAGATCTCAACCAAAATCAAGGCCCCATTGTGTCAGATGCCACACAAACACATACCAAAACACAGTTCATGCCCTGAAGAGCTTACATAATCACAAAAATGGCTATGGTTAGAAACAAACATTCTGGGCCTTTATTTCAGGGGTGCCAGCATATTTATTATGCCAGCTTTATTTAAGGGCTAAATAGGACTGTGAGGACTGTGATCAACTGTTCTTCTCGTCCACTGAAGGTAGGACAAGAAGTAACGGGTTTAGTCTGCAGCAAAGAAGATTTAGGTTAGATATTAGGAAACACTTTCTAAATATAAGGATGGTTGAGCTCTGGAATAAGCCCCTAAGACAGGTTGTGGAATCCCATCTCTGGAGGTTTATAAGAACAGGCTGGACAAACACCTGCCAGAGATGGTCTAGATTTACTTGGTCCTGCCTCAGTGCAGGGGGCTGATGACTTTGAGGACCCTTCTAGCTCTAAATCTCTATGAGTCCTGTTCATCCTGTGGGGCCCCCAGTTCAGCAAAGCACATGCTTAACTTCAAGCACATCTGTAATCTCACTGAAGCCAAGGGGATTACTCTTGTATTTATTTACACAGAGCCCTGGGCCCCCAGTGAGTGTGTTTTACACATCTCAGGCCTGGTCTACACTACGCATTTAAACCGAATTTAGCAGCGTTAAACCGATTTAACGCTGTACCCGTCCACACAACGAGGCCCTTAATATCAATATAAAGGACTTTTTAAACCGGTTTCTGTACTCCTCCCCGACGAGAGGAGTAGCGCTGAAATCAGTATTGCCATGTCGGATTAGGGTTAGTGTGGTTGCAAATCGACCTTCAAGCTCGCGTCTCTGTCGTCATAGTTGCCAAGACACAATAACATACAAACTATTGCACACTCCCCATCCAGGGGTTTGTCAGAGATGGACTTAAAAATCTTTTTCTTAAGGTGGGATTGGTATCCACGGACAGATCTTTATCTCAATATCGCTCGTGAACGTAACTTTTAGTGCTTCCACACTCTGCTACGTAGGAAATAAGCGCTATTTTCCTAAGAATCCACACCTAGGACCTCCCCCATTGCAACTTGAGACGCCATTGCTTCTTGTTTTTGTCAGTATTAAAGGTCTTGTATAAACTCTTCAATAGCACATGGAAAGAAATACAATGGTTTTAAATGAGCCTCCACTTTTAACAAGTTTTGAAAAGAAAACAATTCTAATTGTCGCAGGTCATTAGAGTGAAAACAAAAATCGTGTGCCTCTGGCCAGTCAAAACGACCTTTCTGACCTACTTGTGTTAAATAGGAGCATAAGACCAGTAAAGCCCTTATACTAGGCGTTTTAAAGACACATTCAGAATCGCCGCCTGGCATTCTTTAGTTAGAGAGTCTCTTCCGATGAGCTTCCACTGTTTTGTTTACGCTTGTCCCCTTGTAATTCCCTGTGTCTGACCCTGTTCGCCACTCTTCCGACAAAGCAATGCCTTGTCTCAATCTGGTAAATTGTCCTGTGGCTAAATTAATTTATCGCCTCTGCTCTTTTCCTCCCAGATAGTGCATCTGATGACATCAGAACGTTTCCAAAACCGCATTTGGTTCTATATATGATACTATCACAGAAATGTAGGGGATTGGAGGGAAGATACTGAGATTTCTATTTCTTTTATTTCATCCCTCACTGGGCTTGGAGAACAGATTGGCTTGGAATATTATACTGTATGCTTGATTTACATCTGAGGTGGCAATTCGCATAGTCTGAGTCATTCATACTTGCAAGACTAGATGTGGAAAAAGCTTGATCTACTGCCTAAGTCCGAAGGGCCATAAACTAAGATTTACATAGTGGGGTCCGTTAAAATCGAATTTTAATATTCAAGATTCAGTGGAACATTGACGTGGTATTCTTTTGCTCTATCCAGTATTATCTACTAGAGTACTACTGGCATACCACGAGCATATTCATCTCTACTAAGTATTTGAGATGATGACAAGAGCTTTTGAAAAAAATCTGCCCAATGAGCCCCTAAAGTGATTAGACTACCGAGAAGGGGCCCACAGGCACCATTTGCCATGTAAGAGTGAGCACTGTTGGATAAGAGCTCAGGGAAAGTTCACACATTCAAATGATTGGACAGGACTGGAAAATGGTCTGAAACTAAATGATGAAATTCAGAAAGAGTACAAATGACAAGATACTCGTCCACGTTTAAGGTCAAAGGAACAATCAGTGGCAACATCAGAATGGGAGGATGACTGGCCTGAGCGCGGGCAGATACTGCGGGAAAGCGGACTCTGGGGGTTCCATAGTGGACCACACGCTAAAGTGTAGATGACATCAGTGGTAACATACTGTTATACCTCCAAACCAGTGAACATTTGGGTGGCAAATTAGAGAAGTGTTTTAAGCAGGCACACAGCGAAGTCTGTATATCTTAGCATCTGCTATGTCACTCTGTCTCTCTCATTAGGCTTCAGCTGCGAAGTATTGTGTCCATGTTTCTGCTGGACGTGCCACATTTCACCGGAGATGTGGAACATAACTGGATGAGATCAGAGAGATAGCATCAAAATGGATGGGAAAGTGCTCTCATAAAAAAAAACTATCTTATAGGGAAGATTTGAAAAAAATTAGGTTTGATTTAGGATCTGAAAAGAAAGACTGTGTGGGATCCGTCGATCCAACAGTTTTCAAGTGAGTAAAAGGTTGTTACAAGGTGAGTGAGAGAAAAACTGTTTGTTGCGTGAACTCTTGATAGGGTACCGTATCATAGACTTATAATACAATCACTGCGGCCGGTTCTCAACTCGCAGCAAGGCCCGAGGTTTAGAACTGAGAACTATGGGAAGACTTGGCTAAACTGTCAGCGGTGGTTAAGCACTGGAATAAATTGCCTAGGGAGGTTCGTTGTGATTTCTTCTTTCATGCACTGCAGAGTATTTTACGAGCAGGGTAGACAATTAGATACCTCGCTCGGGGATGGACTTAGTTAATACTGGTACACTGTCGGATGTGTGTGCAGTGGGACTGGACTAGAAGGCCTCTCCAGCAGGGCTTGCTCCAGCGGTTTTTGCCGCCCAAGCAGCTGAGGGGGACGGTGCTCGCGTCGCGGCACTTTCGGCAGCAGCTCTATCTCGCCGTTCTCGCTCTCTTCGGCAGCTCAATTACAGCGGCAGGTACGCCTTCTCCTCCTCATAGCAGCCTGTAGGGACCCGTGCTACCCCTATGCCGCTGAAGGCTGGACGGTCGCCGCCTTGTCCTAGGTCTGGCCCCCAGAGTGACACCACTGGGTGATCTATATTATTTTTTTTGGCTTTGCCCGCTGGTGCCTGGAGCACTCGGCCTGCTCTTCGAGGATCTCGCCCTTGTGTTACGGTCCGTATGCAGCCCTTCTGTGTGTGAGTCAGCTGACTACATGTGTGTTGCCGTTCGTGTGAAGATAGCGCTTGTGCGTAGAGATCCCGATGTGAGAAGCGCCAAACATGTGATTCAGCAAATAAAGGTACCCAATTTGAGTCGATATATTATCTTTGATGAGGCAGTTTAGGAAGGTAGCGTACATCCGAGCTTAGATCACATTTTTACAAACCGTTGGCCAAGCACTGCTGATTTAACGGTTACCGTGCCAACACTTGTCTTATCCACAAGCTACGTGCTGGCAATTAACCTCCTGCACTGTCTTCGATTGCAACGTTACGCTTCCTAATATAAGTTACGCACATATGCATATTTGCTAGACCAGAAGTGCCCTAGAATCTGCAATCCTAGACAGACAGGTAATTCAAACACCACCTCGCCTCAAATCTCCTACTTAGTTTGTGTGCTTCTAATGTATAACCTGCGTGAGTGTCACATTTGCTCCTTGTTTTGATATTTAGTTCGCTCGGCATAGGTGAACCGCCAGAACTATAGCATTGGCACACCATAATGTACTTGACAGCGTGAAAATTCTTAGATGTTGGAGGACAGTTTATACAATGATTAGACACTCTTCTGTAGTCTGCATGGCTGGCACAATCCAGTACTTTAGCTGCGCATATTTTTCTACACCTGCCACAGCTCTTATCACATGTTATGTGGGAGTCTTGCAGCTGTTTACGTATCTTGCCAGCATATTTTATTCTAGCCAGTCTCGGCTCTCTGTGATACTTAGGATTCTCTAGGACTTCGCGTTGGGGCCTCATTTTTATTTGCCAGACAGATAATAGATCATCTCTGTGTGCATTAAAGTCAGTCTAGTGTGGATCTGCGTTCTCAGAATCCTTTTTGCATAGTAGTGCTCTCTCATCAACCTCTCCGTGCCTTTGATGAATAGCTAGTTATGACAGTTTACTGTCAGATTGCAGACAAGGGGAGGATAGGTAAAAGGGAAGTGTGACTTTACTAGTTCGAACCACGGTATCTGTGCTCATTGTCAGAACATTTCTGAGGCTTCTTAGTAGATGTCAATGTGTGAGAGTAACTCTTGAAACTAACACAGTAAACTAGTGCGCGCGCGAATAGATTTTAAGTGATGATGAGTAGCATGTTAAAAATATCTCTGCTAAAATCTAATACAAGTTCCAAGCCTACCAAGGTGTTTCATTGTGTTATCACATAGACACTGTAGGACATAATTTTTCTCAGTTCTGAAGGAGTGGTCTCTGCAAAATGTTATTGCTAAACTACAGTCGTTGTCAACATTGTCAAAGTGGCAGATTTAGTTATCTCGCCCCACATAGCCTCCTATAAGCCTTACAAACCTCGTCTTAGGCATTATATTCTATTAATGGCTGATCTCATTTCCCAGGCTGGCTTACACTCTGAGTATTCATCGATGCCTACTACTTCCCTCAGCTGCTTCAGTGTGTTAGCAGCTGTTTGAGAATCTCACCAGCAGGAAGCTGTGTCTCTTTCAGGAGAGTTTGCGCAATATCTAATAAGACTTCCTCACAGCTGAATGCTTTCGCGGGCATGCGTGGGCGATCACAGCCAGTGAAAGATATGTACATTTATGAGTGGAGTGCATTTTGGGATGGAGTTTCACAATGCTAAACATGTCGTCTCGCATATTGGGTTAGAGTCACTCACCATGATTGAGCCTGATTTCACCCACTCATTGTGGGACTCTAAGAGTGCTGGAAAGCCTAACTTCGCATTCATAAGATGTACTTTTCTACGCTACTTACACATCATTCAGCAGTATAATTTTGAGGATTTACCTACTCTTGAGAGGACGTCATATCCCTTTGATTGGTAGACCATTCAGAACCAAGTGCCTCTACAGTTGTAAGGCTCGCTGTGTGTGTGTGTTGCTGCGGATTTCTCAACCTTGTTTGAAGGAGGGTGCCGGACAGCTATGCCATCAGAAGCGCGCTCCAGATTGAGGCCAACTTTGTCAGGGAGCAACGGCTGATGATCGTAGTGCGAGAAGAATCAAGACTCCTGATGGAATAACTCTAGTCTAAATTGACGACAGATGGCGCAATTTAGGTAGCATTATTACATAATCACAGTCTTTTAAAACAGACAAAAAACAATTGGAAATTGTGCTAGCCATCCTGTATGATATGCACAAGCGATAGCTCCGCGCGCTACCTATTGTATTAGACCTCCAGTGCGTCTCCATCCTTTTTGTGGCCAGTCGCACATTCATGTGTCTTTCACAGTTAAAGACAGAGCAGTGTGGTGTCGCGCGCCGCTAGAAGCGCATGGTTTAATTCAGGCTTCTTTTCTGTGTTTGTACCACTTAAAATTATCATCATGTGAACAAAGAGTCCATATTTTATAAGTAATTGTGCTGCTAAGTATATGAATAGCGCTGTCTTGGCCTGCCGGGGCTCAGCTCCTGGTCGCAAGGGGCTGAAGCGTACATGACAGTCTTGTAGTCCGGCGCTCCTTAAATATTGCCATCGGGCGGTATCGCCACAGTGCAACGCAGTTGTGATGGCTCTGGAAAGCAGGAACGTGGATAGCAGCTGGCCAGGTATGCAGGAAAGCCCCTCGAATTTTGAATTATAATTTCCTGTTTTGCTCCCAGCGTGGAAGCTCTGATCAGCACGGGTGGGCCCATGCAGTCCAGATCCAAAAAGAGCTCCACATGGACCGTACGGGAGAGTACTGGATTGATCGCTATATGGGAAGATAAATCTGTTCTATCACAGCTCCATTACGAAAAGATTGAATGACAGTTTGAAAAAACTGTTCAGTGATGGATAGACAGAGGCCACAGCACAAGTGCTGTGTGAAGTGTAACGGAAGTGCAATAGGGATGGTAACCATCTCTGCTACCTTGCAAAGGCAAATGAATGCTGCTGTGTAGCGCTGCAGTACTGCCTCTGTCAGCAGCATCCAGTACACATACGGTGACAGTGACAAAAAGCAAAACAGGCTCCATGGTTGCCATGCTATGGCATCTGCCAGGGCAATCCACGGGAAAAGGGCGCAAAATGATTGTCTGCTGTTGCTTTCACGGAGGAAGGATTGAGTGACGACATTTACCCAGAATCACCCGCGACACTGTTTTTGCCCCATCATGCATTGGGATCTCAACCCAAAATTCCAATGGTTGGGGGAGACTGCGGGAACTATGGGATAGCTACGGGATAGCTACCCACAGTGCAATGCTCCAGAAATCAACGCTAGCCTCAGTACATGGACACACACCGCTGAATTAATGTGCTTAGTGTGGCTGCTTGCACTCGACTTTATTACAATCTGTTTTACAAAACCGGTTTATGTAAAATCGGAATAATCCCGTAGTGTAGACATACCCTCTGTCAGTGCCAATCCACACTGGATGTGACTGACAGGCACCAGCTAAGGAGAATTGGCTTTTTATCCCAGGATGTAGCAGCTCATGTTCTCAGCTCTGTCTGAAGATCGCCAGTTCAATCCCTGATGTGTTGGCCAACCTGGCAGCCACCACATTTAAAGTTATGCATAAGCTTAAGTGCATTGCTGAATTGGGCACGGAGCACTACATTAAGGATATTTCCATCTATCTTGCCAAGAATTAGCAAAGGATCAAGTTCCATTAAAAGAGGGTTTTATTTTCACTTTCAAGCAGTGTGTGTGTGTGTGTGTGTGTGTGTGTGTGTGAAGGAAAACCTGCTATCTTCTTCGTCTGAGTTCCAGTTTTTCCAGCTACATTTTGAAGTAGTCGCATATGTAATCTGATCTCTCCTCTTGTCATTTGTGCTATCAGCTCTGAGGGCCATCAGAGGATGTTGACAGGTATTTCTTGCTTTAAAACATTACCCTTTGACTGCCTAATGGAACCTCGCCGTCCCTTCTGGGAACCCCGCCCCCCACGTTACTGTCTGGGGGGATGCATGTGTGGGGTGATGTGGCCCCCCACCCCGATTTCTGCCTTCAGTTTAGCACAGAGGTTTTCAAACTGTGGCACCTGCCCCCCTAAGGAGGCACGCCCCACAGTTTGAAAACTGTCACTTGCCTCCTTGGCAATCCAGGGGCCCGAGTGGGCCGGGCAGCTCCTCACTGTGAGAGCCAGGGCGCTGGCTGGATGCCCGGCAGTCCTCCTTGGAAGGGCAGGAGGCACAACTCCAAGCTGTGCCCCTAACATGCTCTTGCCTCTCCCCCGAAGGAGCCCTGGGATGGCCAGTAGAGGCCCCTGGAGCCAGTCCCTGCCTGTGGAGCCTGGCTGCCAAGGTGCTCACTTGCTGCTGTACTGGTGCTCCTGGCTCTGCTGCTGCTCCTCAGCACACAGGTGACTCGTGGGGAAGTCACATGCCCCCTCCCTCCCCTAGATCCTCCCCCACCTTGAGCAGTGTGGAAGCTGTGCCAGCACAATGTATATCACAATCTGTATTATGGTAATGGCGAAAGGCTCCAGTCATAAGCAAGACTCAGTTGTGTTAGGTGCTGTATAAATGCCAACTAAACAGCCAGTCTCTGCATCAAAGAGCCAATATCCTCTAGTTCTGCCTCCAACCCCCTGCTCAGAGCAGGCTCAAGCCCAGCAAAAAAGTTTTGTTGAGACCAAGACATTTCTGCAAAAAGTCTCTGTTTTGACAAATTGGACATTTCCACCAAAAAAATGGTTTGGTTAAAAAGATTCCCTAGTCTCTAGAAATTACTGCTCTGCTTTACTCTTCTTGCATATATCACCCCTTATTCTTTCAAGAGTGTTGATGATATGCAAGTTCTCAACTATGCAAGTCCTACACCACATCGGAAAATACCTTATCCAATTAAATCTAATTTTTTAGCTTAAAGAATTCAATTTCTGCTCAGAAATTAGTAATGATAAAAAACTCAGTTTGTACCTTTCCATCTCAGCACTTTACGAAGGAGGTCAGTATTTTACAGATGGTGAAAAGTGTGGCAAGGACAGGAGAAGTAACTTGCCCCAGATCACCCAGCAGACCAATGGTAGAGCCAGGAACAGAACCCAGATCTCCCATACTGAGGTTCTACCCACTAGGATATACTGCTGCCTTACTAAACTAATAATTCATTTGTTCACAGGTCTAAAAGGGGGTTGTATATAGCTCTTGTTTTTTCTTTGTGATTCAGTGAAATAAGTTCAGTTGTCACTAGTTATAGAAAAACATCTCAGCCTCTGGTAACCCTTCTACCAGGTGGTTAACAGCAGCAATATGGGCCAGATTCCAAAGGTCTAAGGTCTCTCTTGAGGAATAATGAGACTGGCTCAAGCCCCCATCCAGAATTCTGGGAAAAACAAATCAGAGCTCTCCTCGTTGCCCTTAGCAGGCATGCCGCCCTCCACAAGCACAATGAGTCAATAATAAAGATTCCCTTGTTTTTAAGAATGGAAATGGTGACAGAGAATCGAGGGAAAAACTCAGCTATAATATAGCATTCAAGCAAAGGTTAAAGCATCCAGTAAGTCTGCAGGAGTTCACTCAGCTCCTTCCCTGCCAGTCTTCCAACATCACCAAGCAAGAGTTCCCTGCCATGTCTCTGCCCACCCCCCCAACGCCCTACTCATGGCTCATATAAGCAGATATTAGTAATCAAGGGCAGTACTCTCTGCAGATGTGGCTCTGTTGAAGCTGCTCACCAAGTCCCAGCTTGATGCACCACCCACCTGACCCAGCTTGGTGATTCAGCTCAGTTTAAGTGCTGAATAATCGGGGGAGAATCTCACAAATCACTTCAGCTGATCTTGGTTGTCTTTTCTCTGCACCACAGGACCCTCAGTAGTGGGAGCCAAGAGCATTTAGGACCCAAGAACAGCATCCTTGCAACTCAGAGGTGGACTTATCACCACAAAGAGACAGCTCTGTCCCCTCTGAGTTCAAACTTCACCTCCCTACCAAAGAGCAAATCTGGTACATCTAGGACAGAGGTAGGCAATCTATGGTATATGTGCCGAAGGCAGCGCGCGAGCTGATTTTCAGTGGCACTCACACTACCCGCGTCCTGACCACTGGTCTGGAGGGCTCTGCATTTTAATTTAATTTTAAATAAGCTTCTTAAACATTTTTAAAAACTTGTTTACTTTACATACAACAATAGTTTAGTTATATATTATAGACTTATAGAAAGAGACCTTCTAAAATGTTAAAATGTGTTATTGGCACGTGAAACCTTAAATTAGAGTGAATAAATGAAGACTTGGCACAGCACTTCTGAAAGGTTGCCGACCCCTGCTCTAGGAGGACTTCCCAGCATGCCGGTGAAATTGTGGGCGTGCAATATATGTAAATGAGGCTTTCTATAGCTATTCTTTTCCTTTCCACCCACAGAGGGAGCAAAGAGTTCCTTCCACTCTAAAGGATCTGACTTCTAAAGTTCCATTTAGAAGACAGCACTCCAGTCTTGAGGAATGGGGAAGGCTCTCTCCCCATTAGAACTGATCAAGAACATCACTCAAGCAATATAAATGTGTAGGTGCCTTCTTACTTTCAGGGTGTTACAGCAGCAGGAATTTACTTCAATGGGATGAGGATTTTGCTGATGGTTTACAATTTTGAATTGCATCATTTATGTATGGATGTAATTGAGCCTCTTACCTCCATAGCTTCTAGGAGCATCCAGATGCACTGTTGCAAGGATTCTCAGAGTCTAGTGCCCCCTTCAGTTGTTCTGGTGCCACAGCAGTCTGTTGTTGAACCTGGCCTAGCCCTCTGGCCAGATCACTGCTCGTTCCGTTCCCCTTCTAGGGAAAACAGAAAAATCCAGAAAACAGGAGACTTACAATCTCATGACCTTCAAAGTCGTTGTCCCAGCTTCTATCTGGCATTTGCCCTTCTTGGCTTCTTTTCTTCTTGATACCCAGGCTTTCCCTCTGGGTTAGGGTGACCAGATTGCCACACTAAAATATCGGCACACATTTGGGTGCCATCAGCCCCACCCACAGTCCACCCCCATTCCTCCCAGGCTCCACCCCCACTCTGCCCCAGGTCCCGCCCTCTACCCTCTCGTCCCCCCCACCGCACCCTTCCTCATCACCCGGCCTGCCGCTGGCTTGCTGCTTCCCTCCTCAGTCCCCTACCCACTGCTCACCTCCCCGCCAGCCCGCCCCTCTCTTTTTCACACACCCCCCCACCTGCCACTCACTCCTACAGTGCTGACTTCCCCTCTTCTGGGTGGGTGCTCGCCCACCCCCTGCCTCTTTCGGCCCCTGCATCACCCTCACCCTGCCCCCATTCCACCCCCTTCCCCCAAGTCCCTGACCCTGTGGTGCCTCTTCTCCGCCTCATCTTCTGAGCGTGCCGTGTACCCGCTCCTCCCCTCTCCCTCCTGGAAAGTACTAAGTGCCACCAAACAGCTGTTAGGTGGCAGGAAGCATTGCGGGGGGAGGAACAGGGACACAGCACACTGGGGGGAAGGGGGAGAGAAGGAGGCAAGGAGGGGAGAGCTTGGCTGCAATTCTTCCCCATGGGTGCTCCAGCCCTGGAGCACCAAGGGGTCAGTGCTTCCTTCCCACTGCCCTCCTTACCTGAATATAGCGACAAATGGCGTCCCAATCGCACATTGATCAAGACATGGAACAAAGGGTTAAATATCCGGACAGTCCCAATTTTATGGGGACATCTGGTCATCCTACTCTTGGTCTTGGGGGAGAGGTAGAGGTACCCAGGCCCGGCACCTGGGTACCTCTCCTCTGGGTTCCAGCCCCAGCACCTTGTTTCAAGCAGATAAAGACTGTTTCTTCAATCCCTCTGACACTTCCTTGGCCTGCTTCTACCTTCACCCTGCTTGTCAAGGTCTTCACAAGGTCTCTGGACTTGGTTATTCCTGCTTGGATCTGTATCTCCTCATGGTTTCTCCTTAGCTAGCTACAAAGTTGCTTTCTCAAAGACCACGGGTAGCCCTTTCCTGCAGCAGCTGGGATGCACTGAAAGCAGTTTCTCTCCTTTAAAGTGGCCAATATCTCCCTCCTCCAGATAGAAGCTCCCTTCAGCCCTCTTCCCGGAGCTGGGGCTTGTTTCTCAGGCCCCTCGCCTCAGAGTAGTCAGCTGCGAAGCTTGTGTCCTCACCCTCCAGCTGAACACTCTCTCCAATTAGACTTCCAAACTGGAGGATTGTGCCAGCCAGCCAGCAAACCAGTCTTCCCGTCATAGCAGGAGGCAGCTTTTTTGCTGATGCCCTTCCCCAAATCTCTTCCCAGTTGATTGGGTGAGAGGGGGCACCTCGCCCAGCCCTCTCTGCAAGGCTTTGAGTCCTTAAAGGTACAGTGTTAGGATTCCTTCCCCAAGCCTCATTCATTCCCAAGACCCTTAGGTCTCTCGGTACATCTATTAGACCCATCCAAACCCTTAAGTGGCCCTGGCAGGTGGGATGATCACTAGGTGCTACTGCCCTCCATGGCAGACTAACCCATCCAAATGGGTCAATTGTACTTATGTTCATGGGCCAACCACACACTTAGATAGCACTTTCTACAGATGGCTATGGGGAAGTCCTTAAGAGCAATGTAAAGAGTTGAATAGAAGAGCCATATGAGGGTGGTTGCTTATTGTTCCTATCTTGGGAGGAGGGGGGTATTATGCAAAAATTGACAGCCTCAGAAAAGAGTGATTGAATGACCAAGAAGCTCTGTTCCAGAGATATTGGCCAACTGGAAGGGCTGTTCTAACCATAATCCAATTATGGGTAGTAAAACCTTCATCCCTGCCTATCAATATTTTTAGCAGTGTTGGTCTGAGATACATTTGTGCTTACTTGCCTTTCACGTCCTGGCACTATTGATCTCAAATACATTGTCTTTTATTTACGAACTCCTGAGTTGGATTGTGGGCAACTCTGATGCTGGACATCGCATGAGAAAACAGACTGACCTCTGAGGGTTGGTGATCTGGGATAGGCAGAAACAGCGCCAGGGTTTTTGGTGCCCTAGGCAGGGGTCCTTCCTCTCTCCTGGTCCTTGGTGGCAATTCTGCGGCGGGGGGATCCTTCCGCGTTTCCGGTCTTCAGGACACTTTGGCGCCGGGTCTCGGAGCGAGTGAAGGACCCACCACAGAATTGCCGCTAAAGACCTGGAGCGCGGAAGGATCCCCTGCCACTGAATTGCTGCTGAGGGCAGCAAATGCTGCCCCCCGAAATCCTGGCCCCCTAGGCAACCGCCTAGGTTGCCTAAATGGAATCGCCGGCCCTGGGATAGGAGCAGAAAAAGGAGGACAGGATCAAATGTATATAAATGGTAGGTGCATCTCCCAAAATTGCTGCAACTAAGCTGTGGATGTGGGGAAAAAAAACGTTAAAAGACCTGAAGGCTGCTTACGCATAGTTAAAGATGCATAAGAGGCATTATATGAGGTCTTGGTGGAATATATCTGAGCTAACAAATCAAAGGAGACAATTAGGTCTAGTAGGAGAAATGACCAGAAAGGAGATGAAATAATTGGTGGTCATATAGATCTACTGAAGAATGAGATGTTATGGTTTATTCATTTGTTTTAGGTCTTTAATTGGAGTCACCACAGGCAATGGCTCAAAACTGGAGTATTTTTATGTCTTTATTTACAGACTGAGGTGTTTTTTGTGACTTCTTAGCTCCACCTGCAATCCTGCCATGTCTACCCAAATGATCAACAGTGCAAGAGTTAGGAGTGTTGACATTTAAATTGTCCTTCTCGGGTTTCAAAATCAACACCTGCTTGATATAAGCACAGGTGAATTCACCTTTCTCAGAGCTATTGTTTCAGATATAGGGGACTCAGGAAAACCAGACTGCCTTGCTTTGCAGAAGCCCCATTTAGTCCTAGAAATTGTTGTCAAATATAAGCTTAAACTTTCATCCTTTAAACTTTGGAGACACAGTGTGAACCAGTGGATAGGGTCCTCACCCAAGACTTGGGAAACCAATATTTTCCTGGCTTTTCCACTGACCCATTTTGTGATCTTGGGCAAGTCACAATGCCTCTGTTTCTCTTCTGATCTTTTGTCTGCCTGGTCTATTTCGACTGCAGCTCATTGGATAAAGGACTATGGATTTAGACAGAACTTACCACAATCGTAGCCCAATTTTGGCTAGGGCAGGCCTCTAAACATTACAATAGTCCAAACAATAATAATGGTTCTACCTTAGAAAAGACAACTGTTACAAACAGGGTGGGGAAAACGCATGTCACTGCAGGTTTCACAGACCCAACTAGGAATCTGAGAGTCAAGCAGATCTCCATCCTTCACATGCATGATTACCAGTAGTACAGGTTCTTACAAGGTGAATTATGCCCTCAGTTATCCCTGTGCAGCTCCATTGACTCTTTCCAGCCATAGGATTTCCATAATCGTAGCCTTCTTTTACAATGTCCTGCCTTTGAACTTTGTGTTGGTTTGTTTTTTCATGACTAAAATGTTCCAAGACAGCAGTTCTGAAACTGTGGGTCGGGACCCCAAAGGGGGTCATGACTCTGTTTTAATGGGGTTCCCAGTGCTGGCATTAACTTGCTGGGGCTTGGAGCCGAAGCCTGAGCCCCACCACCCGGGGCCAAAACCCTGTGGTTTCAGCCCTGGCTGGCAGCACTGAAACCCTTGGGCTTCAACTCTGGTCCTCCTGCCCGGGGCAGCAGACCTCAGGCTTTGCCACCCCCTTGCGGTCATGTAGTAATTTTTGTTGTCATTTGGGAGTCGCAGTGCAATGAAATTTGAGAACTGCTGTTCTAAGAAGGTTTTCAGCAGAAGTAGCTTGTACTGCTGTACAGTCTTGCCCAAATCGTAACATAGTTTGACTGGGAAAAAGCATTTCTTTTGCATTATAACATTGCAGAGTCACGTGGTGGGGTAGAAACCCATTCAGAGGGCTACAATCCGATGATACGGCTTGATCATGCCAAAGAGCAGATTGCATTCTTTAGCAGGCAGGCGTCTTTTCACACAGCAATGGCCATAGTTAGAGAGTCTTGATAAAATTTGAAGAAGGTGACTTATAAAAGGATAATGTGATGTTCCTGCATGACTTGTTGGCAATGAGAATTGGACTTGGGGCCTCCGTATTGTAAAGCATGAGCCTCTAAAAGGCCCATCTGTCATAGCCCAAACCACAGCAGGATCCTCAATCTCTATATATGGCCCAGCCATCCCTAGAGGGGGACAGAGCATCACACTGAGTGGGCGTGGCTTGACCAAGTATTTTTATAGGGCCTGATTTTCAGAAGTGCCAGTTAGCCACAATCCCACTGACTGCAATTAGATGCTCAATGCTTCTGAAAAAATCAGACTTGTCGAGCACTGAATCCTGCTTCCTCTGATCACTCAAACGCCTCCTGAGTGAGCCGAGCAGGATCCAGCCCATAACAAAGCAGGAGCCAATCTGAATGCAAAACAAAATTAAGCATCCAAGACTGAGGTCATTCCCTCTGCCCCAAAAAAGCAGTTGTTATTTGACATTTGTCATATGCACAGTCACTCAGTGGTATGGCTCCATCCATCATCATTCAATCCATATGTCTGCAAGTATTATTAGGATACATCTTTTAACACTGGATAAAATTGTTTTACATTTGCCAGACTCTGCCTACTTAACAGTTATTGCCCTGATCCTCCACTGATATAAATGAGCGCAACCTTGCTGAAGTTCAGGAAATCACCAGATGAGTACTGGGACCTATATTTTCTCCTTTATTTAGCCATTTCATGAAGCAGCAGTTCAACAGTTAATTACAAAAGGAACGATGGAAAATACTCTGTGTTTCCCTTATCTTTGCTATTGTATATAGCCGCAGGCCACACAGATCAGCAAAGCATTCAACTTAGTTCACTTTCTTTTATCCTTAACTAAATGCTGACCGACAAGGCCTTTAAAAGCCTAAATGATGGGTAACATTTTCAAAAGTACCTATGCCCCATTTTCAGAAGTGACTTGGGCCTACAACTCCTACTGAAAGTCAGTGGGAGCTGGCTACCTACCTGGCACTGGTGCTTTTGAAAATTTCCCACTGAAGAATCTAAGCCCCAAGGACTTTCAAGGAGGTGTAGGCTCATAAATCCCTAATACACTTTTCAAAATAGGACTACAGCTGTCTAATAGGGTAGGGCCATGCTCTTGTCTTCTTCTGCATGCACACAGACGGCTTGTAGCCTTTCTGCTCGCAAACACCACGCGTGATTTATTTTATGTGTCCCCATCACCTTGTGCAGCACCTGATTGACATTGGGAAGTCATCTTTCACCCCCTAGGTCAAAGATAGGAGAGGTAGGAGAACCCTCCCAGGACTGACTCTAAGAGCCAGAGCCTGCCACTGCCCTGGCCCACAGCCCTATCCCCCTCAGAGCTTCCTTCTTGTGGCTCGTCTGCTTTCTGGATTACTGGGTTAATTGGCCTTGTAGCTGTCTTCAGCCCAGCTCCAATCTATCAGTTCAGCCCAACTGTTATAGTCTGGTTTACTCCCTAGCAACTCACAGGAATGGCAGTGAGTATCACGTTGGCTCAGCTGCAGCTGCCCTGTGCTCTGCCATGGATCCCTAAATCATTTAGCCACTTTTAAACATTTTACCTTAAGGTTACTGCATGTCATTGACGTGCTGAGAATGAACCTACACGTCTTTTCACTTAGCGGGCCAGAGCCTCATCTGGTGTAAAGCTGCATCATCCTGCTGACGGCAGTACAGCTACTCTGATTTACGCAATGTGTGCAAAAATACTGGCCCAGACTTGGCATTGTGACCACGGTATGGTGGGCGAATCAAAACTTTCTCTGGGAATTTCAGTGAAATTTTAGATGGCAAAACATTTTGCCTTTCTCATTTCATTGCGATGTCAGAAAGTTTTGTTTCAGTAAAGTAAGAACATTTCATTTCAATGGTAGCATTTTAATTTAGTTGTGACTTTTAGATTATTGTATTATGTGCATTGTACTATTGTTTTATACATCTGTTTGGTATGCATTATATTTCATACTTTGGATTGCATTCAAATGTTTTAATATTGTCAGAAGAAAACAGTTGAACATTACAAAAAATTTTTTTTGAAGTTTCCAAATGGTAATTTGGGGGAATTTCTGTTCTGGGGGGAGGGGAGAGAATTAAATTTTGACTTTTTGTTCCAATTGAGCGTGTTGGAATTTCCTAAGGCACAGAAATTCTGTGACCAGCTCTAGTAATGGGTAATCATCAGACAAATGGGAGACACAAGTTCTCAGTGATTGCATCCCCCAGGGACGAGGAGGGAGAATTCTGCAACAGCATTTCACTCACATTTTCTTCTGTCTTTACACCTTATCTTCACCTATCTGCCGTTTCACACTACTCTACTTCATCATAAGGATCTGGCATGTGAGGGTTGCTTGGTGTTGTTATATGTCATTGATTATTTGTATCACAGTAATGCTTAGAGGCCCCAGTCTGGATTTGGGTTCCATTGTTCTAGGTGCTGTATGAACACATTGTAAAAGACATCCCCTTGCCCTGAAGATCTTATTATCTAACTAGACAAGGCACATGAAGCAAAGGCTGTGTTCCCTCATTTTACAGATGGCAAAGAGAGACACAAAGAGATTACATGACTTGCTGAAGATTGCTCATTGAGTCTGCGGTACGCCAAGGATTGAATCCAGATTTCTTGAGTCTCAGACCAATGCCTTAACCACAAAGCTACCTTTTCTTATCCATTACCGTGGGAAATGGACTATGTGTTGGTTTGCTGGAAGCCCATCAGTGCTTTTGACACTGCCCTGTCTGAGAGTAATTTCGGGGGTGAGGAGAGGGGAGGGACACTTTTTTTTAACCTTATTCACTTGTACGTGATAGGAGAGGAACTGGCCCAAATGTGTGCATGATACAATAGAGTTATACCAGGGATGACTTTGGCCCACTGGCTGCAACCCAGGATCGACCCAAAGGTAGACTAACTTCCTATTGTTTGCATTCCTTAACACTGGTAGACAGAAGTTCGTGCACACTAGATTTGCCCCACTCTACCCAGAAGAAGGACTTGTGTTGACACATGGCAGCTCTCCCAGCTGAAGGATAGGTGGATGTCCTTTCAAATTGCTAGCGCAGGGTTGCTGCTTTGTCCGCTCGGTTTTTGTGTCAAGCAATTCAAAGATAAATTGTGCCTTATTACAATGACTGACTTCCTTTAACTTTAAAAGGAGCAGAGTTTGGTCAATGTCGAATGCTTTTCAGACTCCCTCCTGGAATGTTTCAAGTACTGCTGAACGGACACACACTGAAAAAACTAGCTTTTTAATTAAGTTGCTTAAGGAAACGGTCTCTGACGATACTACAGGAGTCATAAATACTTCAAGTGCATTATCCAAAGTCAGCCCTGACCAACTAGAATTACCCCATGACAAAAGGCTATGAAACTGACCCATAAGAAGCAGTTAATATGGCCCTGATTCCCATCTGCAGCTGAAACAGAACTGGTCCAGCTGGACAAAATTGGGAGGAGGGAGCTTTAAGACACCTTAACACGTCAGTCAAGTGGGGGGCTGACCAGTCTAAGGGCTGGTCCACACTGGAAACTTACGTCAGCCTCACTGTATCTCTCAGGGGTGTGAAAAAGCCACACCCGTGAGAGACAGAGCTAAGCCAACCTGCCTCACAGTGTAGAGAGTGCTACAGACAGAGGAATTCTTCCAACAACCTTGCTATCACCTCTTGAGGAGGTGAATTTACTACCCCTCCCATCTCTGTACTCAGTGTCTGCACTGAATCACTACAGCAGTGCAGCTGTCGTGCTGTGGCTGTAGTATTTTAAGGGTAGATAGCCCTTAACTTAGAGCAGCATCAGAGCTGCTCCACATTATACCTGACCGGCCGCACCCCAAGAGGCAGCTGAATCAGCCAGAGCTCAGCAGAGTGCAGGAGTGATTGTGTCTCACCCCCGCCCTTTCCCCGGACCATTCTCTTTGTAACTATGCATGAAGAATCCTCCCCTAGCCAGACAGAGTAGCAAGAACCAGTCTTAACAGGACCAAGCCCTGTGGTTGTAATCTTGTATCAAGTTATACTTTGATTACTTTTGAAAAGATGATTGCCTCTGAGAATTTAAATGCATCTTATTATAACTGTCACAGATGCAAACTGCAAAGCAGATTTTCTGAAGTTCCAAGCACCCACAACTCCAACTGCAGCAGGTGCTCGTAACTCCTGAAAATCAGGTGTGACATAGGCAGACAAATAAAACATTTTCTTCGATTTATTGACATAAACTCTCCGAGGGAATGTCATCCCGCTACAAGATGCCCCAAAGTGCTCACTTTAACATCTCCAATTCAGCTTTGAGATGTATAAGGACTCATTTAAACTCAGAGGCAGCTCTACTGAGCTCCATTTCTCAAAGCTTTTCAATAAATCGTTCCAATAACAAGGCATTTAAGATATTAAAAAATCTCTTCTTTTTTTTTAAAACAGACAAGGCATTCAGCCAAACTCTCGGCCTCAGTAGGCCTTCATCAGGGCATGGGGCCAGACAGCTCCTTATTGACTATAACACTGAAAAGGCTCGAAAGCATAAATTATTCCAGCTAAAGTCAGCAAGTAACTTCCACTCAATAAATCGCCTCCAGAGCTGTCATTTTGGAGGATAGCAGAAAAAAGAGTGCATGCATTTTGCTAAATCCATGGCCTATTGTCTAAATTACGCCTCCTCCTCGACACACATACGCGCGTTGGCAGCAGCCATCACAAATTCAGATCTGTGCATCTCCCAGGATGCTGCCCAAGCAGCTAAGGCCGGAGGCTGCCTCTAGTCCCCTAGACTGGCAGTTTAGTGCCAGTTGCAGAGCAGGCCCTGCATGTGGCCCAAATCACACCAATGATTTTACTTATGACTTAGCTTCACATGAGATAGAGGGAAGAAAAACAAAAGAGAAACTCCCGTCACTGAGCTCGCCTGCTAAAAATAGTATGAAGTTGCAGCCACATCAGCGCCGGGGTGGGAGGGGCTAGTTGTCTCCAGTGCGTGACCGTCAGAGACGCTAGCTATGTACTTGGAGCGGCTGGCCCCTCCTGCTGCTTGTGCTGCCGTGGCTACGCCTACTAGCCCGGGGTGGGCAAACTTTGGGGCCCGAGGGCCACATCGGGGTTGCAAAATGGTATGGAGGGAGAGGTAGAGAAGTCTGTGCCTCCCCAAACAGCCTGGCCTCTGCCCCCTCCCACTTCCTGCCCCCTGACTGCCTCCCTCAGAACCCCCAACCCACCCAACCCTCCCTGCTCCTTGTCCCCTGACTGCCCCCTCCTGGGACCCCCCCCCCCCAGGGACGCCCACCCCCTAGCCAACCTCCCCTGCTTCCGCTCCCTGACTGCCCTGACCCTAGCCACACCCCCGCCCCCTGACAGGCCCTGGAACTCCCATGCCTATCCAACCCCCCCGTTTCTCCTCCCCTGACCACCCCACTGAACCTCCACCCCATCCAGCCACGCCCTGCTCCTTGTCCCTGACTGCCCTCTGGGACTCCCCACTCCCACTGAGAGGGGGAACAGCAGGGGAGGGGCCGGGGGCTAGCTCCCCGGCTGGGAGCTCAGGGCAGGCAGGACGTCCTGCAGATAATGTGGTCTGTGGGCTGCAGTTTGCCACCTCTGCACTAGCCTATGTGGGAAGCACACACCACAGCTCAAATGTACATCTCCACTGCAGCTGGGACATGCCGACAGACATGCTAGACCACGGTGAGCTAGCAGACGAAAATGCCAGGCCCAGAGGTAGCAACATAAGAACATAACATAGAACGGCCATACTGGTCGACCAAAGTCCATCTAGCCCAATATCCTGTCTTCCCACAGTGGCCAATGCCCAGTGCCAGAGGAATGAGCATAACAGATAATCATCAAATGATTCTTTCCTGTCATCATTCCCAGCTTCTGGCAAACAGAGGCTAGGGACACCTCCTGCCTAATAGCCATGATGGACCTATCCTCCATCTAGTTTCTTTTTTGAACCTGTAATAGTCTTGGCCTTCACAACATCCTCTGGCAAAGATTCCACAGGTTGACTGTGTGTTGTGTGAAGAAACACTTCCTTTTGTTTATTTAAACCTGCTGCCTATTAATTTCAATGTGACCCTCTAGTTCCTGTGTTATGAGAAGGAGTAATAACACTTCCTCATTTATTCTCCACATCAGTCATGATTTTATAGATTCAGTCTATCCCCCCTTAGTCATCTCTTTTCCAAGCTGAAAAGTCCCAGTCTTATTAATCTTTCTTCATATGGCAGCTGTTCCAAACCCCTAATCATTTTTGTTGCCCTTTTTTGAACCTTTTCCAGTTCCAATAGATCTTTTTTGAGATGGGGTGACCACATCTGCATGCAGTATCCAAGATGTGGGCGTACCATGGATTTATATAGCGGCAATATGATATTTTCTGTCTTATTATCTATCACTTTCCTAATGATTCCCAACATTCTGTTTGCATTTTTGACTGCCACTGCACATTAAGTGGATGTTTTCAGAGAACTATCCACAGTGCCTCCAAGATCTCTTTCTTAGGGGGGTAACAGCTAATATAGACCCCATCATTTTATATCTATAGTTGGGATTCTGTTTTCCAGTGTGCATTACTTTGCATTTATCAGCATTGAATTTTATCTGCTGTTTTGTTGCCCAGTCACCCAGTTCTGAGAGATCCTTTTCTGGCTGTTTGCAGTCAGCCTGGGACTTATCTTAGCATGGGTGGTGGCTCAAGGGAGCCGCCTGGGGATGTACCCAGGAAGTCTAGGTGGGGTTGCTCTCAGGTGACTGGGCGGAGCTGCTGCCCATGCTAGCCCCCTGGCTAGGCTGCTCTTGGAGTAGAGCTAGTGTGTCTGTCCACTCCAGCTGGGAAGCAGCAGCCTACTCCCAGCTGCTGTATGCACATATCCCAGGGCCATTTCCCCATCCCAGCTCAGCACCCTTCCCTTGGCAGATGCACCCAGACAAGCTCTGGAAGGCTCTGGAGTGCGGCTGGTGGGAAAATGTGGAGCAAGGGCGGGAAGAAGGGTCTGGTCCCCTCCAGGGACCTGGCTGGAGCCTATGACCAGCTCACCAGGAGTCCTGTCTGCGGGCACAGGGGGAAACATGCAGCTTCCACTTAGCAGCAAAGCGCAGGGCACGGCCAGGCCAGAGCATGAGTCTCCAACTCCCTGACTTGTCCTGGGGACAGGGCAGGGATTCACCCTGGGGCAGATGCTTCCCAGCTGCCTCCAGACACAGGAATGAAGCCCAGGTCACTTTCCTTCCCTATCCTCTCTCTGTCCCTAATACCCCCTGTAGACATATGGTCTCATCCCTGCAGTGCCTCCTGCTGGTCTCTCAGGGAATTAGCTCATTCCAGCTCCAGAGCGCCCTCTTCAGGTCAGTGATCCGCCTGTCCTCTGGCTCCCGTGTCCCACTCCAGACCCCGGTGCCCTTTTAACTAGGATGCTGCTTCCTATCAGTAATCCCCTCAGTCTTAGGGTCTCCCCTCCCTGGGGAACTACCATCCACTAGTCCCACTTCACCTCAGTATATGGCTACTGCCAGTCATTGTCTAGCCCCACACCCTGGGGCAGACTGCAGTATCTTCCTACTCATCACTGGCAAGGTTGGGTTTGGACCTGCTGCCTTGGCCTACCCCGGGCTGCCCTCTGCAACCCTGGGGTTTTCCAGGCTGGAGCTCCCCAACTCCTCTGCCTTTCCCCAGCCCTGCTCCACTCAGGTACCCTGTCTCTAGTTCCCTGCAGCCAGGCCCTTCTCCCTCTACAGGCAGAGAGAGACTATCTGGACCTCAGGGCAGGAGCTGGTAACCACCCCGGAATAGCTGGAGTGAGCACTGGGCAGCTTCATGGGGACACAGGAATTATCTCCGGAGCTGCAGAGGCTACTCTAGCCCCATGACGAACTTAGCCCTTGGTGCCCCTCACACATCCCCTCTGCAGGGCAGAAGGATAGAAAATCCACATGGGGCAGATCTGGGTTCACACCTCAGCTGTCCAACGTGCTCCCTGAACATTGTTATGCAGGGAGTCCTAAAGGATACACCTCCATGCAATTAATGGCTCTCAGAAGAGGAGGACCTTCTTTTTAATGTGTGTGTGAGTGAAAATTTTGGGGCCAATTCAACAAATGCAGCTTAATAATGACCACTCATAGTGCTACTTATCTAATCACACAAGCATTGTTTTGTTATTAAAATATGTAAATTTAGCATAGGTGTTTTTTAATTATTAATGTTAATAATTTGATATTGGTATTAAGAAAGCGACTATAAAATCAGACTGCCATTTCAGAAAGCAGAGCAGGTGTGAAAGAATTTAAGGCAGCTATAACCCTTCAACCTAAGCTAAGATTCAATTGATTGAAACAATACACACACATACACACAAAATTTCTCAAGTAACAAAACAAAAATCAAAATTTTTAAAATGAATTTTTTCATAATTCTACCTAAGGTCAGACAGTGGAGAGAAATTCCTACAATGATCACAAATGTTCCCCCATTTCCATTTTCTGCTTTATTCCTACTAATGTAGCTTCTTGATACATGTTTGGGTTTAATGGCATCAGCTCCCACAGATTTTCAAGCTACTTGATACTTGGATGGGACACACCCCAAGAAAAACCAAGCTCCTGTGTCAGGTAGATTTTGGTGTGAAGTGGAGGTAGGGCCGTACTTTGTGTGTGATGTCGATAGCCCTCCCATGAAATATTTATATTTATGATTCCTTGCAATTTGCGCTAAGTTGCTGTTACCTATCTGGAACAACAGGGGCTCCAGCTGGTGGCAAAAATAGCCTTTATAAGTCCATGGATGTCAACTGCTGATAGGCTGGAAGGTGTTCTTAGGAACCTTCCACCACCAGACCGAAAGGGGGATTGGATTGCAATCCATTTCACCCTTCTCTGTTAAGATACTATTAAGTCATTCCTGTCTTGGGGACTTTTTCTCTGGGGTTCATGGAAAACACAGTTGAAGAGCAAATATTTGCCTTTGGAAAGGACCAGATTTCACCAAGTGTCAGATATTTGTAAAAAATTATCTTGGAGGAAAATACCCTGGACCCTTCTACAAAGGCTTCACCAGAACACACAGAGATGACACACCCTTGTGTGCTCTATCTACCAATCTTAGATTTTCATCTATTCTCCATTAGTTCAGTTCCCCAGCTAGAAAATGGGGAAAGTACCACTTCCCCACCTCAGAGGGATCTTGTGAGGATAAGCGCATTAAACAATCAGATGCTGTGATGATAGGGGGCCAGATATGCACCTCAGCTTGAGGATACTTGAAACCCTCTTCATTCATTTTTTGAAACTGGAGTTCAAGTCGATGGTGTCCTTTTAAAACCTGCATTTCATTCATTTTTAACCATCATTTTTGATAGTTTTCTTTTTTGGCTTAACATTTGAGTTCCGTTTAGAATTTCAGACGTAAAGGTTTATGTAAAAAAAAAAATTGTCCCCCTCTGCTAATAATTAGTTCAACAACTAGAGTTACCTAAACTCTTTGAATCTGCTGCCACTGCCTTATCTCAGAAAATTTGCCTTTCGTGTGCACTGAAAATACTCTCTGATGGTACCATGATCTAAGACTAGCAAATTTCTTAGGTTGTGGTAAAGTAATTCAGTTTTTTTTAAAAATAAATGTATTTTTGATTAGCCTCATTCATAGGCTAAATTCTCACATGCAAAGCATGCCCAGAGCTCTTTGAATTCAATGGGAATTGCACGCACGTATCTGAGGGCAAAACTTTGCCCAGTATATTTATTTTTTCAGTGTTTTAGGTAAGCGAACTTAGGGCTGAATCCTGAATGCCTTTTGCCCTCAAGTCCCAATTCAGCAGGGTACTTAACTTTAAATGAACCTGCTTAGGTACCTTGCCAAAATGGAGCTTCAGCCAACCAGTTCACTGGGGGGTTGGGATGTGTGAGGAGTACAGGATCAAGCCAAGAATGTTTTATTTATTTACTAACATATTTGCTCACTGGAACAAACTCATGAGGCATATCTTGACCCGCATGAATGCCAAAGGGACTTACAGTGTTCACAACTCTCGCATTTTATCACAGGTCTCATGATATATGGGCTTGCCTTAACACCCCAGCCCCAGAAGCCATGTGATCACATGCAAATCTCAACTTTCACTGAAGAGAAAAAAGTTTCTAACCTTCATGGCTTTGGAGAAAGGCTCAAAAGCGTGAGCCCTGAAGGCTCAGAAAGCAGAAGTCGATAAATCATGAATTATTACTTTTTTTTAAATCTCCTGATTGTTAAGCCAGTCTCCTGATTTTGGGAAGCCTGACTCATGATTGTGAATGCCTGGGCCTTGCAGTGCTGGGACAGTGATCCTCCCGCCGTCCTCTGGCACATTGGGTCTCTGGTATCACAAAGTGCAGGTGACACCCTCATGTGAATATTTGCTCAGGCCAGGGAGTGCTTCACCCCTTCCCACCAGGCGAGGGCCTGGCCAATTTGCCACTTCCAGGCTGGATTGCTGTAACTCATGGTTTCTGAAGCTGTATGGCAAGATGATGCTCAGGATCCAGCCAGCTGCCTGCCTTCACCATGGCTCAGGCTGCTGTGAGCACATCAGGCATGTCCTCAAGTCCTTCCATGGGCACCCAGTTGTCTTCTGGTGCCAGCGTAAGCCTTTGGGCTTCATTTGCAAAACAATTAATGGATCAGACCCTAGCTCCAACAAGACCAAAGTTTGATCTATTCATCCCTCCCACAGCAGTGCTCCTCTGGGGTCATGTAGATCTCAAAGCACATGAGAGCTGGGGTAGCTGATAAGGGGGTAAAACCCACAGCGAGAGGCGGAAGAAAGAAGGAAGACTTCACAATGATCCTTGGTTGGGGTAGGATTTGCCCCAGCTCAATAAGCTCTGGGGCCTGCCACAGGTCCCTGACTTGTCCAGCTAGGTCCAAGGGGACCACTGGGAGGTCTACATCGGAGCAAGGGAACCACAGGGAGGCCAAGCTCATCCATATGGAGACCTCTGCTCCCCAGCTTAGTGGTGCTGGCTTCCTGCCAGTGCAACTCCTGCAGAGCTGGGATGCCAGGAATTCCCCTGGCTACCACCCACACACTCCCACGCCCTCCATGGAGAGGGCTTCATGGAAGAGGTAATACACCCCAGGGCAATGGGGAAGCAATACGGATTCCCCGCAGTCTCACCTTTATCCAATATGGGTCTGGTCATTCCCCATCCCAAGCCCACCTGAGCCCCTCATGGACCCCATGGAGAGCCCTATGAGGGTCCCTGAGAAGGAAGAATGCTGCTGCCAAAGGCAGAGCCTCACCTTCTATATCGGATGCAGGGAGATCCATACTAGGCACCACACTTCCATGGGAGTTAGGCACCTGGAGATGCAGATAGGTGCCTAACTCCCATGGAAGTATGGTGCCTAGCCTGCTTAGGTGCATTTCAAAATCCCACTAGGCACTGCATTTTCCATCAGCTGAATACTTATGAAAATCTGGGCCCAGGTATTCACGCCACCAAAATCACCATTGGAATTGGCTGTGCCCATTACCCAGCACACCTTGTGGGCTGCCTCATTAAAGTCGCTGGAGCTGAACGGACATGGAGCAAGAGCTATCCTTCCCCTTGTGGGGGCTTTCCCTTTAATTCAGGCAGAAGGCACATCACTGGGACCGCATGAGGAAACTTGAGTTTATTTATATGACAGCAGAGCTTGGGGTCCCATTGCATGAGACACTGTACAAATGTATCATTAAAGAAGGTCCCAGCCCCTAAAAGCCTACAACCTGACTAGACAAGACAGAGATGCTAGGAGTGACTTGTTCAGTGCCACACAGAAGGTCACTGACAGAGCCAGAAATAGACTGCAGAGGTACGTCTACACGGCCCACTAAGCCCAGCAGTCTGACTCAGATTTGAGCCCAAGCTCCCATTCTGGCCACACACAAATGAGTCTGACTCAGGACAGCAAGCGCTCAGGACCTGGGTTCTCAGACCCTGCTGAAGGTGGGGGTGTCAGTGCCTCAGTCCCACTGTGACCCAGGTCCAAGCCCTGCAGAGTCAGAAGGTCTGTGTAGTGCAGTGTGGCCATATTCATATGGCTGAGACCTGGGTCCAGCAATTGTGAACCCAGATTTACCATGCAGTGTAGACGCTCAAGCACAGGCTTGGAAGCACCAAATCCACAAGCCCAGGTCCCACAGACCCAGGTTTACAATGCAGTGTAGACATAAACTAGGTCTCCTGACACCCACTCCTTTTCTCAACACTGCTTATCTTTGCTTTGGTTCTGCCTGCCCTGTACAGCTGTGCATAAAGGCCTTTGGTTTTCAGTGTTGGCAATCCCCTTTCACTCAGCACTGTATGTGTTTATTTTGAAACCAGTGCTTTAGAGGATCAGGGCTATTTTCTTATACATCTTATGTAATGAGTTTTTAATTATGTGGATGAGAAGTGCCCATCTGACATCACAGACCACCAAAATGCAATGTGTGTGCCTTCAGGAGAGATCCACTAGAAAAAGGGTACGCGTCTTTCACATTTCCCTTCCCAGGAAGAATCTCATTAGCTTTATTTGGTGTCATGTTTTGTTTGGACTCTTCTGTCTGAGAAAGGTTACACTCATTTTATTCATGCTTTGAGGGTGCTGCTATCTTTTTGTTCTGAAGCAGTTCCCATTGTAAATTCTAGCTCAGTCTTAAATCTATAGACATTCCGTGGAACTAAATATGGCCAATGGTGATCAATTTCAGGAGGTCTGATGGCCAATAAGATACATTTAACTAAACTGATGGGGCCAGATACTTCTGTGATGTAATTTCATTGCCTTCCACTTGGCCTCCTCTCTGTAAAATATAGTCTGTTTAGTGTGACAAATATCGTGTGAGCCTGGCCAAGCTCTCCCCTATTTAAAATACTCTTTCTTTTCTCTCTCTGTGCTTTATACTCAAGAGCAAGGTCAGCAAAGATCTCCCAGGTTTTGTAACCTTCTGCAATCTCCATTTAGACCTCAGTCCTTCCTTAGGGTTATTACATGTATTAGGGTAGCACCTCGTGGCTCCAACCACACTTATGGCCCCTTTGTGGTAGGCTCTGTACAAACACATGGTAAGAAACAGCCCTTTCCTCAAAGAGCTTCCAATCTACATAGACAACTCAAGGGAAATATTATTATCCCAGTTTTACAGATAGTGAATTAAGGCACAGGGAGATTGAGTGTCCTGCCCGGAGCCACTCACAGAGCTGGCTGCAGCACTGAGAAATGAACGCAGGTCTCCTGAATCCCAGTCCAGTCCTTTTAACCACACATCCATTCTTACAATGAATGCAGAGACTCGTTTTAAAGAGACAGTCTAGAAGTGGCCCGAGCAAGATTCTAACAGCTAGCTGCTTCCAGAAATAGCTGCACATTGGACAAAGGGCATGGGAAGATGTCACTTCTGGTGAAGCTTCTTCAAGAGAACCAGAAATAGGGCAGTTGAGGCTCCAGTGGACTGGAGGAGAATTGCACAACTAGAGGCTATGGTCTGCTGCTATGCAAAGAGAAGACACGTTCCCCAGGAAAGGAATCCAAACACGGGCATCGGTTGTAGTCACTTTTTATTAAAGGTTGTTATTATAAAAATATATCATAATGTTGCTGCGTATTTGTCCATTTACACTCTGGGAGAGAGACGTTATCCACTGGCAGAAACCGGTTCAGAGCACAGATCCTTGGGCTAAGGCCTTGGAGACACTGAATGAATCCTCTCTAGAGTAAATGCACATCAGAGTGACAGGATAAAGTCTATGGCATGGTAAGCAATGAACAGTGGTGGTAGGTCTAGTGACAAATCTGTGACTGCATATATCCAGAGGTCTCTTGTGTGAAAGAAAGAAAGAAAAAAAGAAAGAAAGAAAATGATTCTCTCCCATCACCACTTTCCAACTTGACTGAGGAAATCACTCACTTAAGGCACAGGATCAATGAATGTCCAGATCTCATTCACTTGTGCATTAAAAAGTCACTGTCTCTTTTTATTGCCTGGGCTTGTTTCAAATACAGCCTCTTCCTCTCCAAAGGCGCCTCTTTGAATGCAGTTGTGCTTTTAGGTTCTGTTTCATTTTCGAAGTTGCAGGAGTTTGATCCAAAACTCTCCCTCTCTCCGATGATTCACTGCAAGCTCTAGGAAGATGAGGCTGGGATAGAAAGTCCATGTATATTATTTAGGGTTTCTTGAGGTTTGCCTACAGGACTGGAAGGTTTTCTGTCCACAACTGCAGCAAGGGAGAGAAAGAGAAGCAAGTAGGTTGGCATACTGCTAACGCATTGACTGTAACATTTCTGTTTGTTTCATTAGGTGGCATCAGACTGAGACTTTTTATGGCACCTGATTAGTTTTGCTTTACACTTGCCCTATGTTTGCTCACCTATCACCCAAAGAATCTGCCATGTCAATTTTACAGTCACACACTGGTTGATCAATTGTCTCTAGTCATTTCTTTCAAAAATCCTCTAAGAACCTTTCCCTTCCGCTGCAAGCAAGGGAGACATTTTCTGCCCTGAACCAGTGACAAGTCTCCTCCCAAGACCTTTAGCAGAATCCTAATTTCACTTGCAGTAACTGAAGCCTCCTTCCAAGGCACAGCCCATCTGAAAGAAAAGAGCAATTCCTCCCAAAGGCAAATCTGGCTGCCAATGGATGGCTGATCAATTCACCTTTGGCAAGCGACTGGGAAATACAGGATCGTGTGCACTGAAAGAAGCCTGTTCCTGTTTTAATCCTGGTTTCTGGCTAGTCAGCTTCCCAGCTGATGGTTGTAAATGGCGAAAGATTTATACGAACTGAAGAGAAAGCAGAGTACATCTACCTCGGAGATTTGGCTCAATCCCAGTGACATATGGCGCTTTAGCACTTCCTCTGCTATTGGGGGGGAGGGGTGTCCTAGGGTGACCAGATGTCCCGATTTTATAGGGACAGTCCCAATTTTGGGGTCTTTTTCTTGCATAGGCTTCTATTACCCCGCACCCCCCCCCCGTCCCGATTTTTCACACTTGCTGACTGGTCACTGTGGGGGGGGAGGGGTGTTAAGGCTTCCGGAGGGGACCCCAAGTTTGTCAGAAATGCAGTGACTATGTCAGTGGCCGATCGCTGTCCCCTCTCTCCCCTCAGTCTTAAGCGATTGCTGCCTATTTGCCTAGTAAAGCACGATTATTTTAGAAGCAAGTGAGTTCTTTTTCCACTTCCGATGGAGGAATCGCCTGCAAAGATTGGGCCGCGGGGGGGTCATTTATGGGTAAATTCGGGGGGGGGGGTCCCTTCCTGGTTGCGCGCTGTACTTGTGGCCTGGGGAAGATGTATTTTAAATCCCCTTCAATTCTCTTCTCCCCGCTCACATCTGTATTGGATATAGGGCCAGAAACTTCACACCCAGCGCGCCTGCAGCACCTGGCTTCTCGCAGCCCAAGTGCCGAGCTGCAGGGCTGGGGGGAACGCCAGAGCCCGTCCCGTGTGGAGGGACCAGAGGGGATTTGCTTTTTTTCCCCCTTTCCAAACTGCGGCATGTTCCCCCTCCCGGCTCAAGCTTGTTTTAATTCGCTTCCATCTCGCACCCAGCAGAGGCTTGGACTCCGCTTTCGCTCCGCGGTGCGAGGGTCCCACCGGCTGTGCCGAGACACATTTCTTTCCTAAGGGGCCCAGTGGCTAGATATAAAATACTCCCTTCAGGGCAGGGCATTGGAGCCAGATCGGCCGCTGGGCTACCACATTCTATTGCTGCTTTCCTGGAGGGGAGGGTGTCTTTTTTTTGTGTGTGCAAAACGCGTCCATTCTCCAGTCTCAGTCTGGCTGAAACAAGCAAGAAAGAAAGACCTCGAATCCAGGCAATCGATCGCAGGTGTAAACCGGGGATATTGCTGTCAGCCCCTCGCCTTCGCTGGCTTTAAACGCCCCTTGCAATCTATGCGCTCGCTAAAGCGACTTTCCACGTACAAGGCGAGCAGGATCGGGTGCTAAATCCACCCCACGGTTAGCGTTTGCGGAGGCCTGGCAGCTAGTTTAGACGCACATGGTGGAGGCGCTGCGTTTCCCTTGGTTTACTGCAGCGTTTGGGCTGTTTTGACCATTAGGTATTGCACCAAGCGCTGTGCGGACGGACCGATCTCTCCCAGAAATTGACACCACCCTTGCTGGTTTAGGGGTCTGAGGAGGCGCAGTCCAGGACACCCTGTGATCATATAGGTGGAGCATAAGCGTGGGGAGAATTGGCCGGTTTAACAAATTGCTACATCCCCTTCTTCCCCCACTCCATGTGCAAAAGCTGTAAATTAACTTTCCAGAATCCCGGTTCAGACCCGTGAGGAGCCATCTCGTTTCCAAGCGTGGCCCAAGGTGGCTTCGCAGCCAGATTTCAATGGAAATGCATGGTCTGTCCCAGCGTATGAAATGAGAACGATGGGAAAACAGCCTGGAGTTGTAACTGGGGGAGGAGATGTCAGAATGGGGAACACTGATTGTCATGGTGCTTAGTTAACCTCGCAGTGGCTCTGGGATGCACCTAGCAGGCTTAGGCGTGGCTTTGACAATGGATGGTTCCTATTTCTGGAATGGGAACAAAATAAATACACGGGCGACAAGAACCTGAGCAAATGCAAATAGATCTTTTACAAGCAGCAAATCTGTAGGTTATGAATAAGATTTATTAATCTGTGTTTGGGGAATTCCCGCGCGTTAATTGTGATCAAATCATAAGTCTCTCCTCCTTTTCCTGTTTACACAGGCTCGGAGGTGCCCAGATCTTTCACTGTTCCTTCCGGGCCCTGATGGGGCTTCCTAGGCCTTCGAGTTCCTGGGGTTTAATTGTGATCAAACACATGGTTTAACCAAATACTTTAATGGTCAAATTGTCCAAGGTGCTGAACACTCACTGAGTTTTATTAATTATATTAATTATTATTATTATAGAAAATCTGTCCATAAATGAATCTACTCCCTTTTCAATTACTGCTTCGGATTTGTTTTACTTTTCCAAGTAGATCAGCCAGACTAAGTACCAGGTTTGGCATGATTACACCGGCAGTATATAAAGGTAAAATGAAACTTTCTTTGACGTAGCTAGCTTGAGAATATACGAAATATACTAGAGGCATGTGCGCTGTTTAGATGAGTGAATTTTGTTTGATGGATAGCAGTTAAGTGGGGTAGGGGAGAAGGGTTGAGTATCAGAGACTGTGTGTGTCTACATGGACACATCTCAGTTGAGACAATCATTACTTATCCGGTAAAATAACTTACATGAGATATAGGAAGCTATTGCAGGGATGTTTTTTATAGTCTCAGTTCTGAGGTGTTCAAAGAGTTTGTCACACTTTTAATTAAAATCGAAGGGTTATCTTTCTCTCTCTCACACACACACACACACTGTATTTTGATAAACAATGCATTAGATGATAGATAGATAGATAGATACCAGAAAATTAGTCAAACTAGAATGTGCATAGATACTTAAAAATCTTTCTTTCTTTCTTTCTTTCTTTCATTTTTCTTTCTTTCTTCAAAA
Organism: Chelonoidis abingdonii; assembly: GCF_003597395.2. Taxonomy (NCBI): domain Eukaryota; kingdom Metazoa; phylum Chordata; order Testudines; family Testudinidae; genus Chelonoidis; species Chelonoidis abingdonii. The sequence goes on along the minus strand of NC_133771.1, from coordinate 213,850,929 downwards.
ATCCTTTTATGGCTATTGTTATCCCTTATTGTACACAATCACTCATTATTAGCGATAATAATGAGGTTGTAACTCTCAGAAGGCTACATTAGTTAGGCAAAAATGGTTAAGGGTCGTATATTAAAACAGTAATACATAAATTAGCTGATAACTGGAAAATGAATTGCAAATGTGAAAAAAGACTAGAGACATTATAATGTACAAAGCAACCAAGGGCAAAGAATAGCAGCAGAACAGATGCGTTAGCGGTTTTAAATGAAACCATATATCAAAGAAATCAAACGTCCCAAAATGGACCGATGTGATTAATAGAAGAAAAAATGTTCAACATTAAAAAATATACTACAGTATAGAGCCATGTTCCAATCAGAAACATGTGATTGCCTATTATACTCCTATGGTATATTACTTTAAATACTCCCTGAGGGGAGAAAAATAACTAGTAGAAGCGATTTATAATGTTGGTCATTTTCATTGAATGAGTGTGTCTTTCTTAGATCTCGATTATCCACCAGCACTTCGGCAAGATTTATGGTCAGAGGTATCCAGTAAAAATACTTATTTAATATGGCTAAAATTATTATTACTAAAACCGAATGTCTCTAATGCTCAATCTCTGTCCCTTCGCTGTGTTTATTATATTATACAGAATATCACTGGGTCATTTCTTTTCTGTGTCAATGCACACAATGCACACTCTAGGCGCAGATAATTACCTCTAAGAAAGAAATCCTTGTCTTAAAGAATTAAAAGCTGGATGTTTGCCCCAGATCGTTCTTCTTCCTCTGAGATTTCCATCTCACAGGATTGAACATTAAGAGGAAAAAATGGTTTCCACGTTGAATCCTTATGTTTTTACTGGTAACAAATATGAAGGATGTTTGAGCGCAAGAGCTGTACGATTCTGACTAGCAGATATTTTAGCAAGAAAAAAATCTGAAATGATTTTAGGTGCCCCTTGAGGGGGTGGGGGAATCTTCTTAATGTATTTTCAGGTTTCCATAAAGATCTAGAAGTGCTAGGACTTAAACAACCTTTTAAACGTAGCACTTGCATTGAAAAGTAACAGGGAGAATGTAACTGTTTGTCTGTACGCTGCAATGACTATCAGCGAGCACCCTAAAGGGGTTTTATTTGATGGGAAAGGATCCTAACCCACAGCTGCAAAATTATCCCCGTGCTAGCGCGTGTTACCTGTCATTTGTTTCCTATCAAATATTGGCTCCCCCTCAACGCTGCCCAGCTCGAGCTAAGAGCATGAAATGGGTCATTATACCTATCTGTCATTTTTAAAAACATGAATAACAACGAAAGAGTATGTAATTCCTCCACACCGCCAAAACGCTAAAATCCAAGGGCCGGTCCAACTCCAGCTGAAGTCAATGGAAAGATACTAAAACTGCTCGGCCGGGCCGCCAATGGGCACAACTGAGAAATGAAAAATCAGATGGTTTAGGGCCCGATCCTGCATTTATGAAATAGTATAGAACTCAATTTCCGAGGCAGAGAGACAGAGACCCTATTCTCTTCCACAGGCTAATGGGATCTGTTCATTTTAAACCTTCTATATTACAGATAATTTTACAAATTCTATATAAACACGTGCGTGAAATACAATTATATATGTGTGTGTGGCTGTAAAACAGAGAGAGAGAGAGAGAGGTGTTCTTTTTATACGTTCTCTTCCACAGACTAATTTTATATATAAATTTTAAAAGTTCTATATTTCATTTAATTTTACAAATTCTATGTACACACACGTATGTGACATAAAATTATATATGTGTGTGTAATATATACATATATATAGCTATAATAGAAATGCCTGTTATATTATATATATAATATATATACAAACATAGACATATTCCATTCTAGCTAGTGTAATAGACAATAGATATATACATATATTAAACGCAGACATGTTCTATTATAGCTATATAATAGCTATATTCTGAAGATGTTCCAGGACTATGCAAACAGAGGGTATTTTTAATGAACATGGGAATGTCCATATAGCTATATATATATATCACACACACATATATATGGGACAAAATATTATTTTGATATTATTAATTATATTCGATTTTATACAGAAGAGAACAATCTGTCTGCTCATGCACTGATTTGCTGATATCCTTGCTCTACACAGCAGTCCATTGCGAGGCTGGTATTTAACTACTCAAGCACACAGCGTTTTTGTGAAGCGTGGGAATGTTCCCTATAGCTGTATATACATTACAGACACATATACCTCTGCGCGCTGTTCTGGATCTGTATAACGCGTGCAATGGACCAGCCCCCTCCCAGGGTTTATGAAGTGCTCTGGGGTTGGCAGTGGCCGAGCCCCTCCGGAGGATTTGCAGCGCAAGGCCCCGGTCTCAGCCAATGCCTGCAGGGACAGACACTCTCTGTTCTCCTGCGGTATGGAAGTGGCTGCGGAGAGGAAAGTGGCTAGTGGAAAAGGACCCCAGTCGGCGTCCCTCCACAGCCCCTCGGCGACCAAAGGCTCCGGGGCAGGGAGACTTTCCCAGCCGCCGGGCCCGCGCCAAATCGGCCCGGCAGGGCAGAAGCGAAGGATCAATTGCTTGGGTCACCAGGCAGGTCACTGAGATGTCCCTCCCTCCCCACCCAGCCTGGGTGGGACTCCGCATCCCCCTCTGGCCTCTCTCGCCCCCCTACCTTCCCGGGCGGGATGCTTGAAGGCCATGGCGGTGCACAGCTCTCCTCCGGGGACCGTCACTCCGGGCCCGTGGTGAGCCAGGGGGCTGCTTTGCGCCTGCCAGTGGGGCCCGGGGGTGATGTAGCCTGCCCCGGGGGCAGCGTAAACCCCGTGCTGGTTGGAAGAGGGGTAGGCGCAGGCTGGGAGGAAGCTGGCGACAGTGGAAAGGCCCGGGGCAGGCTGCGAAGAGAAGGGGAGACAGGCTGTTACAAGGATTACAGACATCCCGGATCCTGCTAGGGGCCCGAGGCCGGGACGGGATCGGAAGGTGCTGTCCGCCCTTGCCCCCTGGAAGGTGACACATCTACTTCTCAATGGATACCTCCCCCACGTCTGCCATCACGGGCATCGCCGAGCACCGGGGGTGGCAAAAAATTTGTGCATCGGCTGCTTCGGTTCATTTTTTTCTTTTTACGGAGTAACAGGCGTGGAGACAGAAATTAGCCCCCTTCCTCCATTCGATTCCAGGGATCGTTTGGATTCGATTTCTTTGACTACCCGAGAGATCGAGGAGGCGGGGGCAGAAAAGGGGGGAAAAGTTGAATTACAACGACAACAAAACCTAAGGAAATCCCCAGCTGAGGCTATGAAAATATTGATGCAATTACAATTGAGATATTCAGTGCATCAGACAGTGGGGGGATACACACGCCTGTGTATGCTCGTGTAAACACACACTGATTCTGACACAAAAAACTGTTCAGCGAAAATTGATTCATTTTAAGGCATCCACGTTTGTGTTTATGCTCTGGTGTACGCCTGCGTACTCGCACAATCTGGTGTCTTAAATGTAAAGTTATGAGTTGCACACGCATTTTCACAGCGTAGGCTCGCGATCTCTTTACACGTGTGTATATGGACCCGTGTGTGCACACGCACGCAATCGGATGCTTTAAATACATCAGTTTTAGTTGCACAAACATTTTCCCAATTCGAATTCACAATCTTCCTTCAAGAGGTGATCCCAAAATCTCTCCCCCTACCCAGCCCTCCACACACACCATTTTCTTCACGGCTATTCCCCCCCAAGCTGCAAACGCCTGGCTGGAAGATGTTACCTGGGGGTACTTAATGTCCGCTTCCATTGCAGCTTTATCAATCCCATTGACTGCCTGGGCTGGAGGGAAGGCCGTTCTGTTCACACTGGGCCAGTCTTCCATTTTTGGTGGGTAGGGAGACCCCTCTGTCCCAGCCAGAGGCCCTGGGATGGGAACAGATCGCAGGAGATGTACTCATCTGCATTCAGACCCTTCCTAGAACCATGCAACCTCTAGCCACCCGCCTCACTGTCCTATTCCATGACCCGGGATCTCTAAGCGCTGGGAAAAGCCACGCAGGGCTTCGATCCTGCTCCGGGATGAAGCAAGCAGGGAGTTTTGCCCTTGATTTCAATGAGATCAGCATCGAGTCAGGCTTTGTTTAATTTTCGTTCAGAAACTGCGCCAGGGCAGCTTGGTCACTGGGCACCTTCGAGACGGCTAAAAATCGCACTGTCTAGGAGGCATTTTCAACACGGGCCAATTGGGGCTGGAGCTTTGTATGAGACTCATTCAAAATTGCGGTCGAAAATGATCTGATAAAGATAAAGATCCCGGCCTTTAATATAAAACTCTGATGTCCCTATTCAAACTGCGTCGTCCGGAAGCTACAAACAGAATCCACTTTTCAGACTGAAAATTCTTTCCGGCTCCAGAAAGGGCCTGAATCCGAAGCGAATACGCATTCGGGAGCCTGCTTTATAAATGTGACAATTGCTCACGCAAACCTCAGCAGGGACCTGGGGCAGCAGGTTAGTGTCTGAGATTGGTCTGCCTGCTTATGCAAACCGTGTACGAAGTCAAAGGAGACTAGGGGCGCATAAAACACGAACTCTGATGGCCTAAATTATGACCAGCTTTGCTTCCAATTCAGCTGAAACACATTCACCTCCCCCTAAAGGTCTGTCTGTTTCACTACGAAACTTTTAGGCTTTCTTATCGTGTACAAGGTACAATTCCCAGGCAGAAACGCATGCGGGTGATTTATTTACCTTTAGCGTTTGAAGGGATCAAAGGAGGGCAATTCCCCAGACGATGTGTGCAGAACAAAAGTGGAACCGGGTATTCATTGATTCAATTCGGGTTTGCATAAGCAAAGCGTGACGGAGAAATCTAAAAAACCCTGACCACAATCCAATTTGCCAGCCAAGATCTACCTGGTATCGGGTTTATAGTAATCATCTGTTTCGATCACTGCTGAAAGATGCATTCTAGCTAGTGTGACAATTGCAATCCATGTTTTAGTTTCTAATAGAGAAGGGATGTAGAAGAAAGTTCTTTTACAAATGCTAAGAAGGTAGGGAAATTTCTGACAACGAATCAGATTAATATCTGAGACGTTTGCTTAGATCTGGCAAAAGGACAGCGAGATACGGTTTTCTGGGCTTGTTTTTTTGGAGAGGGGTGAGTGGAACTCAGAGCTCTCAACGTGTGACTGACACATTCTCTCATCCCCACGAAAATATTTTCCACATTTTTCCTAAAAAGTTCAAGATGTCGGTTGTTTTGCTCCAACTGGCCCATCAGATCCGCCCTACAAGCACGGGGTTATTTATGCAGCCCTTCTAGCAATTGTTTCGCCCAGGTTTAGATACGTTTAAAAGCGATTTTTCAAAAGCCACGCGTGATTTTAGGTGCCTACGTTTCTGGGTGCCCAAAAAGGGGGAAGCGCTGAGCACCCACCTGCTAAAAAAACCCAAGCGCACGCAGTATGCAGGCACCCTAAACCCTGAGTCTCTGTGCGCCCCGGCCAGAAAAAACCCAACCAACCAAACCCAGCGCCCACTGCAGTGCCGTGGTCGAAGCTGCGCTCGCTGACCTGTTTGCTCCATGAAGGCTCGGATACCTAGGATGTTGCTGACTGAATGCGCCGAGGGCCAGGATCTGGGGATACTGACATGTCCAGCTGTGACCGGCACGCCCGGATGATGGCCCATTTTGGTCCCAGAGGAGGCCATGGGGTTGGGGTAGGGGTACTGGTAAATGTGGTTATAAGGCAGCGTTGGCTGGGGGGGAGGCTGCTTGGTGCTGTCGTAGGGGCTGGGCTGGGAGAGGTTCCCGATTTTGTTCCTTAAAATCCTGCTGATGGAGCTGACGGAGGGCACGTTGTACTTGTCACACACCCCGTCCGCCAGCAGCCGGTCCCGGATCTCCCACGCGAAGATTCCCGGGTCTCCTTGCTTGTAGTCCCGGATGTGCTTGACCACGTTGGGGGTGGTGACCCGCGGTTTGCTCCCGCCGATGGCTCCGGGGAGGATGGAGCCCGTCTCGTTGTAGCGGGCCAGGATTTTACTCACGCAGCCGTGAGAGACGCGCAGCTGGCGGCTGATGTCGCAGGGTCGGATCCCCAGCTGGGCCAGCTCCACAATCCTCAAGCGGATGGCGTTGGGCAGGGGTCTCCCGTTGACGAAGACGCCTCCCAGCTGGTTCACTTCCCCGTATGTTTGCTCTAGCGAGGGAGTGGGGCGGGGGGGAAGACGGGTTAGCACCGCCAGATTTAAAAAGGGGGTAAGGGAAATGGAGAGATTCTGCCTGTCTAACCCCTTCCCAAATAGCCCCGCGCCCTGCAGAGGAGGCGCCCTGGATCCCGCGAAGGAACGCCTGGGCCGTGTCGGGGAAAGGACGCGACGCGGAGTATTGTGATGATTATTATCCCTTATGCCCGTGACTAGGGGTGGGGGTGAGTGGTGGCTTCGCCGGTGGCCTCCCTGCTGTGGGAATGGGGGTGCGCTTACCCCTGTTGGGCATTGCTCGGGATAAGCAAAGCGAAACTGCGTGCCCGAAGCCCAGCCTGGCCGCTTCTCCTTCCCAAGGATTCCCCCCTTCTCCCCCACCCCACTCGCAGAAATCAAACCCACTCGCAGCGCCTTACCCATCGCCCGCAAAGACAGACGCGCCTTGCGCGATCAGCGGCTCGCTTGCCCCGCCGGAGGCTCCGTCTTCCCCGAGGCAGGCGCGGAGGCATAGAGGGGGGCTGCCTGCGAGCACCCCAGGAGACGGGCTGCCCTTGCTCCGGGACCCAGTCTCTCTGCTGCTCCCGGGGCACTTTCAAAGGCGGCCGGGGACTCACGCCCAAAGTGATCTTCATCCGATTTGGGGGGGGAGGGGGAATTAGCCCGTCCAGGAGCCTGCAGTTTGCTCAGATCAATTTGACGTGTCTTCCACGTCAATCTCGGTGGTCACGCCGGCGTTGGCATTTCATTGGTTCCCGGCCTTGCGAACGGGCAGAGGGCTGCTTCTTCTGCGGGACTTTTCCCCCTTTCCGCCCTCCTCTCCCTCAACTACTCCTGAAACAACAGGGCGAGCGACACAGATGTGTGGAGCGGGGCTCTGCTGCCCCAGGCTGGATTCGCTTCCCCCCTCCTCCCCCCATTCAGCTGCCAGAGCCTCTGTCCGCTGGGACGAGAATCTTTTTGCTAAGGATCATGGGGGGAGGGGGGAAGAAGGGGTTTGCAGCCGATCTTTAAAAATCAGGTGACCCCGAGGAATTACACCCAGTTCATTTTTAGCCTTACCGAGGGGCCGATCCTTTAAAGCCAACAGGCGCCTCTCCATCAATAGAGTTTGGGGATCAACCCCCGCCCCCCCAGTCACGTTCAGTGTATGTCACCTGTCGGCACCCAGCTCACGCAGTCCTCACTCAGGCACGACTCCCAGGGACTGAACTGGTTTTGCCTGAGTGAGCAGGTCAAGCGCTGGACCTTTACCAGATAAAGACAGGCAGACATTTACAGTCGAAATCCGATTATCACCTGCTGCGAGGAAGGTCGCTTTGAAATATCAACTCAGCAGAATAGAGACATTTCTGGGTTGAAAATCATCTGTCGAAGTAGCGAGGTCTAATGCTGTCTGGCCCAGGTTGCTATTAAATCCATTTGGTGAATCTCCACTTGGTGAACTCAAGGAGGAGTTGTGTGTTGTGTGTTCACAATGGAATCAGAAACCCTTTGAGCCCGTTAGGTAACATTTGTAATTGTTCAGAATGCAAACCGAACACTGTCTTATATTTTATTGTATTTAAAAACACTCATAACAACATCGTAGGAAGGTTTGGATATGGGGAAGTGGATACGGGTAAATGATAGCGAGATTTTCCAAAAAGATAGATCCACATATTACCATTTTTCATCTAGCCTTTCAAAGTTCAGAGGAAACGCAGAGCCTACTAGACTGGGAGATTTCTCTTCAATACCAAAAGCAAATCTCCAAAAGCTGATTAATTACTAGGTTGGTTTCAAAGTCTATTTCGCGGCTGTTTCGTTGGCATTGGAAAGGGCTTGCAAATGCAAACAGAATCCGGATCTATGAATCATTTTCAGTATGGTTCTTAGGAGCACTTCTGACTTTTAAGCCAATAAATCCCGTTTGACTTCGAATACAGCGCCTAACCGGGAGAACCAGCTGCGTTTTGAAACGTTCTAAATCCATAATTCCCCGGGAACCAAACACACGTTTAGCGGCCTGTTTACCCCTCCGGTGCGCTTTTAATGGGGCCACTATCGAAACAGCAAGTGCCATTTGTCAGGTACAGTGTGGAACAGATGCAGTTATTTTGCCGGCAAAGGCTCACAGATGGAAAAGATCAGAACGGAGCAGGATAACAGCCTTTCTCTGACCCTTTTACCTTGACTTGCTTGACCAAAAAGAATCGTTAGCTCGTAAGCAGCATATATTAATATGTCAATTAATACGAAGCGGAGTAATAAATTACGAATGCAAGATCGGAGCTTTCAGATCAGTGAGGGAGAGGGGGAACCCCATGGCGCGCAGCTGAAGAAAATATAATCTTTGTATCAATCTAGATATCGGGCAGTGAATCGCGTGGAGAAAGAACAGATAACGCCACCTCTTTATCACCGGCACGACGGAGTAAATGTATATTCCCCGCTAGATAAATAAAACCTCGTGTGGACACAGATTGTTAGAGTAAATATTGGCCACTGGAACCCCGTGTCAGGTTCGGATTAGAAGTGGGGGGAATTAATCAGAACAGGACGAAATCAACTAAAGCCACCAATCACGTTTTGGTTAAAAGAATTTTTAATTCAATTGACTTTCATGTAAACATTTAATTCAGAGGGTTGAAAGTCAAAATCTCATTCGCAAAGCTTTCCGGAGTAGTTTTAGGCAAGGACATGGTTTTTCCCAGCCTCTGGAGCAGCCAAACGAAAGAGGAAGGTCCAGAAAAATCTAATCAGAGGATTTGAGAAAAAGAACCTTTCCCTCTGACTTGTTTTAATGAGCGCGCTATTCATTTCTCGGGGCATGTCTGAGGGCAGCTCACGAGAGAAAGGACCATTTTATTCAGCCTTGGTACAGTTCTCTGGTCAGTGGTTTCTTCTTCACACAGGGTGCAAAGCCTTTTCTTTTGGATGAACGCTACTTGGCGTCTGAGTTTATAAGGACCAGTTCTCTCTCTCCTAAAACGATAGTTTTCAATCGGGGATGCGGAAAGCGGGTTTTCACGATAGAAGAACAAATACTTGCTCGTGAAAATGGCCAGGGCCTTCTCGCCAACGAATCGGCCATTGAATTGCCCCAAGGAAGGACGAGGAACTGTCCGATTCGCAATGTATTTCGGGTGTTGGTACATTTCCCACTAAAAGGACAGCTGTTAAGGCGTTAGCACTCTGAAAGGAGCAAATGGTCATTTATTACAAGACTAAATACAATAATACTTGCATTTTTCCGTGTGTGGGGGGGGGGGGGGATTTTGCTTATAGTAGAGAGCAGCGTCTGAGACCACACAAAATACCACTGCGGAAAAGCTGACCATTTGTCTCCCTCTGTTGGAAATTTGTAATAGTTCAGCCCACCGAAGTGAGCGATTTTACAGGGGTTTGGGGCAGCGCTTTTGTCCGGAGATTTACCTGATGGGGAGGCAAGGAGGTGAAACGCGCCATTGATTTGGCAAGCAGGCAAAGACTCGGGAAGAAGGCAGGGGATGGCTCGTTTGAAGAAGAATCCATTATAAAATAAAAAAACAACTAATAAAATAATAATAATAATAATTAATTAATAAGAGGGAGATGCCACGTAACACAGCATACTCCTATCCGCAGAGCACCTTGCGGCTAACTGAGAGATAGCAAAGGGCTGTGGGGGAAAGAAGGAACCTATTGAAGCGTGCTGGGATGGGGGCTCTGCGGAATGGAGATTGACGCGAATTTGCTGTTCATTGATCAGCTGAAGAAAGCCCGGACACGGTTCCCCGCAGAAACGTGTGTTAGTGCCACAAGGACTCCTGGTTGGTTTTGCTGATACAGACTCACAGGGCTGCCCCTCTGAACCCAGCTAGGGAAAGTTGCTCTCAACAGGAGGGACCCGAGCGAAGGCCGATCCGGTTCACTCCCGTTCGGAAATGGTACAGTGCTCCGGGTATGTTCTTCTCGAGGAGAGAGGAATTAATTGACTGCTGGCATTTTGTTGCTTTGAGGCGGGGGCAAGGAAATCAGGGACCTGACACCCCAATAACAGTGCAGACACGGAAGTGACTTCCTAGGCAGATCATACTTAAGAGAACACCTCTCCCTGGGGATTTTTTCTTTTGTCCCGGACAGGACAGCTCACAGCGAAGGTGAAAGGCAGGAGAGAGAGATCGGGAAAATAAGGAGCAACAAGGGAAACATTGTCTGTATGAGCCTAGGAGCTTGACTTCTCTTTTCTTTTGCCAGAGGCTGGGAATGGGCGAGGGAGGATGGATTCCCTGTTCTGTTCATTCCCTCTGGGGCACCTGGCATTGGCCACTGTCAGAAGACAGGACACCGGGCTAGATGGACCTTTGCTCTGACCCAGTCTGGCTGCTCTTATGTTCTTTTTAAACGTTTATTTCTGGCCAGCGCAGGGGCATTACCAAGAGAAATCTCAATGTCAAGGGAAGCTCCGGGTTGTTTTTATAAGGCTGGGTCTTAGGGCTGGGGGCCTAAAGGAGGAGGGGAATCAAAAGGCAAAGCTAAGGGGCAGGGGGTGACCGTGGCTGAGTCGCTGTGAAAACCTGATCACGTCTCTCTCCCTGCCCCCACAACACTTATACCCAGGCGGCTGTAAACCTAGTGAACCTGTCGGATCGCCTCCCCTCCCATGCAAAAACCGGGAGGCATCAACCAAGGCTTGTGGAGCCAGGCGCTGCAAAACCCTCTGCAATCGCTAGCTGCAGAGCTGGTTTCCACTGAAGAATTTTAAATCGGTTAGAGGCTGCCTAGCTAAACCTTTCTGCAGGCAGGGCTGTAGCTCAGGGGCTTGTGCCTGCTAATCAAGAATGAGCCAGATGAAATAGAGACTAACAGATACAACTATAGATATGTGTATGTGGTGTGCGAGAGAGAAATATATTACAGGCTGCTCCCTCTCTGTGTAGTCTGTCTTCATGTCGTATGAGATTAAATCGATATGTATCAATCTTTCTCCCTCGTCCTTAGAGAGAAATAGACTTGATATATCACGTATCTATCTATACATTAAATAGATAAAATAAGATCTATCTAATCTCATGATATCTGAGACAAACTAAAGAGTATAATACAATCTCTCTCTCATCTCTATCACATTCCAGTTCTCTCTCTCTCAGCACGATGCACCCATCTACCAATGTACATAACCGCTTCCCCGTCTCCTCCCGTGTGTATAGGACAGGCGGCTCTTAATCAAACTCCTCGGCAACTTTTATTTAAGAGGAGTAAAGCCCCCGATCCGGGCTGCGCTATTTTGATGTGTATCTCTTAGGGCGATCGGGTTGTTGGAGGGACCCTCCGTGGCTAACCGAGCGAAACAGTCCGGGCTTTAAAGGAGAGGATGCAAACGGGCCGCTCGGTGTTTAAATAAAATGAGAAGGCCGAAGAGAACAGAGTGCAGAGGTGGTGAGCAACGCAACCGCTAAAAACCCAGGACGATGCGGGGCAAAGAAAAATCTCGCCTGAAAAGTGGAAAGAGAAAGTGAACTCGAAGCTCCTTCTGTGAACCTCCTTCCACCAAGCAAGAGTCAGGAGATGTCCATAAATGACCCGTGCAGGAGAGCACGTGTGGTATCCCCCTCTCCTGGAAGCAGGGCCTGTTGGCCTGGCCCTCCTGCGGTCTCTTGTAGACACTGCTCTCGTGTTTACACTGACTGGGGCTATTCCGCAGGGCACCTACAGATGAAAAGCTGAACATACAAACACATCAGATTGTAAGTGGAAGGCGCTGAGGAGCCTGCCAATTAGTATTAAATAATATTCTTACCTTCAATAAACAGTCCTTTCGGGCGAACTCCAGATCCACCCACGCAGCTTATTTTGATTCGGCCTTAATAGTCCACGTGCAGCATTCGGTTTGCTCTTTGCATCTCATTTTATTTGCTAGGCTGGGAAGGTTTATTATCAAAACCACATAAAGTCAGCAAACTGAGAGGGGGGAAAAAGACGCGCAGTGTTGTAATTTCCTTTGATATTAGCTGCTGACACTCAGGGAATGCCCTGTGGAAATGATTACTAGGATGGGGAAGTTAGAAAGATACAAAATGGAACCACTCTGTATTAATTGAGAAGCAACAGTCTGAGAGCTCTGAAAATGATGGGTGAACATGATTTCTTGTTACCTCGGGTTGATCCAGGAAGAGGGTCAGACAAGGTGATCTCACTAGTCTCCTGTGATCTTAAGAACTATGAATCTGTACAGCTCTATGAACGTTGATTATTCAGAATAAGTGTAGCACAGAACCGACTTTCTTGTGTTCAAGAAGCTCTGGGAAGCAAGGATTTGTCTGCTCCAGGAAAACGTGTCTTATTACACATTTAGAATAATACCTTTAACTCTGAAATAGATTTTTTACGGAGCAAAAAGGGGGGAGGGGAGAGATCCAGGATCCAGTCTCAGAAACAGGTGACGTGAAATTGATGTGACAAAATATATGTACATATTTATCTCAACACCTATACTGATATGCACATGTACATAGCATCTAAACAATCATCTCCCTAAATAGCTAGCTAAGCAATTTCACCCATATTGTGGGCGGAGCTAGCAGCAACCTCTATTATTAAGATTTACATCCATCCTTGTTACTCACACCTTCTTGAAATGGGCTGTCCTGATGATCACTACAAACTTTTTTTTCCTCCTGCTGATAACAGCCTGCCTTAATTGATTGGTGTCATTACAGTTGGTATGGCAACACCCATTTTTTATGTTCTCTGTGTATATATATCATCCTACTGTATTTTCCTCTGCACGCATCCGATGAAGTTGGTTTTAGCCCACAGAAGCTTATGCTCAAATAAATGTGTTAGTGCCTAAGGTGCCACAAGGATTCCTCCTTCTTTTTATCCATCTGTGTGTGTATATTGGTGTCAATATAATATACACATACAAGCAATGTGTAACCGCGTGTGTGTAGGATATGCTTCCCTGTGATTACAATGATGTTATTTCCATCCAGTAGATGCACTTTGCACATTGCCAATGCTTCAGGGACCTCTTTTTCCATCAGTATATTTGTGCTGTAGTTTCAAGATGTGGATTTTAAAATACATCTACAGCCCTCTCATCTCTAAAATCGAAGACAGCCAACAAGTATCTTATGTTTTGTCCGAAGATAAAACTGTTGAATATAAAACAAATCCCCCGAATTGCCCTGAACCAGTGTTAAGAAGATAATCCGCAGCTCAAACACGCACTGATGAATTACTGGCTCCCAAGAGGTTGAACAGATGACGATTTTACTCTTTGGACGACAATGTTTGTTTTATTCCAAATATTTATAGATGGGATAAAGTCTTCAAAACAAGCATGTGACCAGAACGAGCTTAAGATATACTCTGTGCAGACCCTAAAGTGTGTGCCTGGCCCTGGGGAGGGGGGAACAAAAGCAAGCAAGCAAACGAGCGAGCAAGATATTAATTTGCATGGAAGAACACGGCCCCCTTTAATCGTATCATAGGATTTCCCCCGCGTTCTCCCCATTCATTTGGTCCTAACTGGCTCCAGAACGCAAACCATCATTCCCATATTAAACGCCCTGCCAAGGTAGGCGGACACTTTGTAACAAAACGTCCGGCGCAATAGACGTTTCTTGCTTCCCCTCAATGCTTGCAATTGACAGAGAAGCGTTGGCAATTATTTTAACTCAGCCTAATCAGTCCTGTGCTGGGCTGATTGACTTGGGGAATAAGAAGCCTCCTCTTTCTTCAGGTTACCAAGAGTAAAAATGTCAAAAGAGCCTAAATCCCATTTTCAAAAGGGACTTAATCGCTTAGATTGGGTGTCAACGTCTGATTAGAGGTCTATGGTGCCCAGGCCCCTAAATCACTTAGGCTTAGATCCTCCTAGGCATTTAGGCTCCTAACTTCCACTGAAATCACTTGAGGTTAGGAGCCTAAATCCCTCGAAAGGAGCTGGGCCTTGAGCACTTTTGAAAATTGTTTTTAAAAAGCCCTGGGGGGAATTGGAACTGTTTCTGAAGCTAGAAGGAATATTTCCGCCTCTGGTTTTGTATTTACAAACCTTGTTCCTGCTCATCTCCTTAGAACAACCCCCTCCTCCCCCCCATCATGCCCCCTCCATCTCTTTCCTGACACGATTTGTCACGGGGAGCTCCTCTTCTCACCCTCCTGTCACTTGCCCTGGGTCCAGCTGCTCACTGCCGAGTCCCGCAGAGCTCTTGTTCCCAGAGCGCTGAGTTCTAATCTTCCCAGCGCTCACTTGGATCTGTCATTTCTCGCCGGGCTTAATCTGCCCTTTCTTCCTCAACACGGGGCAGGAGGGCGTTTGGCTGGAGTCCCGGGTTTGATGTAGCGTTAGCCCACCTAGATGGGCGCCCGATCCCGAAGCCAATGGGAGTTTTCTCCGAGCAAGAGACTTCACGGCTGGGGTTCACTTCATGGCACAGAATGGAAGCAAGACCCCCGCACGCCCCCTTTCAAAGGGCAGGCCAGGAGCGCTTGGCCAGCTGCCCCCTGCTAACAGCTGGGGGATCGTATGCAGGGCACCGGCTCTGCCGTGTGATCTTATTTCTAACTAGAGGGGTAGCAGGGACTGTCTGCGAGAGACACTTCTCCTGCTTCGACCCCTTTCCTGCCTATTCCACGCACCGGCAGCTTCTGCCTCCGGCCCGTCACACGCGTGAGCAGAGCGGAGCAGCGAGGTGCAAGGAAGAAGTCTGCGCGGAAGGAAATGCAAGAGCCGGGATCTAGCAACAGGCGAAAGCAACGCGCTACGAACTGCTGCGAATGCGAGACCCCCAGCGCGCCCTGGTAGCTTCGCTCCCCTGCCTGACGGTGGGTGAGTCTGTTCTCTTGAAGGCGCCCCTGAGCCCCCCAGGGGCATGAGGGCTGCATGCATTTCTCTGGAGGTTCGCTCTGCAGCGGGAGGATCGATCCTAGCGATTGGCTTCCCAAAGCAGCTGCCGATTCATCCATCTTCTGGCAGTTCCCTGCGCTTTCCCTATTGCTGAAATTACAGATCCCAGGCATGGTGCATTACAGGGCGGTGAATCCTCCCCATCTCCTCTCGACTCATGTTTACCATGTGGATCACAGATCCAATAAAACGTCCCTATTTTCTGTTAAGAGTCTCAGGCACCACCTACAGCAGATTCTTTTTACTCCTCATCACTGGGTGTGGGGTGAATCAAATCTCTGATTGTAACCACATTGTATTGATAGAGGGTTAGGAATTTCATATGGTGCCTTCCAAGAAAAAGTTCAACATCAATATGTTCGGTGGGCAATTTTGAATTTGCCTATTAGACTGTATTTTGGCAAATCTTGTGTCAGAAATTTAGCATCTTTCAATACTCTATAGATTTATACAAAAGATCTGTTAAAACAGCGGTCAGTTATCCCCTTGAGAGTTCTCATGTGTTTCATTGGAACTTCCTGGTTCCTCATTAATAGAAGAGAAATGATATGGCTCATATCCCTGGTATTTATTCCAAGTTCAGGCATGGTTAAGGGGGATCACATTACTTTATGAGAAATCAACGTTTTAAAATCCTATTAGAACACGCTAAGATAAGTGTGTGCTCATAGAAAGTAGAAAGTTTGGCGCAGTGCAGTGTAGTATATTATCTGAACAGGCTGTGGACTGTCTTGTTATACTGAAAAGAACTCAACATTAGTTTTGACACATTTTTCTAAGCATTTAACTATTGGCCAAACTTAGAGAGCTGAATTAATTTGCACTTGAAAGAAAATTTTCTCTATTCTTAGGACTAGCCCCTGACAGATCAAAAAGCAAAATCAATCTGCAAAATTTAATATATTGTCTGATTCATTTTGCTTAATCAGAAATCTCATTTTGATAAAAGCACAGATTAAGTAATTAATAATGACAGCTTCATTTGACAAAGGCAATTGTAGCTACGCCAACTAAACCCAGTTCAAGCCAGGAGACTGTTAAATTCCACACTTTGAAACGATTGATTTTTTTGTATAACAAATATTGCCTACAATGCCAGTCATATTCCTAAAGAGAATATTCTACCACTAACAGGATCAGCTCAGTTCTAATATTAAACAGTTTGTTATTTCAAATTAGAGATTTTTTGATTTTGCCCCCAAATCTGTTTTGTTGTTATGTTGATTTATTAATTACAAATTATAATTGCAGGGCATTGATGGTAGTGTGAGTGTTAACACTGTAGAAATCAGTGATAATCTCATATCTATTTTTTTTTACTGATAACAAAGTAGTATTTTCATCTCTGTTTGAAAGACTAAAGATACACAGATCTAGATACGCCATGTAATTAAATTAGAACTTTTTTTCGACAGGTGATATTTTGAGACACCTACGCAGTTGTAGGCTATGATCCTGCAAAGACGTATGCACCTACCCCTTAACGATGCCTGAACTTGGAATAAATACCAGGGATATGAGCCATATCATTTCTCTTCTATTAATGAGCACCAATGGATGAGTAGGTCCATTGATTCCAGGGACTTCTCCTACCTAGTGCATACTGCCGAGCATGTGCACAAGATTTTGGAGGCACAGGGGCTGGGTAATTGCTCTTTTCCAACCTGTCCATCACTACACCCAGCGCATGACCTGGAATGACCACTCTGTGTTGAAGCGTCTGTAAGAAAGAGATGGATTTAAGCCTCTCTTCTGTAAATGTTTGGTTTTGAGGCACATCTGTCCAGTAGATGTGATGGGGCCTGTTCACAGGAATATTTTCACTAAAAGGTATCATTAATTATAGACATGCAGTTGGGTTGACTTGTGAAGAGCTGAGCTGCACTGTCTCCTACAGAAAAAATCACTGGCAAAAAGTATTTTCAAGAGAGCTGTTTTCTTTCACTGCACTTCCCAGATTCTATGTGGGACAGCTACATGTGCAGGCCATAAATGGGACCTGCCAGAGATGGGCAGGCAGGCGCAAAGCTGTTTTCATCCCGGACAGAAAGAGTTGCACACCTGTTATTTCTCCAGGGCTTCTCCCAGCAGGCAAATGGGAGTTTCTCCATTAATGACAAAGGGAGCAGGATCAGGCCTTGGGAAAGCATCACTGTTCCCCCAACCTCAGAGCAAAGTTCAAAGAAGGGGCATGTGTGCGCAAGCAAAGGTGTGAAGTGACATCTCAGAACTTTCAGTGGAAGCCAGGCCAGGAAATGGGAAAAACCAGGGCACCGCAAGCTCACGTTTAAAAACAACGATGACACCTTGATTCTGTACAAACTGTGGGGCAAGATTTCCTCTCCAGACACTCCTGTGCTACCCAGAGTGGTACCGAGAACCACAGACACACAGGGAGGAGAATAAAGGAGATGAACCATAATGGCCTCAATGTTACACTCCTTCTTGGTCTATTCGCACACAAAACTCTCACTAATGCCAACTATAGTTTTGCATCGGGGCTGAAGTCTATTGCAATTGCTGGGAGTCTTTTCACTGACTTCAATGGGCTTTGGGTCAGGCCCTAGGTGAGGCCTGCATGATTTGGCATAGGAAATAATCACTAGTATAGTATAAGGCCCTGATCCAGCAAGGCACTTAAAGCACGTGCCAAACTTTGAGCACACTGTTTACACGCTCAAAGTTTATGCAAGTGCTTAAATGCTTTGCTGAATCAGGGCCTAATATACCAGTTAGTGTATTCTGTATTTCTCCATCTAGTGACAGGGTGGATCTGTGCTCTACCTAGGGAACTGTGTTATACACAGTCCTCAATGGGGCTTCAAGGGTGTAAATAAGAGAAGATTCTGGCTCTCTGGATTTAGAGCATCTTCATTTCCTAGCTCCATTTTTAGCCTCCCTGTTCACTTTCGTTTATTTTCCTGATTCTTCTTTTCTTTCTTTCTCCCCATGTTGATGCATTTGAAATCATCTGGAAAGATCCCTTCCCTTCCCCACTGCCCCCAGAATAATCCATCCCAAATGTGACATGAGAACCTTTGAATGCTGGGACGAGGATGCTGGGATGAGGACACTGGGAACGTAGATGCTGATTCTGCAAGATGCTGAGCAACTTCATCTCCTGTTGACATCAGTGGGCGTTGTAAGTACTCAGCACCTCACAGGAGCCCTTATCGGATCAGATCCTTCATTACAATTAGATAACTAACCCAATCTAGCATCCACTGACTTTCCATTGACTTCAGTAAGCATTCTATTGGTCTCTGAATTCACAGAAAAGGAAAGAAAAGAGCAGAAATTATTTTCCCCTAGGCTCCAATCCTGCAAAGACTCACACACATGCTTAACTTCAAGCACAGCCATAAGATCAGGGCCTGCATCTGCAAGAAACTCTGTGCTTGCGGACAGAAGGAGGGAGTGACTATTTCATTTGTTTTCTTATTTAAACAGTTTTTTCAGAACTCTAACCAAGGAGGGAAGCAGCACCAGGTGGCAAACAAGTCTTATCTCACTGGAAATTTGCTCATGAAAAATATATTGAGTAGAATATGCTTAACGGCAGATGTTCAGCTTGTCATTTGGAATGGCAAGGATGTGTGTGTATGACATTATAGACTTGACCCAGAATATTCTACCCATGGGGGAAATATTTTGGGACAGATTCTGATGCCCTTACTCATGTGAAAGTCAATTGCACTGCATGTGGAATCTGGTACTACTCAATGTGAGAAAGAGCATTAGAAATGGGTCCTTTAAAGCTATCTGACATTGCAATCTGCCAGCATTTGCTCTGTAGAAGTATTTTTGAGTTCTGGAGATAAGCCATCTCCGGCACATATAATTAGCAGTATCCAGCAATATGGGTGACTCCGTCAGAGGCAGATAAATCATCCCAAACTGGCCCTAAAGCCTGAAGCATGGACTCTATGGACTCTGGTATAGCAGACTGGGAACTACTCTGAAACTTAATCTAAGCTAAAACCTTGAGAATTTTGTTAAGCAAA
The DNA here is from genome assembly GCF_003597395.2 of Chelonoidis abingdonii. Taxonomy (NCBI): domain Eukaryota; kingdom Metazoa; phylum Chordata; order Testudines; family Testudinidae; genus Chelonoidis; species Chelonoidis abingdonii. The sequence goes on along the minus strand of NC_133771.1, from coordinate 213,831,832 downwards.
TACCAAAATGAGCAATAACATCAGTTCAGTAGCACCTGTTATCTGTTTACACACAGATTGGTCAAAAGTGTCTGCTGACTGAGTGTGTGCATGCAACTGAGACCTAAGACCTGATTTTCAGTGGTGCTGCAGAGCAAAAATAGGGAATTGGGTGAAAACTACTTCTCACATATGGCCCAGTCAGGAGGGAGATGATGCTGTGGGGGTGGAGTACCATAGTGAGGAACTGGCCATCCTATCAATGGAAGGATGTCTACCCATCCACTAACACAGTGGTTCATGAACCTGAGGTTTTGGAGAGCAGGGATGATAACAGTAGACCTTTCTCCACCCTCAGCTGGCCAAATGATTGCACCTCTCTTATAGAGACTTCTCTGTTATTTCATCGGAGCCACCAGATGGTGCTGTTAGAGGCACTCCTACCAGTTCAGTTCAATGTTTTGGAGGAAATGCTATGTTGTCAGTTGTGGTGTATTTCTTGGGAAAGGGGTTGCTTTTACACCGGTAAGGTTTGTTCATGGTCTGAATTTCTCAGACTGGAATAATTTTCTAGGTGCAGAGATTCTCTCTACATGTGCGAGAGAAAAACAAAAGCTTTACGTGAAGCCCATGATGTTATGCTCACCTCAGTTATCTAGGCCTTTGTGTTATCCACACAATGTGCTTTGCCTGCAGCCAAGTGCAGGCACCACCCAGCAGCTTAAGGGTAGTGCCGAACATGGCCTCTTGCTTCTGGTTTGGAGCTGGATGAAGGAAGCCTTTATACCTTCATGTCAAAGTTTGCAGTGGTGGCCAGCAAACTGTTGGATGAAATTGAAGATGCGGGTCACTATACACAAAGCCCAAAGGGCTCGATCCTGCCAGGTGCTGAGCATTCTGGCCCAGCTCCACTAAAGCCCTTTCATCACATGACCAGCCCTATTGATTTCGAGGGGACCACTCAAGTGAAGCACCTTGCAGGATCAAGCTGTAACTGCCCTTAGGCTCAGTTGTCTCCTGGGCTGACCCTTTCCTTGTGACCCAACACACACCCTGCACTCCTATGGCAAGAGCCATTCCAAGGAGGAAGCTCTAGGTAGCTGAGTCAGGGGCAGACTCTCCTTCAGAAACTTCTCCTTCTGTCAGAAACGTGCCTTAAGGCAGAGCCTGGCTTCCAGCATAAAACAGTATTAGACTCCTCTAATTGACCAGGCTTTTCTACAAATGCTGAGTTGTTTCCCCTACCTCTGGCATTGCTGGCTTATAGCAGTGCAATGTATCTGGACACAAAGCCTTCAGTGAAGCGTGCAGAGCACTGCAGCACCTCCCATGCACATGGCCAACCAAGAGCACATCGAACCTGTCCTCCACTCTCTACGCTGGCTTCCCATAGACTTAAGTCAAGTTCAAGGTCTTGGTCCTTCCATTCTGGGGGTGAAATTCGGGCCTCATTAAACTCAATGGGAGTTTTGCCATTCACTTCAGCAGGGCCAGAATTTCAACTCTGGTGCTGATTGGAGTTGCCAGATATTAGATTCATATGCACGAGTCTAGTTTCCTGCCTTAATAAAAGTCATGGAAAGTGCAGCCAGCTACTACAAAAGCCAGTCACGCATACAATAGTAATAATGAGTTAATTCTGTTGCTGATGTCTGGCATGGGAATGCATTTCTCAAGTCCTCCTCTCTGCCTCCCAGCTGCAGGGTAACCAAAGTGTAAAGCTGTAAACATGAGAGCTTGTCATTCTTCTCATGGAAACCGTTTGCCTGAAGAAAAATAGATCTTTTTACCAAAAGTGGGGGGAAAATTGCAAAAAAATCATTTCTGTCTAAATTTTCTGAAAAAAATGTCCACTTTGGTTGAAAAGCCATTTGTCATCAGACAAAAGTGTCAATGAAAATGTCAAGCTCTAGTTTTTTACAGTTGTTTTAGTCCAACCCTCTTCCCCCCCCCTTTGAAATCGAAAAATGGTTTTGTTTTGTTTTTTTCTATAAGGGAACTTGAGAGGAACTGGGGGAAGACCCATTTTGCACCAGATTAAGATGAAGGAGGCTGTTGCAGAGGCAGGGTAGGCAAGGGGGCGGAGTACCCTGCTGGATGGAACACAGGTGATCTCCCAAGGGAAGGATGAACTAGTGAGCAACATGGTATGTAAGGTGTGTTACTGTGCTGTATGATCTGTACTGTCCTGTGCTTCACGTGATTAAATATAAAGACCATACAGATGTTTGTACAGTCAAAGTATGTGTGTGAGCTGATGGCTTCACAACTCAGAGAGTTAAATTGTGCGCCAGAACCTTCACACCTGTTGACTTGGAGGGGTGTGTTTAAGTACCAGGAAGTCTGAAGGGTCAGTGCAGTGCGCAGAGGGGCGAGGCAGATGGACAGGGGGTTCCAACACTTGTGGGAGGAGGGTGCCAACAGGTCTGTGCTCAAGGGACCCTGGATACTGAAACAGTGACTAGATTCTGTTCAGACTCCAGGAGCTTGCAATATCCTGGGGATCGAAAGCAGAGAGGGGCACTTGCTGGGATCGGTGACAATGTGTGTTGCCCTCAAGGTTATAGCCCCATTCTTAGATCTTATGGATTAGTCGTAAATTCCTACCTCCTGGCGTTTCTTCCTACCTCCTTGTCCCCTGACATCTCTTTCTGGAATTGTGTAGGTTTAATACTCCAGGAAATGTTTTATCGAACTCCGGATTGCACAATGAATTCTCTCATCAAGTCACAATTCATGCACAAAGCTTGGCAATGTTTATGCAGATGCATGGAACTGGGGAGAGCTGGAAAATCAGTATGTGGGCCCTGGGCAGGGGGCTGACCCAATGCAGTACCATGCATAGTCATGCTACGAAAGGTCTGTCTGATTTTTCTATGCATGTCTGATGACCCTCTGGAACCAACACTGACACGCAAACCACCGCAAAGCATTAGATTATTCATTTAGGCACATTCCTGAATACAGCTTAGTGCTGAGGCCCGACATCCCAGGAGTAGCCCTGGGGGCGGTATTGTGCGTCAGAGACACCCTTCTGCATCACAAGGGTCAGTAATGTGCTGCTGGCTTATACTAGGAGCAAATTAGGACACCCTTCTTGTGCGTTTAGCTAAGCTGGCCAGTGAGAAGTGGGGATTGGGGCCATAGCCCCACCTACTCCTTGTTCACCTGCTCTGAGGAAGAAATATGGTGACCCAAGAACCTCTGGGCACTAGAGTACATAGGGGTGCAGGGATCCCTGGGATTCACCCAGAGAATATCATGTAAACCTATGTCAAACGAACCATTGTGAGATGTACGTACGGAGAATACGTGAGGAGTTGTGAATATCCTAGAATTTACATTCTCTAGGTCTGTGCTTAAAAACAGGCCACTCAGAGGTAGCCTGTCTTGAGACAAACTCCTCCAGACAGGGGGTGGGAGATGTTTATCTACAGGGCAGATCAGTGTGTATTGTATGGCATACAATTGGCATCTAGCTGCACTCTAAGTCCAATGCTAACAAAGAGTAGGCGGAGCCTTTGGGACGGAAACTAACCAGACAAGGTAAACGGCAATGGATGGGGAGAAACCTGTCCTGAGGTAAACATCAAAGGTCTGTTCTGGTATGTTTACTTGTGAGGTGCAGGATGCCAAGGGGAGGGGGATCTCTTTGTAGCCATAAACAGACAGCAAGTTTGCTTCATGGAAAAGGGATCTCAGCCAGGATTGGTTGAAAATGCTGGAGAGAAGATTGTGGGACGCTTTAGACAAGAGGGTAACTTCTTAGCTAAGTTTAGGCTTTAGACTGTGTGTTATGATGTTTTTGGACGTAACCACTTGTTCCCATCTGTCGCAACGGCTTTTATGTGACTCTCTGTTCTTTCTCAAGTACATTTTTGTTTTCATAACTGAATGAAGTGCTGTGTGTAATACATAGGGGCCTACCAAATTCACAGTCCATTATGGTCAATTTCATGGCTACAGGAGGGAGACATTGGCAAATTTCACATTTTCAGATGTTTAAAGCTGAAATTTCAGGTGTTGTAATCATGGGGATCCTCACCAAAAGGGGACTGTGTGGGGGGGGGGGAGGTGTCACAAACCTCTTGTAGGAGGGTCATGGGATTGACACCCGCACTTCTGTGCAGCCTTCAGAGATGGACAGAGTGGGGAGGAGGGGGTGCAGAGCTATCTGCAGCTGGGAGAGACATCCATGAGCAGCCATGCAGGGAAAGAGCAAGCCCTGTCCTCCCCCAGCCCTTCCTGGGTTAACGGCTAGGAGCCCGCTTTGCTAGGATACACCTAGCAGCACAGGGAAGATTGAATCCAACTCCACAAGTATCCTCTAGCTGCAGGAACCTCTGGGGCTGCTCTCCAGTCCCAAAGCATCCAGCAGCAGGGGGAGGGCTGAGGGGTGGGTCTGGTCTGTCCCCCTCGCCACCAACTCCCAGAGCAGCTGTGCAGGGGATGGACAAGTCCTGTCCCTCCCCAGCCCAGCCTCAGCTAGGAGACCTCTTTCCTGGGGTGCTCTTTGGACCAAGAGGACATTGGATTTCACGGAGAAGGGCTTATTTCTTGGTGCATGTCACATTTTTCATGGCTGTGAAATTGGTAGGGCCCCAGTCATACAGGAGTGGTGGCCTAAGGTAAAAGAGGCAATCTGGGGTACACTGTGCCTTTGGGAACAGAGGAACTGGGATTTCTGTGGCTGTCCAGTGGTCAAGGGGCTGCTTTGAAGGGACTCAGGAGCTGGGCTGCAGCTGGTGGCAACCTGCAGGGCTGGTGCAGCCCAGAGGAGAGTGTTTGAGTGGCTGGCTCTGTTAGGGGGGCCGAACACCCAGCTGGTCCGGTAGGCAGGTGGTAACAAGGTGATTCACAGCCCTTGGTGCCCAGAAAAGCATCACGTTGGCTGCTGACTCTTGTGGTCCTTATCCCCCAAATCCGGGTCTTACTGTCATTTTGCCTGTAGTTGGAGCCAGAATGTAGCCAAACATTGGTCTCCATTGTCAATATGCATTTTTATACATGGAACATCTTCTGAAACCATCTTATTTCCCTCAATTATCTTTGGCCCTCCTTTCCTCGCACCCCTTCCAAGGGAGTGGCTTAGTAATGTCCTATGACATATACAGATAATGATAAAACACTGTTCTGCACTTTGCTTTGTGACAGATGCTGGTGAGATTCTAGACGCTATTAACCTGGGGGATCCTTCGTGTTTGGAAATACCGGAGGGAGACTTTCATGGACAGCTGGGCCAGTTACTTTGGTCTCCATAATGAAATTATACAGCACAGGGGAAAATATAAGCACAGTTTGCAAAGGCTGCAAACAGATCATGTTTTCATTTATTCATATAAAGTAGTTGCTAGCTCAGGATTTACAGTGCCTTCAAAGCTCAGAATTCATTCTGCTTTCCACGTAGATGCTGGAATTGTGATAGATGTAAGGGGAATTTAATCCGCCTGATGTGGGCATTTGAATAGGTCGGTTCTTAAGCAAAGTAAGCACTCGTGGGCTAAGAGGGAAGGTTCGCTTGTGGATTAGTAGCTGGTTAAAAGATAGGACACAAAGGGTAAGAATAAATAGTCAGTTTTCAGAATGGAGAGAGGTAAATAGTGGTGTTCCTCAGGGTCTGTACTGGGACCAGCGCTGTTCAACATATTCGTACATGATCCAGAAAAAGGGTACACAGTGAGGTGGCAAAATTTGCAGATGATACAAAGCTGACTGCGAAGAGTTACAAAGGGATCTCGCAAAATTGGGTGACAGGGCAACAAAATGGCAGATGAAATTCAATGCTGATAAATGCAAAGTGATGCACATTGGAACAATAATCTCAACTATACATGCAAAATGATGGGGTCTAAATTAGCTGTTACTACTCGAGATAGATCTTGGAGTCACTGTGGCTAGTTATCTGAAAACATCTGCTCAATGTGCAATGGCTGTCAAAAATCTAATAAAATGTTGGGAATCCTTGAGAAAGGGATGGATAGATAATAAGACAGAAAATGTCATATTGCCTTTACATAAATCCATTGTACACCCACATCTTGAATACTGCGTGCAGATATGGTCGTCCCATCTCAAAAAAGTTGTATTGGAGGTTCAGTAAAGGGCAACAAAAATGATCAGGGATATGGGACAGCTTTCATCTGAGGAGAAATTAATAAGACTGGGATTTTTCCGCTTGGAAAAGAAATGACTAAGGGGGGATATGATAGAGGTCTGTAAAATCATGATTGGTGTGGAAAAAGTAAATAAGGAAGTGTTTATTTACTCCTTCTCATAACACAAGAACTAGGGGGTCACCAAATGAAATTAATAGGCAGCAAGTTTAAAACAAACAAAAGGAAGTCTTTCTTCAAACAAAACACAGTCAACCTGTGGAACTCCTTGCCAGAGGATGTTGTGAAGGCCAAGACTATAATAGGGTTCAAAAAAGAACTAGATAAATTCATGGAGGATAGGTCCATCAATGGCTATTAGCCAGCATGGGCAGGGATGGTGTCCCCAGCCTCTGTTTGCCAGAAGCTGGGAATGGGTGACAGGGGATGGATCACTTGATGATTACCTGATCTGTTCATTCCCTCTGGGGCACCTGGCATTGGCCACTGTCGGAAGACAGGATACTGGGCTTGGTGGACCTTTGGTCTGACCCAGTATGGCCATTCTTATGTTCTCATTCCTTCTGGGAACAAGAAATTTTTGCTGAGTAGGGATGGATTTAAGCATAACCATTAGTTTAGCTTCAAGCATATGTGCTTACCTGAGTCAGGGCCTGGTTCAAGATCTAATCGACTAGTAGAGCAAGTCTAAAGATTAAAAAAGAAATGCTACCAAAATAGAAAAGTATTTGAGGTTTTATGAGCCCAGACTGTTCGTCTGAGAGAGCCTGCCAGCTGTAGGGGAGGGAATATCTTTGCAGAAGAATAACAGATTATAGTTTTAATTGCATTTGGTCTGATTTCCTAGAATCATCTGAGTAAATATAATTTGCATAACCAACACTTGGCCTTTCAGTAAATATTCTTTGCCTATTAAAGTGCAGTTAAGTTTGTGGCTCTAATCATAGTTCCCTCTCTCCTTCTCTCATCTTTCTGTTTTGAAAGACAATGATCTTTCAGACCTGTTCACTGCATGAGCAAAGCTTTAGAGATTATTTACAATGTAAACATAACAAAGGCTCTGAGAAGTCTTGTTCCTTAATGGATCAGGAATTGAGCCATGTGCCATATTGTATAAGTTGTGGCTAGCCTATAACAGACTGGTTGGGATTTTTTTGACACTGGAAAACGCCGATTTGTTCAAATCAAAACTTTTCACAGAAACACACTGGTTTGGACAAAAATTTTATTGCAGAGGTTTCATGGGTCCTGGATGGAATTTCTAGCAAAAACCGCAGAGAAAAAGAGAGACTGACTTTGTAGCCTGGTGGTTAGGGCATTCAGCTGTGATATGAAAGACCCATCATCAAGTTCCTTCTCTGAATCTGGCAGAACTTTGACTTGAACCTAGGTCTTCCACATTCTAGATGAGTGCTCTAACCATTGGGATACTAGCTATTCTGGACTCTCTCTCTCTCTCTCTCTCTCTCTTTCTGGAAAAAAAAAATTCAAAAGGTCTAGTTTCATTCTTCAGTAGAATGAAAACAAATATCGAGCCCTCTACATTTTTCATGAAACAGAATTCTTATTTTCTGGCCAGCCCTACATACAACTACAGGTAAACACAGGCCTATATTTTCAAAAGTGACTAATGATTTGGGGTGTCTTGTTTTTTGGGTGCCCATATCAAGACCTCTTAAAGGGTCCTGATTCTCAGAGGGCTGATGCTGTGACCAGAGTGTGCTCTAGAAAGACAGATGTCTGTATATATGCGCATAGTTAATAGGCAGTGCGAGAGGAGATGGCCTTCAAACATATGCACTGTTCCTGGGATTTGTAGGGTCAGTAAATGTTTCTGCTGCTGGGTGCTGCAAGTGGCTTCCAATGTGCAGCTCTCACCATGTAGCTCATTGTAGGTGCTGAGTGCTTCCTGAAAATCAGACTCCTTTTCAGTAGCTCATGTTAGACACCCCAAAATTGAGGTACCCAGAATAGCCAGTCAGGGGCACGTTTGGAAATTGAGATTTTTTTTTCAAAGGTAGAAAGAACAGGCTCCTGGATTTGGACTAGAGTTGGGTGAATTTTTTGGACCTGAACTATTGTTCTGGTGGGAAATGCAGAAACAGCAACACGGAAACATTTTGCGAATTCATGTCAAATTTGCCAAATTGTTTCAGGGGAAAAAAAACCTCAGAGAAATTGGGAATGTTTTGATTCAAAGCAGCTTTATTTAGGAATTTCATCTTAATATTTTTAATTGTTAAAAATGCTCACAATGAAACCTCTTCATTCAACCCCAAATCACATTTTTTTCACCTTTTCAATTTTCTGAACAGTGAAAGAAGAAAAAACTTATTTTCAGTTCAACCAAAAATTTTTTTTTAATTCCAACGAACCCCCCTCAAAAATCCATTATTTGTCCAGCTCTAACTTATGTACCTAACTCCCCTTTATGCTTTTAAAATCTTATCCTTCAGCTGTAATCCTCTATTTTTAAAAAGACCAAGGAGTCCTTGTGGCACCTTAGAGACTAACAAATTTATTTGGTCCTGCCATGAGGACAGGGGACTGGACTTGATGACCTCTCAAGATCCCTACCAGTCCTAGAATCTATGAATCTATGAATAAACTTTCGTGGCCTAAAGCCTGGCTTATGCCCAAATAGATTTGTTAGTCTCTAAGGTGCCACAAGGACTCCTCATTCTTTTTGCTGATACAGACTGACGCGGCTACCACTCCTAAACCTCTATTTTTAAGTGACTCTAAAGGGAAAAAACATATATTCACCTTTGGAAACAGCATTTTAAAGTTAACAAAAGGGGACTGGGGCACATGACTTACAAGGAGAGGCTGAGTGAACTGGGCTTATTTAGTCTGCAGAAGAGAAGAGTGATGAGGGGGATTCGATAGCTGCTTTCAACTACCTGAAGTGGGGTTCCAAAGAGGATGGAGCTTGGCTGTTCTCAGTGGTGGCAGATGACAGAACATGAAGCAATGGTTTCAAGTTGCAGTGGGGGAGGTCTAGGTTGGATATTAGGAAACACTATTTCACTAGGAGGGTGGTGAAGCACTGGAATGAGTTATCTAGGGAGGTTTTTAAGGCGAGGCTTGACACAGCCTTGGATGGGATGATTTAGTTGGGGTTGGTCCTGCTTTGAGTGGGGAGTGGTACTAGATGACCTCCTGAGGTCTCTTCCAACCCTGAGATTCTATGATTCTATGAAAGGCTCCTCTGCACTTCTCGGACTCTTCACTTGGTTTATATGTTTTCCTAGGATCACTGAGGTCTTGTCTACACTAATGCTGTAAGTTGATCTAAGTTACTCTAGTTAAGTTACGTAACTTAAGTCAATGTGACTTACATGGACTTGGCCCAGTGTAGTCATCGCTTTATGTCGACATAGTTTCTGCATCTCGTTGAGGTGAATTAAGTCAATGATAGAGCGCTCTTCCATTGCCTTTTCATGGCTTCACCAGACCCACTAAATCAAACCCACTGCAGCCACGCAGTGAAGACAAGACCTCTGTGTCAGCCAATGATTTATAGGGAGTACACAGGGTTAGGGTGTAATGGGGGTAAATGGGCAGCCTATAATCTTGACCATGTTTCACAATAAACTCTTATTGTTGCCATTTGCAAACTGAGGCTAAACAGGTGACCTGCTCAGTCCTCTAAAATTAAACATCCCTAGTGACTAACTTTGCTGGGACTTCATTCCTATGATTTAAAAGAACAGATAATTGCTAATAAGGGAAATGTTTCTATCATAAACACAGCTCTGGCATTTGCCATGTGCAATAATTTATATTCTCTGGTCTAGTGGATTTGTATCAGCAGACCTAATGACTGTTTCTGTTTAATTTTCAGATGCTTAATTGGAGTGGAACACTTCAACACCATTAAATTGAAACAAGCTACCAGCTTTTTCTTGCTTGTGTTTCTGGCCTGGCTCCAAATGATGTTTAAAGCCATCTCAGATGTTTAATTCCTGCCACACAGGCTGCTTGGGGTGGGGGAAATACAGCAACTGACATAACTATTTTAAAGTTAAAAAGATTTCCAGACAAAAGAAAGTTTGGACTAAACTTACTGGGCCCCATTCTGCTTGCACTCAACTGGTGTAAATCTGGAGTAACTGTTTTAATCAGAGAAGTGCTTCTCTATTCACATCCTTGTAACCAAGGGCTGAATCTGACCCTTCAGGTAAGATCCTCATCTCTGCTTCAGCCCCTTTATGCCAGGTGGGGTAAAAGGGTCTGAAAAGCTGCAGTTGCAGCTGGGAGAGGATTCCTCCCGCACAAGACTGCCTTCCTACCAAGATCCCATCACAAGCCCTATTGCAGGAGATCTGCCGGGGAGGGGAGTCAAGAGTTGGGCCCCGGCTGCAGAAATTCTGGTGGCCTGAGGGGCTGCTGTGATTTCAACAGACAGCGCTGGGCGGGGGGGGGAGTTACTCTGCTCTCCTCTCCAGCCCCCAGAGCAACTCAGGATTGGGAGGACTTAAAAGTGGCTTAAACCACTTTAGGCATCTTGCCCCTCCCCTTGGGGCTGTGAGTTCTTTCTGCAATGGGTCCTTAAGAGTAATCTCAGCCTTTGTCAACTAACAAAACTTTAATGTTCTGTGCCGAGCTCCACCTTGCTTAACTAGGTGAGAATATATCAAATGATTTTTTCTAGGAAACCTTTAGATTCACTTCTCTGAAAATGAATGTCATCATATGAGTCATCTGAGCATCTCACCAGATCGTGTGAATTACTGTACTGTGGCATTTTGCTTAAGAATATTCTGGTAGGGTACTTTGTCTGGGTCCCTTTTTAAATATTAAAGCACATTTTTAAACATGTCAGTACCCCTGACTTGATGTGTGTGTATATATATTGGAATGGAGTAAGAGGAAATATAGTTGCTCTGTAAGTTTAATATTGTTTGGGAATGGATGTTTAGAGTTACCGTGTGTATCTTTACAACATCATTCTTAGGAGCATTGTTTGCAGCTGACAGTTTTTCTTTTAAGATTAATGTGCTTATGAAAACCGTGTGCATTGCTCTATGAGGCAAGCTCGAAATCCATCAGCATTACCATCATCATGACACAATGCTGGGAGAGCAAACGAAATGACAAACAGAATCTGCTTGTCTGAGACCTGTGTGTGTTGAAGAGAAATGATCTGAAGCAAAACTTGGCCTCCATCCAGGCACTCTTCCTGCTCCACTGTTGGCACTACCAAAGCGAGGGGAGGAGAGAGAGAGAAAATAAGGGAGTGGAAGAAAACAAAATGAATTGTAGGGAAGGGGGAAGACCCCCAAGCCCCAAGTGTTTGGTCTCTTTTTAGCAAACCCGGGTACAGAAAATGCACAAAAGCTTTAAGGACGATTGTGGACAAACTTGCTTCTTACGTGTCTAAATCATCTCATCACAGAACAGCTGAAACAAAGCAGCTCAAGCAAGTAATAGTTAACGTGGTAGGGTTACATCCTGTTGACATGCATCCCTGTGAAAATTGAAACATCATGGGCCAGATCGACAGCCAGTGTAAAGCTCTTCGACAGAGCAGCGCTGCCTTATGGCAGCTGAGGAGCTGGAGCCCCGTATTTGTAAGAAACAAATCCATGTACCCTGGAAGCATATTAAATATTAATGCAGGCTGCATGCAGACACAATTTAGCTGACTAGGGAGCTCCCAGGATCCATCTCTCCTTTCACAATGGAATGAAATACAATTAATAGAGTCCATAGAAAATGGTGATCGGCCTGAGTGAGTTAAAACAGGACTATTATTTGCATTGCAGTCGCACCTTAGAGGCCCCACGGTGCTAGGCGCTGTATATACACATGAGAGACAGTCTATGCTTCAGACAGCTTACAGTCTCACTAAACAACATGGACATAAGGAAACATGGCCAGTTTGCAGAGAAATGAAGTGACTCGCCCAAGGGCACATAAGAAGACTAGCCTAGACCCAAAAATTGAGCCTGTATCTCTGAACACTCCCTTAGCCACAAAGCCATCCTTCTCTAGTTAGAAGTCATGTGGTATGGCTCCTGAGTTTTCTGTGTTACCGAGAGCTGGGAAATGGGCATACAGAGCACCACGTCGGCATGAAGCCAAAACTGGTGTCATGAATAACTCCCAGACTGACCTCTCCTTAGCTTGTTGCCAACTTACCTCGTCTCCCACCCAAACATTTTCACTTGAGCAAAAACTCCAGTGGAAAGTTGTGGCTGGGCGTAGAATGTGGGTGGCCATGAACGTGAAATGCCTTTCTGAGTTTCCTGCATTTTCATCCGTTTTGAGTTTAAATCAGTTCCAAATGCGATAGCTCAGGGAGGATGCCACTTGCCAAAAAAACTGCATTGCCATTACAAACGGCACATTAGGAATGGTCAGAGCTGGAGGTACCCGAAGCAGCAGCTGCAAGGGACTATATCCAAGACACAGCACGGGAGAACTACAGCTGCCTGTCTTAATGTCTTTCGCAGAAGCACTGCCCTTGAGAGGTGGGACTTGTAGAAGCAAGATATCATCCAATGAACTATGCCCACCATATTATTCCTGGCAGTGCTACAGTAGTTGGAGGGGGATGAAGGAGGATACATCTGATACTACCACCACCACCAATGGTAGGACCAGCCTGAACAGAAACTATGTTTCACACACACACACAATGTGGGAAAGTGTTTGGAGGAAGCTGGTTCACTCTTTCCCTTCCACAAGCCCATGACACCATCTGTGCACCACTGAGGTTATGGAGAGCCCTCCTCCCATGTGGCGAAATCCCCTCTCTGGACTGGAGATGGAGCTATCATGCAACTATCCAAGAAGGAAGCTGAGGATGTGACGTTAAGGAGAGTGAATTCTGTCGTGCTCCACCAGCAGTGGGCTCGGACAGGACTGGGTATGGGAGACTGGAGGCAGTGTGTATGGTGGGTTGTGCACGTGTAGTGCTGGGACCATGTAGGATTACTGCTGCACAGGCTTAGGGATGAGTGGACCTCAGCCAGTGCTAGCAGTGGAGACAAACAGGAAGTTCTCAGTGGCAGGACCTCTGGGTACCATGCCTTCCTCTCCAGTGTTCTGCTCTCCCCCAGGACGCTATATTCTCATACACTGTATTGAAAGCGCTGTCGCATAGGGCACAGCTGCAGAAGAGAGGAAGAGAGAGAGAGATGGGGCAAGCAGCTTTTAACCAGGCTGTGCACACACCTCTTGTCTCTGCTCCCTTCCCATCTTCCAACCACCCTGAGGGGAGGAATCAGAGTTGGGAAAGGGCAACAGTATGAGAGAGAAGGTCTTTGCCTAGCGAGAGATGCCAGAGGGCAATGGAATTTGGAAGTGAAGTGGTCCCAGTTCTTTCTTCTCTTAGGGTTGAGCCAAAGCCCACTGAAATTGATGAAAAGTCTCCCATTATCTGCAGTGTGCTTTGGCTAGGGCCATGGGCTGCCCCTTGCCTGTGCCAGAACGTCAAAGCAGTAAACCCCAGGACAGCTGTTGGGGAGGGAGGAACAGGTGCCATAGGAACTGCTGGACTGGATCAGAGCCAAGATCCATCTAGCCCTGGAGCTCGTCTCAAACAGTGGCCAGCACCGGATGCTTCAGAGTAGGAAATTATAAAAATTATTAGAGGGGGTAATTGTCTAAATAAGCTGTGAGTTTGCTCCTTTCCCGCTTTAACCACAAGGTCTGCTGTTGCCCACCCTGAGCTCCCAGTTCCTTTGCCCCCTCTTCCCCCATCTCTCTCCTTCTGCATGAGGGAATCCAGCTCCAAAACAAAAGAAACTTCTCCTCTCAGGTGCTGGGCCCACGTCCCCTCCGAACCACCAAGAAGCTTCCTGCTTATGGACAGCAGATCCACCTTCTCCAAGTCCTGCACCAATCAGCGTCAGCCTCCCCCGGCCCTAGCCCTAATTGGAAATGCCCAGGACACTCAGCCATTCCTAATGTTCCTCATCGCTTTGTTCAATGGGGCTACTTGTGGAGCAAGGTGCTACTTAGCCTGGGTTAGGGTGGCAGGATCAGGGCCACACCACAGTTATTTTTTCATGTGCTGTAGGGCTGCTCTCTGAGCATGAGAGCCAGTCAGAATTGCAACTCCGACACTTGGAGAACAAAACATGGTTACAGGGATTTTCCCCACAGGGATCGTGGAGCCTCAGAGGGGATGAGCAGAAGGCAGAGTCCTAGCAGCACACCTCACCACACACCAGTCAAGGAATTCAGACACCTGCAGCGAGAGGTTGTGTGAGAGCTCTGGAAGATACTACACATGCCTCCATTGTATTCAGAGGTAACGCAAAGGACTGCACAGAGGAAGTCATTTGCAGCGGGCACCAAGTTTTACTGGCCCTACAGAACTTTGCCATATGAGTGCTATTTACTGCCACATTGTCCAGTAACTATTCTAGGCAGTGCAGGTAGCCATGTTTACGTTAAGGTAGCCTGACATTTTACAGTGTAAGACCCTGTTTGCAGTTGCTTATAGGACCTTGTCAAATTTAAATGGTTTGCATTGAAATTTTCCATTCTAGTTGTCTGCTTCACGTTGAATTTGGGGAAGAGGGGGAAATATTCAGCTAAAATGGTCCAGCTGGTTCTGAGAACAAGTTTAGGGGACAATGAGTTATTTTGCCATTGGTTTGGGTTTTTTTTAAATCACTATTTCATTTAGCTGTTCTAGTACTTACTGGCTTTAGGAGCAAGGGCTTGAAATTGGGCCAGGGGGTTCCCCTGGGGTGAGAGCTTTGCCTTGTGCTACCCCGCTGTCAATTGAGCCAAGTGAAAAATCTTTGAAAAAATCTCGGTATGCACATGCTCAGTAAAGACTTGTTGGTGTTTGGTAGCTAAATGCTCTGAAGGTTCTGTCTGCCCTGAGCGTGCTTCACCTCTGGCCTGTGGCCCCTCGCAGAACAGACTGCACATGTGCCGTCCTCGCTGAGTGACTGGGGCTGTGTGGAATCAGGAGTTTCTCTGCAGTTGCTGGTTTTTGCTGCTGTGGTGCTGGGCACCAGAACTGAGAAGCAAGGAGGAAAATATTTGGGGCAGGAAGTGTCTGTGTTTAAAAGATGCCTAGAGGCAGGGGTTAGGAGCAGGAGAGGGCAGAAATGTGGGAACTGGGGTGATATCAGAAGACAGGCTGAATTTAGGTCACGTGGGCAACATTAATTCTCTCCATTCCTACCTCTTGAGTAGTTGACTTCACAACCTCAGTGTTTTGTTAATTTTTTGGGGGGTGGAGGGGAGCAGGGGATGTAGCACACATCTAGCTCTCGCATAATGAATTCCTTCCCTGCTGTGGCACAACTCTTCACTGCTTTCAGTGCAGGGTTTGTGCCTGCAAGGCACATTTGAGCTCTGAGATATTTTCTTTCCCCAATCTTTTTATCAGCACCCCTAGCCTATTTCTGTGCACATGGCAACAAAGAAACTCACAATTATACATAGACCCCGTGGGCTTTATCTTTTATCTCTCTATTCCCATCCAGCAATGGCTCTCAAACTGCAGTGATCAGACGAGCCAATGAAATGCTAACATCTATTTTCTGGTGTTAGACTTAAGTCGAACACTAAGATGGGCTATTTCAAGGGAGTTAGAATCTGAAGATCCTCAAACAGCGTATATGGAGGGCCACGTGAGGCCAACTTTCAGATAAATATAAGACTAGAATGAATTCAGGCTCTTTCGCTCACATTTCAATCCTCCTCTCAAGAGGAGACACAATCTGCTATTTCTCTTCCTATTACCACTATTTTTAGATGAGTGCGTAATATTAATTTGAACTCTCTTGAATTCTTTAACAGATGAATAAGCTAAGATAGATTCTGAAGGCTTGATCCTGTGTGCATCTGTCTGCAACGTAGCTTCTCTTTTGTGATAACTACCTAAGCGAAAGAAAGAAGCATGTTTGGATAAATCTGCTAAAAAAACTGTGACTTAGTCACTTCCCAGGAACATTGTGCCAGGAACACAAAGCACGAATCCATTCTTGCAATAAACCCTAAGGTTAAAATTACATTGGTTCCCTCTTTGTGTTTCTCTGTATTTGAATGGTTATGTTTATTATTTGTAGAATGGCTAATGAGTAGCGATATGGGTCTTATTGTACTAAACACTGCACAGACACATAATAAGTGAGTCCCTGCCCCCAAAGGATGGGAGGGGAAGCAAAGGCACAGATTGGGCAAGTTGTCAATCTCTTGGCAGAGCTAGGAGCAGAATCCAGGTCTCCTGACTCCCAGCCCAAAACCATATCCATTGGGTCACATAGCCTGCCCTGAGATTAATCGTTTGCATTGCCAGAACCTCAGTTGTCTCATGTTACCTGAGACACAGCATTGTTTGGCAGCACTACAAGGTCAGGTTTTCTTGATCACCTTCCAGACTGGAGCAGCTCTGTGATGGCATCACCGAGCTTCAGTGGATCACAACTGAGAACACCAAATTCAGGACAAACTGATGAGAAATAGGGCAGACACACCCCAAAACTGGAGATTATTCTTCCCTAAGATCTACTGAACCAGTAAAAAAAGTAAACTTCTGTGTCACCACACTGGCTAACAAGAAGTCAGAAATGCCCTCCTTAGATATTCCAGTCTTGGATTCAACATTCAGACACTAGACTTAATAATGAGTGGTTCTTTAAAACCAATTTCATCAAACAGAGGCTTCTTCTGATCTCAAAGGATCCAGCCGCATACTCAGGTCAATATATAACTCAGATCTTATCCAATAATCATGCTGTTGTCAATCCTTTAGTATCTAATATCTAAAGGTTTATTTATAAAAAGGAAGAGATGAGAGTTAAAATTGGTTAAAGGAATCAAGTACATACAACAATTGCAAACTCCTTGGATCAGGCTTAAGGCAGTGATGAAATAAACTGCTGGCTTGTTAAGTCTCTGATTGCTTCCAAATGATTTGGAAGGCCCTCCATCCCTTGGATAGAATGCTCCCATTAGTATAAGTCTATAGTCCAGAGACCAAAGCAGGAAAGAGGCAAAATGGAGATATTTTCAGGGCCTTTTATAGCTTTTGCCATGTGGAGGGAAACCCATTGTCCCAAACAAAGCCCTCAGCATAATCTGTGGAAAATTACAGGCATACAAGATGGAGGTTGGTACCACATGGTCTAGTCACATGCCTTTGCACGGTCTGATGAGTCACAGCAGAGGCCATTACCCATATTCTAGCTAGAATGTTCACAAGAAGGTCCATCAGGTAGGGATAAGCCTCTTTTATGGTCCATTGTGAGTTAAGTGTTCTTTAATGGGCCATTCAACTTGAATAGTCTCTTCACAATGTGTTGTCCAGACTAGAAGTAAGCTGCCTCATGGGTGTGACTACCAGAGTGAACACATTTGAAATACACCTATACAGTCAATATTTATAACTTTAGATATAAAAATGATGCATGCATACAAATAGGATAATCATATTCAGCAACCCATAACTTTTTCACAGACACCTTACATGACATACTATGCACAAGTTTTGTTGCAGTTGTATAACTGTGGTGGAAACAATGATCTACATGGTCATAATTTGATCATATAATGTCACAGATGCATCCACCATGCCTTCTTCCCCAGCATGGAGCAACTAGGGTCCAACGGCACATCACCGGTGTTCCTTTTAACTCATGATCACTGTCAACTCCTGGAGTGTTTTTAAATCAAATTAATCTCTCTTGCCTACTTTCCTCCCTACAATGGAGGAAAGGCAGGATCCTTTCCTGCAGAGTCACTCTCCTGGTGTTACCATCAAATGAGTCCTTTGGCTCCTCTGACTCCAAATAACACCTCTCATTGTGGTATTACTCTGCAAGCAGCTGGATTTGCCCCTATAATGAGACTTGGACAATGCTCTGGACAGAGCCAGAAGTAGATGCTTCAGAGTCCCTGATACAAGAGACCCTAGGATACCAGAGTCAAGGCCAGAGCTTCCTGTGCTGGGAGTGCTGGAGCTCAGATGTCAGCCAAGGTACAAAAAGTGATCTGGCTACGATGCCTCAAAACTGCTATTGTAGGCTTTGTGCAGCTTTGCAAAGGACCAGGAGTGATTGGGTTAGGCTCCAAACGTAGACTGATACCCGTAATCATCACCACCTCTGCTTTGAGCATGTCTACACAAGAAGGGACTATCTGGCAGCCTCGGGGCAGAGATGCTTTGACAGATATGTGTTGGGAAGATACTGGTGCTTTCTCAGCTTCTACTCAGGCTGAGCCAGAGCTTGGCACCTCCAGCTTCATGCACTGAATCCACAAGTCTGTTGAGGAGCCAGTGCTTGATGAATCCCTCAGCTTTGCTGGTGATGATGCAGGGCAGATAGGAGACAACATCATCTTGTTGGGCTTACTGTGGCAGGGGGGGTGTAGGTTTATATTCAATTGGGTGTCCCTGGCAACGAGTCCTAGTGCTCAGCCATCTCTGTTCGTTTTGAGGGTTTGCATTCCAGGCTGGCCTCACATTGGAGGAATCCTAGAGTCATAGAGTTTAAGGCCACAAGGGACCACCAATTCTAGCCTGGCTTCCTGTATATCACAGGCCACAAGCACTACCCAGCATCTGCACACTGAACTCAACAACCAGAATTAGAGCAAAGTGTTACAGCCCACAGCAAACGAAGCTAATCAGTGCATTATCACCCCTCCCCCTTTCCTTAATGACTGAATTGTTATAAATGCTGCAGTTCTACCCAACGCTGAGCCATAGCAACAGTGGAAGCTACCTCCTCATGGCTGTACTCTTTAAATTTTAGAAATCAAATAAAGGTAGGGGAATGTTTATTCCGTAAAAACAGTACCTCTGGCAGGGATCTCTTTCACCTCCTCCTGACTTCTTCCACAAATATGTCATCCCTCAACCCCTTTTTGTCAGCAAAATCTTTGTCAATAGAGTTTGAACTTTGAACTTGAGATGCTCCATCGTGTAAGGGAAACCTGTTCAGCCAGAAATACCATGGACAAAGTCCTTTTTGAGCCAGGATTTCCCCTCCCTTCCCACCTCTGTGTTCTAGATTTTTTTAATAGTATTGATATTTTTGTGTGGTATAGATGGCCAAACACAAGTGATTTTTGAGTGTCTCCGTTTTTGGGTACTTAGCCTGAGATGCCTTCAATGGCCTGATTTTCAAAAAATGCGGCACATCCACCCTATGAGAATCAGGCTCCAGTAAGAGGCCCTAGTCCCTGTTGGAAATCCAGACAACTGTTCTGCTGGAGACTGTATCTAATGCCAATAAAAGGACCTGTAATATGTATTTAAACAACCAAAAAAGCTGAAGCAAATTCAGGTGCACTCAGGATATATGGCCAAGTTTAAGTAAATAAATAGGGTATCTGTGTTAAATTCTCTTCTATGGATCTTTTACTGCAGAGCTTCTGTTCACTGACTGCATGAAACTTAGAAGCAATGATCCTTTAAAATACATAGCAGTGCCCCATCATATAGGCAGGGTTTTGTTGACGTCAAACTTAACCACAGATTAAAAAAATCAATAGGAGTTGCACAGTTATGATGGGCGGTCCCATCTAGATCCCGCTGGAAAACTCCCAGTGATTTCAGTGGACTTTGGCTCATGCCCTGTATTCTCAAGGATGGTTCTGTCGATGGGGAACCCGAGACACTGTTCAATTCAGAACAAAATGAAATAAGAGTGAAAGACATTTCTCAGTGGCCCAGTTCTATGCACAATTGAACTGCATAGGCCCAGATTCTCAACTTATCTATGTTGTCAGAGCTCCACTGAAGTCAACTATATGGAACCGTAGGACTGGAAAGTAAATCAAAGAGGTCAGTTGGTCCAATCCCTGCACTCATGGCAGGACTAAATATTCTCTAGACCATCCCTGACAGGTGTTTGTCTAACCTGCTCTCAAAAATCCCCAATGATGGAGATCCCACAACCTCCCTAGGCAATTTATATATATATAAGTTGTTCATAATCAGAGCTCTCCAGAAAACAACAGCTGGGGTTTGCAAAAAACCCCAAAACCAATATGGAAGTTTTTGACATTTGCTTTAATTCAGCAGTGGAACGAAAATCGAGACATTTCAAATATTTTGTGGAAAAAATGAGTGAGAGAGACTAGCCGGGGGGTAGAGTTAAGATTGGGCAGACCACGGTTCAGGTCCCTACTTTGCCTGATTCAGCGTAACCTCCCCCATGAGTGATCTGGCCCATTCTGAGGTGGCTCTCTCTTGCTCAGGTTTTGCCATGGAAAATTCTGGAAGGTCTAATTTTCATTTTGCATTGGAACATGAACAAATTTTGAAACCTTTAAATTCTTCATGAAATGGAATTTGGTTTCTAGCCTGCCCTACCAATTAGACATGCAGCTGGCTATGGCTGACTATAGCGGGGTGCTTACCCTGCTCCTGCCCTGAAGGGCTTAAAACAGCCCTGGGAGAGGCCTGTGGCAGGGAAAGCAGCTACTAGGCTGATTGGGGAAACAGCCGGGCCACGCCCCAATTAGACCTCAGCTGGCCCTATATAAGAGGCTGGGAGCCAGGAGCTCAAGAGTCTCTCTCTGCATTCAGAGAGAGAAGGTCCTAGCTGCAAGGGTTAACCAGGTATCTGGAGTGGAGCAGGGCTTCGGAAAGGCCAAGGGAGCTGGGGAGCTCCGGCCTAGGAAAGCCCCAGGCTGCAGGCCTGATAAGGCCTATTAGGTACTGAGTTGCAGGGGGCAGCCCACAGGTAGCCTGAGGCAGCAGGTCCAAACCCCTTTGCCTGTGATGAGTGACTTATACTGCAGTCTGCCCCAGTGAACAGGGGCTAGATGGAGACTGGGCAGTAGCTAAGACTGAGGTGAAGTTGGGATAGAGGGTTGGGGGTTCCCCTGGGTGGGGAGACCCTGAGATGTGGGAGGTTACTGCCAGGGGGCAGCACCCCAGATAACAGGGCACCGAGTCTGGAGGGACACGGGGGGCCAGCGGCAGCAGGACACCAGCCTGCAGAGGGTGCTTTGTAGGCTGGATGAGCTAATTCCCCAAGGCACCTAGCAGGAGGCACCGCCGGGGTGAGTCCCACCCGTTTACAGTGACCCTTGCCTTTTTGGACCTTCCTAGACTACCTGAGCCTTAGGCCAAGCCTATCCTACTGAATCTGTGCTGGGATATCTACGTCACCCTGGGGTGTGAAAACTCCACACCCCTGAGTAACGTAGTTATACCAACCTAACCCCAGTGTAGACAGTGCTCTGTCGATGGGAGAGACGCTTCTCCTGTCAACATAGCTACTGTCTCTCGCGGAGGTGGATTAACTACGCTGAGGGAGAGCTCTCTCCCATCGCTATAGGAGCATCTTCACTTACGCACTACAGTGGTGCAGCTGAATTGATGTAGCTGTGCCAGTGCAGTGCTGTGAGTATGCACTGCCCTTAGCCTGCCTCATTTAGCTCTTTATTGGCTCCTCAGACACTTTTCCTGCATTTCCCCCTTCTCAGGTTGCTGAGGCTTTTCCTTTGTCCCAGGATGGATTTCTGGCCTCTCCACTTTTCTCTTCTGGGCCCCAATGTTCTCTGACTATTCTATCTTCCCTCCTCCTGCTCCAAAATGTCGCCCTGGATTGTCCCACCATGAAAGGACTCCAGCAAGGTAGCTGAGGGAAGGACTTAGTTGTCCATCAAAACATCCCTCCTCCCTAAATCTCAGTCAGTCTTGTTCCAGAGATATGAAGCAAATGCAGTGGCCGTGCTGCTTGGCAAGAAGCGAGGGGTAGCGATTCAAAGGAAAGACTGTTAATGTAATGAGAAAAGGGGCAGCTTCTGTCCTAGCTACCAAAGATGAATGTTGTCAGCTGCCAAAGTCCGCATTGTCCATAGGTTTCCACAAAGATCTGTCTAGGATATGGGATCCTCCATTCCCTGAAGGCACAGAGAGAGATTTTCCAATGATCATATTTGTTTTTTATCAAAGGTTGTCTCATAACAAGAACCAAGGGCTGGAAGTTAATGCCAGGCAAAAACAAATTGGAACTAAGGCACATTTTTTAACAGCGAGGGTGATTAACCAAGGGAACAAACTGCCAAGGGACATGGTAGATTCTCCATCTCTTGAAGTCTCAAAATCAAGACTACATGCCTTTCTGGAAGTTATACTTTAGCCAAATACAAGTTATGGGGTTCAACCCCAGGGTATTTGGGGGAAATTCCATGGCCTGTTATATAAAGGGAGTCATACTAGATGATCTAATGCTCCCTTCTGGCTTTACAATCTATGAATCAATGAATTTTTCAGGACGTGTATTTCTTCCCCAAGTGCCCCAATTCCGCAGTCTTTATTTATGGATCCTAGGACCTCATTCCTTCAGCTGATCAAAAAAAAAAAAAATGCAGGCTTTTTGTTGAAATTTGACTGCTGGTTGGAAAAGAGCAAACTTTTTTTGCCAAACCTTCCCCAGCCACCCTCCAAAAAATCATCAGGAGTCCAAAAACTTTCAACCAGTTCTACTCCCTGCTTCTGCCAGATCCTTTGTCATCTGGCTCTGAGGCTGGGGAAAGTATCACTGAAAAGGAGGGCAGAAAACAATGTACCCTACGATGCTTCATTAATGTAAATGTAGCAACTGAGATCAACACCTCAGGGTGCGTTATGCTGTATGTACATTGTCCCTGCCCTGAAGGAGTTAATGGAAACTGAGCAAGCCAGAGAGATAGTGGAAACAAAGGCACTGAATGGAAATTGAAATACCTGTTCCATCCTAGCTGCTTTCCCTTCAGTTCAGCCACAAGCAACATGAGTGGTGCAGTGAATGGAGAGTTTATCATTATTTCTATTACAGTAGCACCAAGAGGCCTCAGCGAAGGACATTGGGGGCAGGGAGTTTCCCACTCACTAAGAATTTACTAACTAAATAGGTAAGGCAGATGAGGAAATAGAAGGGAAGTAACTTGCCCAAGGTCACCCAGCAGATCAGTGGCAGAGCCAGGACTCAGATCCAGTCAAGTTTTCTGACCCTCAACCTCAGTGCCCTATCCACTACATCATACTGCCACATTACTGTGCCAGATTTTCAGCTGATGGGGCAACCGGCCGAGTAAAGGACTCGCTGTGAATAGGAGTGACAGAACTGGTCTGTCAGTGAACAGGAATTCCAATTAATGTTTAGCTTCACTCTGTTCACTTTCCATGGTGTATTCTAACCATGCAGGTGAAACTCTGAGGGGAACCCCAAGTACCCCCTGTGGTATAACTTTGCCAGCAGGGCCAATTGTCACACGTTCCACCTAAGAGGCAGTCATCCCCTTCAGCCCCTGAGCTTCAGAGATGTTGTAGCGATACTATGCGCCCTCACAACAGTTTGCTCCTTGTCAGTCAGCTAACTGCACGTAGGAGAACACCCTTGTCTCAGCCACCGAATGGAGATGGCCAAACAGATGAGCAAGATAAGGGAGGAAGGAGAGTTGGTCAGGAAATGACTTTCCCCCCCGCCACTAAAAATGTCTCCAAATTTGAGTTTTTGTTTTTGTTCAAAGTTTTTCTTCAAAATGTGATGGGTTTTCTCCGGAAAGCTGACAAATTAGTTGGGGGAGAGGAGGGTTGGCAACTGAAACCGGCAATTTTTCAGCTTAAAATCTGAAAATGTCTGAACATTTTTTTTAATTGTTTGCCAAAAATATTGCTTAGTGAAAACTCAAACGCTCTTGACAAAAATGGACATTTTTAGGAAAGAAATCCCAATTTAATTGAAAAAGCTGTTTTTTATTTAAAACCCCTCCACCCTTCTTGGTGGCAATATTTTGACCACCTCTATGAATAAGCTGTTTTCCTTACGCACATTTTAGGAGCAGATAGTGGTATGTCAAGCAGTTTATCAGAAATCAACCCAAACTTTGCCTGAACTAGTTTTTTGCTGATATGTTTATACCGTTCTGCGTTCCTGGGGTTTAGTTAGAAGTTCAAGGACTGAAATGCCATAAGAAGTTGCTTGCTGCATTTTAATTGAAGTAACTAAACAATAAGACTGATGTACTCTCTTTATCAAGCAAATTCATATAGTCTTCATAGCACTACCCAATTGGCAAATTCTTTATTTTTTCCTGTACTACTTACAGCTCCCTCTAGTGTCACAACGAATACATACTCCGTCAGGATCTATTGAACAAGAATTATCTATGGCTTTCTTTAAGATCTCATGCTTCTAGCCCAGCCAAAATTAAGAAGTATTGGGAATCACACAAGCCTTGCTAATCTTGTAGGATTTTCAGCTTGATTTCTGGAATGCAGAGGCTTGGATAAGGATTCAAATGGAGAAGAGGAGTCGTGCCCTCCAAATTCAGAAGGTCCACTCTCAGGACTTTTCAACAGAGTAATACTCATGTCTTCCACACACAAGACAGCAGATAAGTTAACCCTGGGCATAGGCTTTATAAAGCAATCAACTCCATTTACACCTCTACCTCAATATAACGCTGTCCTCGGGAGCCAAAAAATCTTACTGCATAATAGGAGAAACCACATTATATCAAACTTGATTTGATCCACCGGATGCGCAGCCCCGCCCCCACCCCGGAGCGCTGCTTTACCACATTATATCCGAATTCGTGTTATATCAGGTCACGTTATATTAAGGTAGAGATGTACCTTATTCTGTATATACGCGTTGCAATGATCTTTCAGTGATAACTAAAAGACAGTATTAAAGACTAAGAAACTATAAGTATTCTTATTTGTGTTGGGGTAGCACACAGGAGTCCTAATCATGGACTGGGATTCCTATTGTGCCAGTCTATGATTAGGACTCCTATTATGATGTGTACAAACACATCATAAAAAGATGGTCCCGAGAAGCTTACAATCTGAGTATAAGACAAGATAGCCCAAAATTCTCAGGTCGCATACCCAGACACACACCTGTATCATGCATTAAATATTTGTTCCAGAGCATTTGATTAGTACTTTGCTGATGAAATTAAAGAAAATGAGACAGATCCTCATTTGGTGTCCATCAGAGTAACTCAACGGAAATCAGTGGAGCTCTGCTGAGTCATAGCATAGCTTTATATTACCACAGTGCCACAAGAATGCCTGATCTCACTTTCAGGAGACATTGTAAATAAGTGGGCAGCA
The DNA here is from genome assembly GCF_003597395.2 of Chelonoidis abingdonii. Classification (NCBI taxonomy): domain Eukaryota; kingdom Metazoa; phylum Chordata; order Testudines; family Testudinidae; genus Chelonoidis; species Chelonoidis abingdonii. The sequence continues at coordinate 213,806,695 of NC_133771.1, read as the reverse complement.
GTATCTCTCATAAATGTAAACAAAGTTATTTGTCCGAGTGACTGGCTGAACAAGGAGTAGGACTGAGTGGACTAGCCCTGTGGCTAGGGAACTCACCTAAAAGGTAACAAATTCCTTCTCCCCCTCACATGGAGTGGGGACTCGAACCAGGGTGTCTTATATCCAGGGGGGTATGCTAACCACTGGGCTAAAAGTTATAAGGGACGTCATCCTCAGCTGTTTTGTGTGAATTCGTCTGAAGGGTCTGATCCCACCTCATGGGGTCCTAGAGCCTGGGTTCCAGCCTGGCCCTGAACATCTGCACAGCAACTAAGCAACTCCTTAGCCTGAGTCAGCTGGCACAGGCCAGCCCTGGGTTTTTCACTGCAGTGTAGATGTAGCCTATAGGTACCTCTATGCTGGAAAAAACAAACAAACTGTGGTGATGAGTCACAGAGTGCAGGTCAGCTCTACTTGGGCTTCTTGGATTCATGCTACAGGGCTAAACATTGCAGTGTTTGCATTCCTGCTTGTACTCTGCAGCCCAGCTAGGGCATGGTTCTCAGATTTGACCCAGGATCTGAGACTTGCTGCCATGTTTTTGTTTGGTTTCAGTTTTTCTTTTTCTTTCTTTCTTTCTTTCTTTCTTTCTTTCTTTCAGTGTAGATGCACCCTGATTCCTGTTCTGACCCAGATCGCCAACTCCTAGTGACTGATGCCTGCTCCAACTACTAGGCATGATGGTCAATGTCCCAATCTCTCTCTCTTTCTCTCTCACACACACACAGCCTCTGCCAAAACAAAAGCTCGGGGTATACCCATTATAGCGGGGATTTTAAAACTGTTGAAAATAAAGCGTATCTGATGTGATTTTTTTTTAAAGCACTTACTATTTCCCTAACTCTGCTCCCTCGAGAGTCAAGGAGAGTTTTACCGTTAACTTCACGGAGCGCAAGCTTAGCCCAGGGCTGAGCACATTTGAAGATATCATCCACAGAGCATGTTGTACTTGTAAACAGTGCTTAATTTGTAACCAAAGAGATGCCAGGGCTCAAGCAATTATTTTACTTTCATGACTGATGCAGCAAGCCTGGAGGTGCCAGGACTATGAACTGCCAAGCCCAGAGGCTGGGGCTATGAACTGCCACGCCAAGCCCTGACAAGCTCTGGCACAAAGTACCCTCCTAGGATGAAAGTAAAACCCTCTTCTCCTTTATCAACAGACCAGCTACATTCCCATGTGAAAGCCCCAATCTTGCAACTGGATCTGAGTGGAAGAAGCCTGGAGGTATCCTAGTGATTTCAGTTTGCCTCTAGATGAGTGGCTCGGTTAGCCTACTCAGATCCAATGACAGGATGGGGCCCTGGTGATCTGTAAGTAATGCTCTGCATCAATGCTCCACAGAAGCTGTTTTGAAAAGGAGGCCCCAGCTTCTCTATGTGGCTTGTTGCTGCGTGTTTAGGAGAGACAGGAGATTGTTTTGGCTGACACAAAAATGCTGATGAGAGCAGAATGTGAACACACCAGGCGTCAAGTTTAATGCCAAATGTTCTGAGATCGGCATAATGCTGAGCTGGGAAAAGCTGGAAATCCACTAATCAGAACTATTAAAACTTCACAGGTGCTAGAATTTGTTATGAAAAAATGTAATCGTTCGGAAAATCATCAGGCATAAAAGTGACCTGCAAAGATGTTAACTCACATCTGAGGTTGTAAAGCCTGGCTAAGGGATTTAGGCTAAAATTTTCAAAACCCCCTTTGGCTATCTCTACACTTAATGCTACAGCTGCAGTGTTTCAGTGCAGACACTCAGCCAGTGCAATGGGAAGAGTTCTCCCATCACTGTAGTTAATCTGCATCCCCTAGAGAACACAAGAAGGGCCACGCTGGGTCAGACCACAGGTCCATCTAGCCTAGTATCCTGTCTTCCGACAGTGGCCAATGCCAGATGCCCCAGAGGGAATGAACAGAACAGGGAATCATCAGGTGATCCATCCCCTGTCACCCATTCCCAGCTTCTATCAAACAGAGGCTAGGGACACCATCCCTGCCCATCCTGGCTAATAGCCATTGATGGACCAATCCTCCATGAACTTATCTAGTTCTTTTTTTTAACCCTGTTATAGTCTTGGCCTTCACATCCTCTGGCAAGGAGTTCCACAGGTTGACTATGCGTTGTGTGAAAAAAATAGTTTCTTTTGTTTGTTTTAAACCTGATCCTTATTCATTTCATTTGGTGACCCCCTAGCTCTTGTGTTATGAGAAGGAGTGAATGGCTAGCCAATTACAAAAGCAGTTTCTCCTCCCTTGGTGTTCACACCTCAACTGCTAGAAGAGGGCCTCATCCTCCCTGATTGAACTAACCTCGTTATCTCTAGACTGATTCTTGCCTGCATATTTATACCTGCCTCCGGAAATTTCCACTACATGTGTCTGATGAAGTGGGTATTTACCCACGAAAGCTCATGCTCCAATACGTCTGTTAGTCTATAAGGTGCCATGAGACTCTTTTTTGTTTTTTACAGATCCAGACTAACACAGCTACCCCTCTGATACTTGAGAAGGAGTAAATAACACTTCCTTATTTACTTTCTCGACACCAGTCATGATTTTATAGACCTCTGTCAGATCCCTCCTTAGTCATCTCTTTTCCAAGCTGAAAAGTCCCAGTTTTACTAATCTCTCCTCATATGGAAGCTGTTCCATACCCCTCATCATTTTTGTTGCCCCTTTCTGTACCTTTTCCAATACCAATTTTTTTTTTTGAGATGAGGCGCCTGGATCTGCATATAGTATTCAAGTCGTGAGTAAACATAGATTTGTTTAGAGGCAATATGATATTTTCTTTCTTAACTATACCAAACAAAGGATTAGATTGTGACCTTGTGTAAAAGGGTGTCGCTTTTCAAAGACAATGGAGCATCATCTTTTTGCATGAGGTTGGAATCTGACCTAGTGTTTCTAAGGCTTGATCTGCACTTAATTTATACCAGCATTGCTACATCAGTCCAGGATGTGGGGAGAAAGCCCACATCTCTTAGCGACATAGCTCTGCCAACAAAACCCAGTGTGAACACACACAGCAATGATTACAGAAGAAAGCATCTGTCAGCATAGCTAATGGTGTTTCTGCACCAGCAGTAGAATGTCTTCTGGCCGTCTACACTAGCAGGCTGTGCTAAAGATGTGCTAGCAGAGGCTTGGCAGTGTCGACGTAGCGTAACTACTTCCCCGGTCTGTGGGTGAAGAAAGGCTGGTAGAATACCGGAGTAGTGATGATATTGATCCTCTAAACACTCAGTCCACTGAGTCAAGGTCAACAAAAGATGGGTTTGGCTCTTTCTTGCACATTTTTCAGCACTCCACAGCCTCTAGTGCATGCTACGGTCTAGAAGCGAGAGCATTCAGAAAGGTATTTCACCAGTTACATGAAGGTGGGAGCTCAACAAGCTGGACAAGTCAGACCCTGTCGCTGTTTTAAAAACACATTATCAAAGCTGAAATGCTCAGCTCTTGATAGATGATTGTGCAGTAAACATAATGTGATACTTATGGACAGCTTCCAACACGGCAAATACCTAAGATGACCTAGTCATTGTGCTAAGTGAATTTATTTAGGATTAAATATAAGTCCAGCTCCCCATGGCAGCAAGAGCACATAGCCTCTCCTTCTGGGGAAACAGCAGCGGGTTCAGCAGAAGGCTCCGAGAACGGTTGACCCAATCCACAAGAAGGGAGGAAAATATCTGCACTAAATTCACAACTGTTTAGTGAGGACCCATTCTTGGGGAAGGGAATGCATGGACATGAGATTGCAAAGCTTTCAGGACAGGGACTGCCTCTAACCGTGTATGCGCCTAGGAACGGGGTGCAACTGGAATTGACCTAAGCCGGAGGCCCTGGAACAGCCCAGTCCTGGGGTGGAGAAGACAGTGGGGTGCAGAGTGGGCACTGCTTGGCTTGGGACATGGCTTGCAGAGGGCAGGGCCAGCCGCAGGGCAGGCTTTCAGGGCTGCAGCCATGGAAGGAAGTGCTGGGATGTACCAAGCCTGGGCACCTGGTGCCAGGGTAGGGCAAAGCCAGGAGAGTGCAGGGAGAGGTACATGCAGCCCTGTGGGGCCCCAGTACCTCAGTTCCCTGTGGGAAGCCCAGGCATCTGGGCTGCAGTCCCCCAGCCCGGTGATCCACAACCCAGGACAGAGGGCTTGAGGAAGTGTTGGGGCCTCCACCCCAGCCCACAGCACTGGCACTCTGGGAAGGGGGAGGTTCTTCTCCTGGGTGGGTAAGTGGGCACCATAGTCATTGCCTGCTATGTGGATGGGGGCATTGGCGGGGGTGTTCCCAGCTGCAGGGATGCCCCATACTGCTGTCCTGGGCATGGGCTGGATGGAAGGTTGCAGCTGCTGGGGCTGCGCTCAGCCAGCCAATAATAACAATTAATAAATACACAGCCCAGGGCACATCCCAGTTTTGCTGTGAGGTTTTCTTTCTGCAAGAGAATCCCAGAAATCCCATCTTGTGTGCTGTGAACACGAATGGGCTTTTCCAACGTGCTCGGCATTGGCCTAACTCTGCTTCCATTGACTTTCCCCCTGACTCCTTCATTGGGAGCAGAGCTAGGTCAATGCTATGGCCTTCTGAATAGCTCACCCTAATGGTACAGTGCATAGACAGGGTGGGGGCTAACCTAATTCCAGCATTGCTCCACGGAGGTGCACTTCAGCAGAGTTTTTATTTGCAATACCACTGAAGTCACTCTGGGGAAAAAGCAGTATTTGCCACAGTTTGCTTTGCCAAGATATCAGTCAAAGTCTTGTTATCATCTTTGCAAAATCAAAACAAAATCTAAGTTTCTTCTGAACAAGTCTAGTCCCTGCAGTTCTAGTTCTATAAACACATCACAATCATGGCAGTCAGACATGCTCTCACATGGAATGCATGCAGGGGCCCAGCTACACACAAATGTTAAATACCAAGCAAAAATGCATTCGTCTGTTTAAGGGTGCTGATGAAAACAGACAAAAGCAGGTGAGTTTTCCTTTCTGGAGATCTTGATCTCTGCTTAGGTTACTCTGACGCTGCCAAACCAGGTGCCAGCTCATGCCAAGAGACCCATGCCCCACTTGGATCCTGACAAGTGCATAGTTGGAATCAGTCTGGTTCATCAGTGTGTTGGAATTTGTAAACTAGGTATAAACCTGTGCTTAGCAGTGCTTAATTTGTGCCAGAGCTTGCCAGGTTCTGAGCCCTGGCAACTCTAGACTTGGCAGTTCATAGCCCCGGACCTCTGGGGTTGCCACATCAGTTATGAAAGTAAAAAAATGAGGACTTGGTGTAAAGGAGAATCAGGCCTTTTGTGTACATTTTAAGGTCATGGTTACCAAGGTCATGGTGGACTCTCCATCACTCACAATTTTAAAATCAAGATGAGACATTCTTCATAAAGATCTGCTCTTGGAATTATTCTGAGGCAATTCTCTGGCCTGTGCTATCTAGGAGTCACACTAGATGATCCCAGAGGTCCCTTCCTTCTGGCCTTGGAATCTATGAATTTGGCAGGCCCGGAAAGAGGGCCTCAAAAACAAGGTGCCCCATTCAATCAAGGGCAACTCTGGGTGGAGGATGGGCCTTGAAGCCCCGGCTCCTGTGGCGGAGCCTAGCTGAGGACAGAACCTGCTTACATGACTACAGGTTGTCTGAGCCCCTGAGAGGGAGGTGGGCCGGATGGTAAATGATCACCCCAAGATGCTTTCCAGTAGCTTGCCTGAGCCAGTGAGCTAGATCGCGGCTCCCTAGAGGCTCCCCAAAAGAAGGGAGGCCCTTCAGATGTTTGTTGTCTCTTCTCTGGAACCCCAGAAGGGGTACGTGCCAGTGGGACCCAGCTTCCATCCCCAGGCCGGTACAGCTGACCACCTGGACCTGGCTGATGAGAGACGGAGTGAGAATAGGATTCCATCATACCCCAAGAGGGTGCCTGGGAGGGACTAAGCACATGACACGCAGCAGAGTGCTACTCCCTCGCGCAGTCCCCCGGGAGCTCCTTTTTCACATCTTTCCTCGCGCTTGCTCTGCCCTGCAGCTCTGATTTCATGTCCACACTCTCCTCTGTGCCCCCATTCCTCTCTTGAGTCCTGAGTGTAACATGGGCCCCATTCTCCTATTGAAAACCTATCTCGTGTGTCTGCCGGGGTAGTTTTGCACCATGTGAATGTAGTCTGTGAGTGCAGCGGCTACAGATGGGCAGGCCTCCAAAGATTTGCTCACTACCCAAGAGCCAATCAGATTTATCTCGCCCTGTCTCACACCATCTCATTAACCCTCCTGTTCGTTGCTTTTCTTGATACCCCTTTGCCTTCCCTACACTCAGTGTCCAAGTTCCTCCTGCTCAGAGTGGCTTACAGTGACTGACCCAGGTGTAATGGCCACCACCATATCATTTCTGAGGGTGGCCCATTCTGTGACATCAATTCCCTGATGCACCTGAATTTCATGAGGAGATCAAGAAATTGCAGTGGGATTTGCCTCCCAGGGCTGAGAATAAAGTAGCTGAACAGAAGCAGAAAAGTGGTGGGAGCCCTGCCCTGAAGCCCACCGCTATCCACACCTAGGAAAAAGATATTCCTGATTTCTTGAAGGCCAGAGCTATTTCTGGGATATTGCTGCTTGATGTTGCCATTTACCAATTAGTCTGTACAGCACCTAGCGCAGAGGGGCCCTGGCCTATGACTAGGGTTCCTAGGCGCTATGACAACACTCCTTCTACTAATAATAGTTCTAATATACACATGTTCCTTAGCCAACATTTGTGCTTGTTCAGAGAAATTTCAGGGAAGGGCAATGCAGTTGTTGGTGTTCCTTTGTAACAATCCGGGCTAGGGTTCTTTAGCGTAGTAGGTCTTTTTCTTCTTCTTGTCTGAAGAGTCTGATGCAGCAATTTTCCCAGATGCAGACGATAGTGCGAGGCCTCAAACAACAGCTGTGTTGTGTGCTTGTTAGTTCAGAGCCGGGGGAAGATACAACGTGATGCCCAAATGGATGGAGTTTGACTCATCCGTGGCCTAGCTGTCCTACAGAGGAGGACCAAGATCTCAGGGCAGCTGTGGTCCCTTTCCAGAGAGAATCAGGAGGATAACAGGAAATAACTAATATAGAAGCAGAGAAGAATGTTCTCTTTTGTTGTTTCTTTGCTGGGGAAAGAATGTGAAGAACCCGCCGGGGCACAGTTGGTCACGTAGAACCATGTTCACTAACTCCCACAAACAGGCAATGCCTAGCTACACACACTGATTTCTGGTGGCTTCCAAAACAACAAACACTTTAGAAGGTTCATAAGCGATTTAAAGGGATACCAGCTGATTCCTACCCACTGGAGAGATCATCACAGGGCCTGATCCAGTGCCCATTAAAGTCAATGGAAAGGCTCTCATTGGCTTTGGGCACTGGATGAGATGTGCAATCAGGCCGCACAGGGGGTGCTTCATGTGGAGGATATTAGCTAACGAAGGAAGAGCCTGGGGAGGCAATGAAAACCAGCTGGAGTGGAAGGGGGAGCAGGCCGTGTGTAACCCAATAGGAAATGTCAGAAAGAACCGGGAGGTTATTTAGCTGGTGAAACGAAAAGCTGGGGTTTCAAGATGATAAATGTGAATGAGACTCCCAGTGATTTGAATAAGAATTTGTCTTCCTTACTGCTAATCTTGGCTCAGCCGTGATTATTTAATGGCTTGCTACCCAGACACGCAGCCCGCCATACGCAAAAGTATGTAATGAATGAGGGGCTGAGTGAAGAAGAATCAGTTATATTGGCCATGAAGGCTCATAGCATAGCAATTTACCTGGTGTGGCGAACATGTCCGTCCATTGCCAAAGGGTCAGAGAAAGCAGACTTTCCCTCTGTTGCAAACTGCCATAGAAATGGAAATGGAATCCACAGTACTGAGAGATATGTGATGGCCTCTACTTAGGGTGACCAGATGTCCCTGTTTTATAGGGACAGTCCTGATATTTGGGCCTTTTTTTTCTATAGGCACCTATTACCGCCCCCCCAGTTTTTAAAACTTGCTGTCTGGTCACCCTACCTCTGCTGTGTGATGCAGCTAAACGGGCATGCAGGCAGTGTGGGGTTGTATTTAGTGGCATTGTGTATGTTGTCTTTCCTGGCTGGAGCATGGCAATCTTTTTCAAATTTTGAAACTTCATCCCCATTTCAGTTTTTTTTTAAGGGAAAATATTTTGTCAACACTCTCCCCCCTTTTTTGGACCAATTATAGAGCTGGACAACAATTTTCAAATTTAAAAATTTCAGTTGAATTTCAAATCAGGGGAGGGAAACGGAAACAATGTGGAGGGATCCATAAGGTTAGAGACTCAATTTAAATGTATCCCCCAAATTAAAAAACATAGTAAGAGATGCAAAAAAGAGCCACCATGGCTAAACAACAAAGTGAAGGAAGCAGTGAGAGGCAAAAAGGCATCCTTTAATAAGTGGAGGTTAAATCATACTAAGGAAAATAGAAAGGAGCATAAACTCTGGCAAATTAAGTGTAAAAATATAATTAGGGAGACCAAAAAAGAATTTGAAGAAGAGTTAGCCAAAGACTCAAAAAGTAATAGCAAAAAATGTTTAAGTACATCAGAAGAAGGATGCTAAACAACCAGTGGGGCTACTGGACAATCGAGATGCTAAAGGCGCACTCAAGGACGATAAGGCCATTGTGGAGAAACTAAATGAATTCTTTGCTTTGGTCTTCATGGCTGAGGATGTGAGAGAGATTTCCAAACCTGAGCCATTCTTTTTAGGCAACAAATCTGAGGAACTGTCCCAGACTGAGGTGTCATTAGAGAAGGTTTTGGAAGAAATTGGTAAATTAAACGGTAAAAAGTTGCCTGGACCAGAGGATATTCACCCAAGAGTTCTGAAGGAACTCAAATGTGAAATTGCAGAACTACTAATTGTGGTATGGAACTCCCATTTAAATCAGCTTCTGTACCAGATGACTGGAGGATAGCTATTGTGATGCCAATTTTTAAAAAAGGCTCCAGAGGTGATCCTGGCAATTACTAGCTAGTAAGCCTACCTTCGGTACCGGGCAAACTGGTTGAAACTATAGTAAAGAACAAAATTGTCAGACACATAGATAAATAGGATTTGTTGGAGAAGACTGAGCACGTTTTTTGTAAAGGGAAATCATGCCTCACCAATCTACTATAATTCTTTAAGGCATCAACAAGCATGTGGACAAGAGGAATCCTGTAAATATAGCATACTTAGATTTTCAGAACGCCTTTGACAAGGTCCCTCAGCAATGGCTCTTAAGCAAAGTAAGCTGTCATGGGATAAGAGGGAAGGTTCTCTCAGGGATTTGTAACTGGGTAAAAGAATGGAAACAAAGGGTAGGAATAAATAATCAGTTTTCAGAATGGAGAGAAGTAAATAGTGGTGGCCCATGGGGTCTGTACTGGGACCAGTCCTATTCCACATATTCATAAATGATCTGGAAAAACAGGTTTTGAGTACTTAAAATATTATCACATGGAGGAGTGAGAAGAATTGTTCTTTATAACCTCTGAGGATAGGACAAGAAGCAATGGTCTTAAATTGCAGCAAGGGAAGTTTAGGTTCGACATTAGGAAAACCTTCCTAACTTCCAGGGTAGTTAAGCACTAGAATAAATTGCTCAGGGAGGTTGTGGAATCTCCATCATTGGAGATTTTTAAGAGCAGGTTAGACAAACACCTGTCAGGAATGGTCTAGATAATAGGCCTGTCATGAGTGCAGGGCACTGGACTAGATGACCTCTCGAGGTCCCTTCCAGTCCAGTCTATGATTCTATGAAGATAGTTAAATCCAAAGCAGAATGCGAAGAGTTACAAAGGGATCTCACAAAACTGGGTGACTGGGCAACAAAATGGCATATGAAATTCATTGCTGATAAATGCAACGTAATGCACATTAGAAAAGATAATCCCAGCTATAGATACAAAATAATGTGTCTAAATTAGCTGTTACCACTCAAGAAAGAAATATTGGAGTTTTTGTGGATAGTTCTCTGAAAACATCCACTCAATGAGCAGCAGCAGTCAAAAAAGTGAACAGAATGTTGGGAATCATTATGAAAGTGATAGATAATAAGACAGAAAATATCACATTGCCTCTATATAAATCCATGGTACGCCCACACCTTGAATACTGAGTGCAGATGTTGTCGCCCCATCTCAAAAAAGATCTATTGGAATTGGAAAAGATTCAGAAAAGGGCAAGAGAAATGATTAGGGGTATGGAACAGCTTCCATATGAGGAGAGATTATAAGACTGGGAGTTTTCAGCTTGGAAAAGAGACAACTAAGGGGGGATCTGATAGAGGTCTATAAAATCATGACTGGTGTGGAAAAAGTAAATAAGAAAGTGTTATTTACTCTTTCTCATAACACTAGAACTAGATGTCACCAAATGAAATTAATAGGCAGCAGGTTTATAACAAGCAAAAGGAAGAATTTCTTCACAAAATGCACAGTCAACCTGTGGAACCCTTTGCCAGAGGATATTGTGAAGGCCAAGACTATAACAAGGTTCAAAAAAGAGCTAGATAAATTCATGGAGGACAGGTCCATCAATGGCTATTAGCCAGCATGGGCAGGGATGGTGTCCCCAGCCTCTGTTTGCCAGAAGCTGGGAGTGGGCATCAGTGAATGGATCACTTGATGATTCCCTGTTCTGTTCATTGCCTCTGGGGCACTTGGCATTGGCCACTCTTGGGAGACAGGATACTGGGCTAGATGGACCATTGGTCTGACTCAGCATGACTGTTCTTCTGGCAGTGGTGTGGGCTCCCCTGGAGTACTAAGTCCAGTTTCAGGTGCCATGCTTTAGGAAAGATATGGACAAATTAGAGACAGTCCAGAGGAGAGCAACACAAGTCATAAAAGGTTTAGAAAACCTCACCTATGAGTAAAGTTTTTTAAAAAGTGGGCATGTATAGTCTTGAGAAGAAAAGACCTGATAACAGTCTTCAAATATGTCACAGGCTACTATAAAGAGGACTGTGATCAATTGTTCTCCTACCAAACGTAGGACAAGAAGCAGTGAGCTTAATCTGGAGCAAGGGGGATTTAGGTTAGATATGAGGAAAAACATTCTAACGGTATGGGTGGTTAAGCACTGGAATAGGCTTCCAAGGGAGATTGTGGAATTCTTCTCCATGGAGGTTTTTAAGAACAGGTTGGACAAACACCTGTCGGGGTGGTCTAAGTTTACTTGGTCCTGCCTCAGCCCAGGGGGCTGGACTTTGATCACTTCTCAAGGTCCCTTCCAGCCCGACAGTTCTATGATTCTAGCTCATTGCCCTGAGGATAATACAGCTGGAGTTTGTGTCTCTCTTTTCCTTTCTCTAATCTTTTTAATATGCCGGGTAGAGGTTGCTTTTTGAATTTAAGTAACACAACATCCATAGGGCCAAGTTGTCAGCCAGGCATTCATTGTGTGCCTCTGTATTTGTCCCTGCAGTTTACTGTAAATGCAATGAAGATTACCTAGAAGTCTAGGTATCTGACTTGTGGGTACAGTTCTGTATTTAGATGTCCAAGTGATGTTAATGTTGCCTGTATTTAATTGCAGCTTCATTTTTATACTTGCAATTATCCCCACCTATGGTTTGTGGGAGTTGAAGCAGAGGCCAGCAAAATCAGGCCAATAATGCAGACTTGAAGAACATGCTGTCATCTTGAATCAGGCTACATATTGGTGTCTGTGCATTACCGTGGACTACCTATAGCTGGTTGGTTGCTTCAAGTGAGCAATGCAAATATCCAAACATGCTGCGTTCAAGAGCATCTCACAGTGCCAGGGCTTTTCTGGGTGGCACTGCTGACTGCAATACTCAAGGATGCTGCCTGAAGTTTGGGTCCTTCTCTTAATACAGTCAATGGCACAAATTTGGGGGTTTAATGCCTGTTATTCACTGTTTTTACCATGTTGGCACCATTTTCAATGACAAAGCACTAACCCTAAGCTGCCCATCTTCTGGCAATGTACCTGAGCACAGATCCAATGTGTTTATAGTTGTGTAATCTCTGCTGAGGGCACCACATCAAGCCAGCCAGATGGGTGTCCTTATGGAACACAAATGAAGGACTAGCAGAGCTACAGGGGGTAGGGGAGGTCAGCAGCAGCAAGTCAAGTGTGCTATAAAAGAGAGTCACAAATAGAATTCCTGTTGACCCAAGTCATCAGCAATGTAGGGAAAGGGACATCAGCCTCCTGTGGAAGCTTGGGAAGTCCAGTTCAGACCCTCAGATAGAAATCTGCTGGAAGAAAACATTTCTCTCAGGAAAGATTTCCTACATCCAAACACATCCATTCATCATCTAAACTCAGTGCCTTCCACCACAAAAAGGTTGCTGTCCAGAGCTATGCTTGGTCTTGGCCTGAACAACCTGTCCACTGTGACCACTCTTGCTAATACTGCAGATACCATCATCTTTGGCTTGTTCTTCCCTTTCTGCTGCTGACCACGGAGGAGAGGACAGGAGAGGATTTGGATGGCAGAGCTGACAATAAGGAAGTACAAGAAACAAAGGAAATGTATCTTTGATGTAAGAGGGAGAGTTAAGGAGGTCAACAGATAGAGAGGGCACGAGCTTCTGAGGAAGGACAGATGTTGGAAGGGGATAGCAAGGAGGCCACGTGAGATGAGGTGAGAGACCATTTGCGAGGGTGGCTGAAAGATCCTAGCAACTTTTAAAAACAAGGGTGGGCATTTTGAATTGGGTCCTAAAATGCATGGGAAGCCAGTAGAGGTGCTTGAGGATGGGCTGATAATAGACAACTTCTCTGTAAGGGAGAGGAAAGCAGAGTATTCTGCATGGGATGGAGTCTGAAGAGCTGGGACTTGAGGAGATCATAGATAAGACAATAAGAGACAGAGGAGTGAGTGAGGATTTTAACACAGCCTGGGTCAAGACAATGGCACACAATGTTTTGGAGGGAGTATTTTTGCATACAAAAAGGAGTAGCCTGCTGAGAGGAGGATGACCCCAAGGTTATGGATAGAAGAGAAACGGGAGATCTGAGTCGAGGATGGAATTAAAAGCAATCCAGTTCTGCTCGAGGCTGTTCAAGAGAAGCCTTTCTGGCCTTGCGGTGAGGACGTACGCTTTTGAAAATCTGGCTGTAAAGGTGCTGATCAATATGTGTAGGTGAATATTCTCAGTGGCAGCGGAGGTTAAAGATAGAGGTAAGATGAGTGCCAACAAGAAGACAGATAGGGAAGAGTGGGGAGCCAAGAACTGACTGGGACTCCAAGAGGTGTGTTCTTGGCACAGTGGAAGAACGGCACTAAGACAGTTCAGAATCAGACATTAGATAGGTAGAAGCAGAACAATGACAACAGGAGCCACAGTAAGGAACATGGCCCATTGCAGCCAGATGTCAATCCCAGTCCCTCCAAGGGGTGCGGCAACTGGCTATGAATGGCAGGGCCCCATCCATCAAAGGGGATGCTAACCTTTACCTCCAGGACTACAGCAAAAACATCCAGCTTCCTTTAGTCAATTATCCATCAAATAAGATTGTTCCAAAGTCATCTGCTACCTTGTTTCTTTACTAGTGTGATTGGATGATTGGGCCATGGGTGATTCCTGGGATGTTGCAGCTGGTACAAATTTATGGACCTTGATTGCAGCTGCCTGGGTACAGATTCCATGGAATGTCAAAGGTGTGCGTGTATGTGTGCACACACCGCAGGAATTTTTTGACACTTTTTTTCCCAGAAATTTCCCACTCATTCAAAAGCAAAATTTCCTGCAGGAATGTGTCCATTATGACAATTTATTTATTTATTTATTTTTGCTTTGTAAACAAATTTGAATGTTTAGAAAATCCTGGAATGTTTTGACATTTTCAGAACACTATTTCCATTTGTATTTTCCCAGTTTGGTTTTTTTGCATGTAAAATTTATGCTTTATAGGTTTTTAAAAGATTTGAAATCAAAATGAAACCCTTTCAAATGTATAAAAATGAAACATTTTGATTGAGCTAAAACAAAAACACGCCAGAAAGGCTGTGCAATTTCACAGTTTACCAGTAGATGGCACTCTTTCCTTTCCTCTGCAGATCTAAGTTCTCTGCATTGCAAATTGGACTCTGGTTTGTCATTTGAAACAAGCTGGAATAAAGCCATTAGATTTAAGAGATTCTTAGATAAATTGCACACAGGGAAGCAGCTCTTAAACATTTTTAAGGGATTTTTTTAAATTAAAACAACAAGGAGTCCGGTGGCACTTTAAAGACTAACAGATTTATTTGGGCATCTGAAGTGAGGTTTTTCACCTACAAAAGCTTATGCCCAAATAAATCTGTTAGTCTTCAAGGTACCACTGGACTCCTTGTAATTTTTGTGGCTACAGACTAACACGGATACCCTCTGATATTTTTGTATTTAAAGCAATAACCTGGATTCGCTCTGCCGCACACTCCTTCCTCTCTGTTCTCAAATAAACTCGAGAAAATTAGAGCTCTTGTTTTATCTGTTTGCTATCTGGGGTAGGATTAGAGTCGTCCTGAGCTCCTCTAAGCTTTGAATCAACAGTGTTTTATTGGTTCATGTCACTGAAGGCTGGCTACAAACGAGCTAAGTAAGACATCAACCCATCCTCTTCCTGAAATGCTCTGTGCAGCAGCTCCGTTGGGAAGCAGAGACTGGAGCACCCAGTTATACCTTAAAGCAGGCACAGCCAACCTGAGCCTGAGAAGGATCCAGCATTTATCAATGTGCATTGCCAAAGAGCCACAGTAATACATCAGCAGCCCCCTATCAGCCCCTAGCTCTGCCCCCAGTGTCTCCCACCTGCCAGCAGCACCACTGAGCAGCACCTAACCCTCCATCCCTGCACCTCCCGCCTGCCGCGATCAGCTGTTTTGTGGTGTGCAGGAGATTTGGGGGATGGGAGAGAGAGCAGGAGCACGACAGACTCAGGGGAAGGGGTGGGGGCCTTGGGGGAAGGAGTGGAGTGGGGCTGGAGCCTGGGGTAGAGCCAGGAGTTGAGCAGTGAGCACCTCCCAGCCCATTGGAAAGTTGGCGCCTGCAGCTCCAGCCCCAGAGTCATTGCCTATACAAGGAGCCACATATTAACCTCTGAATAGCCGCATGTGGCTCCGGAGCCACAGATTGGCCACCTCTGCCTTAAAGCTAGTTCACTTCTTTCATGTTGGGGGGCGGGAGGGAATAAATCTCAGCTGCATTTTAAATGATCCAATCCACGCTGCCAGGCCAAACTTAACTCCATAAGGAGCTGCAATTGTTCATTTGCACTTACTAACAAAGGGGAAACTTTAATGACTTTCTGCAACTACAGAAGCCTCACGGCTTGTCTATATAGGAAAGAGTTGCCCGTTATACTGGTCTAGCTTATACTGGTATAATTAAACCATGATAATTATACTAGTCTAAACCCCCATGTTGGACTTCTTCCTCCGCAGAGACATTTACTACAATCTCCCATCATTGTAGTTAATCTCCCTTCCCAAGGGGCGGTAGCTAAGTCGAAGAGTTCTTCTTCCTTTGACCTGGTGCTGTCTACATGGGACTTAGGTTGGCTTAACTAAGTCACTCAGCAGGGATGGATTGCTCACACCCCTGAGTGACGTAACTGGGTCCATCTAATTTTCTAGTGTAGACCAGCCCTAAGCACGTCCACACAGGCAGCTAGTGCTTTAAAGTCACATCTTAGCTTATAGCAGTATAACTTACCCATCAGTACTTTGAGCTGTCAGGAACCGAGCACTAGGGTCAGAGCAGTTGTCAGTAGCCAGAAGCTGGAGCCAAAAGTCAAGCCAGAGGTCAGGAGCTAGATACCGGAGCTGAGGTCAGAAGTCAGAGCCAAGGGTCATACCAGAGGACAGGAACTGGAGTGAGCAGGGTAACAGTTCAACTCAGGGACACCAGGAAGAAGGCAATGCAAGAGCAGGCACGGAGGTGGGCATGAGCACTGAGCAGCTGCTGCTGCTGCTGGCTTAAGAGCCAGCCTGCTGGACCCTCCAGCCAATCAGGCAGCCTGCTGCTGGCCAGCTGTACTGCCTGGAGCCTGGCTTTGCTGCAGGGCCCGACTCCTGACACTTAGATCACAGCTGTAAAGAGTCAAAATGGCTAATGTGATGCTGACCACAACTTTACAATGAAGCATTGACCAGGACAAGCCACGTTCAGCACCGTGTCTGGTAATTATGGTTCAAATCTGACCTTAGTAGACTTTAACCATGGTCCTGCTCTCATCCTGTTACACTCCACCTAGTGCTCTCTTGCTGTGCTTCTGCAAAGAGCCTCCCAAACATGTCTCTTTATACCACGGGCAAGAATAGCATATACCCAAAGTCCAAGCTGCCCCAGGGTTATTTTCCTCAGCCTGAGCTTGCTTTAAGCCCCCTGTCCAGAGAGCTCTCTCCAGCAGATGGCACGGGGTCATGGACTCTCTTGGGCAAGATCTTCTGCAGGCTGATCACTTTTTAGAGGAAGGAGACACAATGGTTTTTAAAAATACTAGCTCAGTGACTGGCCCAAATTCACTGCTCTAATCTAATCCCTGGCCAATCTCCAGTGTCCCTGGCCTCTCTCTGTGACGGGATCGGATTCTGGATCTGACGCAGCAGCCTGGCTTGCTGGGTGAAGCAGCAGCGTGTTGTAAGAAGGGGAAGTTTCCCCATGGATCTGAAGCATATGTATCTTTGAAGATGACTCCTCTCATTCCAGGCCTTTTCCCAGGTTTGCCCAGCAGTGCGTCCCTGCCTAGTGTTCCCTCAGTGATAATATTACAGCCAGATGGAGACTATGTCTGAAGCAAACACCGCAGAAGTCTGCCCCATCCCTCACCTGTGTGAGTGCCAGACCGTCCCCACAGTCTGCCAGCCGAGGAAGCGATAAAACGGCATGTTTGCTTTTCTCTCTCTTTGTTTGAACAGCAGGAAGGTTTGGCCAGGGGTCCCCCTCGCTTGCTGCATGTCCTCCAAAGTTTCCAAGCAAAGAAACAGGAGGTTTATTTTGACTATTTTTGCGCTTGGCATTTTTGGATCTAATTTTATTCCCAAAATGTAGGTGAACAAAAGCCTCTTAAATAATTTAGAAAAAAATCATATTGCAAATAAGATGTTTACTGAAGATTATATGTAATTATACAGTAAAACCAAAGGCACAATCAAGAAAAAAGAAAACCACCACTCCAAATCAATAAATAAAATCAGCCCAGGAGCTGTGGATTTCATGCTGTATAGGGCCAGATCTTCAAATTAGCATAGCGCTATAGAAGACAACGGAGCTATGCTGCTTTACACAAGCTGGGGATCTGGCCCATTTTCAGTGCAGGAGAAGAAACCCGATATTCTGAAAAAAACCCACCTGGTTCACACTGCAAATAGTGTTATGGAGAAAATTGGGGAAGAAGACTGGAAAAAATAGAGGAATGGAAAGAAAAAAGAGGCAAGGAATAGAAGGAAATTATTGATGCCTGAGACGCTTACTCAACTGTGGGCAAAAGTTGAGGAAATAGCCTCAGTTTTGTATGTGTGACTGCTGGGAGATCATGTCTAATCTCCTCTCACCTTCGCTTTCCCCACCTCCAGGTCACACGGCTGCAACTCAGCCCCTGGGGAGGTAGGTAATGGACACATGGAGAAGTCCTCCTTGTGTGTCCACCTTGCAAGCAAGAAACACGAGGAGAAAGGAGCCCACCAGTGGTCTGCCCTTGCAACCCATCACTGGATCCAATGTAAAGTCACAGCCCTAGCTCCTGATACTGGGACTGACTCCACCAAGGCAGCCCCTGTCTCCACATGGAACTCACTGTGGGATCTGGACCCTCGACCAGGGCAACTAAAAATCCTGCAGTGAAAACATGAGGCAAAGAGCTCCCTGGCTCATAAAGGGCCAAGCTCCCATTTATACTAAGGCCCGGATCCCAAAGGCATTGAGCAAAGCAGTGGCAGTGAGATGGCCAAATACCTTTGAGGATCCGGGTCTCGGAGTCAATTCCACTGCCCTGGGAATGAACTACCGGCCTCGTTGGAAGTTTTGTAATTGACTCCCAGGGAGCCAGAATTTCACTCTATCAATGAAAAGAGGCCTTGAAGTGGGGGTGGAGAGTGTATATAATGTACTTGTACATTAAGGCCCTTTTACACTGCCAGAGAGGTGTAAAGAGCCCTTATTGTATATGAAAATCAGGTCCAAAATGTATATAAAATCCAGTCTAGTTTTTTTTCCCCTCTCCTGTTACTTTTTTTTAATTGTACAAACTCACTCCTGTGACACAATAAACCCATGTGGAGTATAAAGTCAATTGAACCTTGACAGCTGCTCATAAGGAGCATAGTTTTAACGTTCAGATATTGGTGCTGAATGTGTCTCATTAAATAGAATAGTGAGTTTTACTTCACATTAAATAACCTCTTGGTCTGTGCATATAAGAAATCCAGTGCAGTTGTTTCCTCAATAAGATGTTCTTACTTAGTTTTTCTATTACTGTTATCAGAGAGGATCAAAACAGACAGACGCATTTATTGTTTTCCATCAAAAGATAATAAAAAGAAACAGTTTATAAAATCAGATTATATGAAAAATTGCCTAATGATTATAATTTCTAAACCCATTGTTGAATAATGATGCATTCAAGAGTTGTCATCATATGATGAAAGAAACCTAATATGAAAGATTTTCCTATGAAGAATGGCTACAGATGAATTGCACAGAGATACAATTCTCCGATAACGAACAATAAGAGCCTCTAGAACACTTAATAATAGACTACTCAGGATGAATTGAATATTGCAATAAAACCCATAAATTAAAAAGTTTCAAAATGATTTCTGATAAAAGACATGCCAAGGTGAAATAAAAAAAAAAATCCTTGAAATCAACAGATATGCTTGCGACAGTATGCTAAGTGATAGAAAATACACATTATAAATTCCAAATCATTGATTTAAGAAAGAATACTATCACATCATAGACACTGAAAGCTTTTGCCTGGCAAATCTTTTATATAATTCTGCTGACTGTATCTTCAGGCATGTGTTGAATACTTAAGAAAATACCTTTCGCGGGGCTGTCAGCTATCACATGGTTATTCGGCTCTTGAACAGACAGGGCCAACTCCTGAGCCTGTGGCTCTCTGAAGGTGGAGCCTGGTCACGGCTCAGCCAGTTAGCCAGGATCCAAGAGATAATAAAATCCTGGAGTGACACACCTCTCTGTGCAATCCCCCCCAGAGGCAGAGTCTAAAGTTTCTTCTGGACTAGTCCCGTTTCTTCACTGCCTTATATGGAGCTAGGTCCTCTCCTGATGTCCCTGAGTGAGGGTGGAGCCTCCTGGGCTACTGGACATTTGGGGGCAGCATGAGAAGACCAACAAGCCAATACCAGCACAGCTGGTAGCTCCAAAGGTACCCATTGTCCTCAAGACATGTACTCCTCACAGGAAAAGGGAATGTAGGGGGACAACAGCAGTGTCTTCCAGGACCACTCACCCCCCTGCATGTTTACTTTGAGGGTTTGCACCCAGCCCTGGACTCCACCTCTCCCCTCTGAATGGATATGCCTTCAGGGGGCCCCAAAAGATTCATTTACAAATAGATTGTATTGCCTTCTGCAGAATTGCTCTCCAACTGAGTAGTCTTTTAATGTACTGCCAGATGGGGGCTCACTCAGAGTCCCTTGTGCAATATATTTGGAGTCCGCAGCGCCGGGGGCCTGCTGAGTTTGAATGACAAGTGGCAACGTCATGCCAAAACACTCCAGGTCTGGCTCTGGAGGTATTTGTCATGGGGCAATATCACTCAGGGGCGACATCACCGTGTTCATGACATGCGGGTAAATCAGGCTGACTTTCTCATTCTAAGTGATACTGATGGCCAAGTTCTTACTTATTACTTTCTGTTACTTTTCCCAGCTGGGGATATTAAAGATATTGGGTGAAATCCAGTAAGCCTCCAAAGTTGCTTGAATCACAAGCCTAGGAGGAGGCATATGGGACATATGCTGTCCTGAAAGGATGAATACTATGTTCACCCCAGCTGGACCTACCCATTTTGTCAGCTGTGCTGGCATCAGGCATCTCATGGGTTGGTAGCGTGTGATACTGTGCCCCTGCCCCAGGTGGGCTTTCCAATGCTGGAGGTCAACGGTTGGCTCCTAGAAGGAGTCAATCAGGCCTGTAGGTCTTGTTAAATTTGGCTCATAACAATAATTCAATAAACTCACTGATTCTCCACCATGGAAATCCCATGGGCAACAGCGTCTCACCATTCATTCAAAAGCCACGTATGACAAGTGTCATTGGGTATGTCTACACTGCAGCTGGGAGTGTCTCCCCCAGCCCGGCTAGACAGACTCACACTAGCTTTGCTCCAGCTAGCATGCTAAAAATAGCAGTGTGGACATTGCAGCACGGGCAGTGGCACTCGAGCTTGGACCTGCACCAGGGCTTTGGACTCAGGTTGCTAGCCTCAGCCGCCACCCATGTCACCATGTCCACACTGCTTTTTTTAGGGTGCTACCTCAAATGAAGCTAACACAAGTCTGCCTACCTTAGCTGGGAGGTTTGCTCCCAGCTGCAGTGTAGACATACCCATAGTAGTCACATTGGAGGTACCCATTTGAGATCAGCTGAGGAGTTCATGCTACAGAATCTGGTGCAAAACAACATTGCTAACAACAGAAGAGGAAAAACCATACCTATTATTTATATTATACTCGTCGTTAGAGGCCCCAACTGTTCTAAACCCTGAGCAAACACAGGCTAAGGCCATGTCTACGCTACAAAATCACATTGGCATGCAGCCAACAAAGTAGTTACATTGCTCATCCTTGCGTCGGCGGTGCACAGCCTCACCAGCAGCGCTTGTATCGATTGTACTGTCAGTGTGGGGCATTGTGGGACGGCTCCCGAAAGCCAGTAACAGTCATCATAAGCCACACAGTATCTACACTGACACCGCATTGACTAATTACATCGACCTTGACTCTACCCTGCTCTTGGAGGTGGAGTTATTAAGTCCCTGGAGTGAGGCAGTTACTTTGGCGAGAGCGAAATGTACGTGTAGAAGCTTCCATAGCTAGGTCAATATATGCTGCCTTACGTCAGCCAAACTCTGCAGTGTAGACCAGACCTAAGAGACAGTCCTAGCGCCAAAGACTTTACGATCTAAGTAGATGTAAGGTGGCGGACAGGAGCGTTCTTATCCCCATTTTGCAGATGGGGAAATAAGGCACAGAGAAAGATTAAGTGACTTGTCCAAGGGCATACAGGGAGTTAGTAGCAGAGCTTAGACTTATACCCACCTCTCCTGAGCGCCAGGTTTTAACCACAAGACTACCTGCCTTCTGCTGCTTCAGTTTTGGCTATTAAGTTTTCCAGAAGGTAGGTAAAAGAAGTTTTTTAAATAGCCAAACTGGGATGAAATGCAGATCGCTGTGCTTAAAGGAGCTGGTTTTGCTCAGGGCTGAGCAGGGAACTGAAATGATTTATTATAAGCTGTAACAGAATATATTATTCATATTAGAGGCATGGGAAAGGCCTTTGATATGTATCTGAAAATGCTTCGAACCCATAAAAGAGATAAATTTTGTATGAATAGTGGTGCAGAGAGTACAGATGAAACTCTCTGACACATCCTCACATCACCTAATAAAATGTAGGGCTACTGTGTTTACACAATCCATGCATTAATTCCACTTGAAAGAGAAATTCATTAACATATCTGCATATGATGATAGTCCATCCAATCCAGGCTTTTGAGGCATACTGTTATGCTTTTATTTTCTCTTGACGCCTACTGCAGCCTGGGTTTATTTGAATCTGGATCCCCTAACTCCCTCACGTGACTCCCCACAGACTTAAAGACCATCCTTTTTTTACCTAAAATATCCCTGCTCCTCAATGAAAAGCTCACAAGGCTGCAATTTTCAGTTTGGTTCATTCCCACCCTTTCAGCTGGCATTTAGCACCAGGGCTACAGGAATTCAGAGGTTCTTCTGTTTGCTCAGTGAAACACACTTAGATTTTCACATTAGATACCTGCAGACATTTCTTCCTCCTTTGCTTCTGAATTTTTGCTAGCCCTTAACAGGGAGCTCAATAGACAAAAAGAAGCTAGGCTATAAAACAATAGCACGTACAGTAGGCAGGTCTTCAGTTGGTATAAACCTGTGATACTCTATTGTCTTTAGTGAGGCTATGCTGGTTTACTCCATGCCTGGATCTGGCCACGTGAGGTTCAAGTCAGTATGAAATTAGGCAAAACAAGTTCACCAATTCCCAATTAACAATAAGCCCCAAATTCTATGGTTTATTGAGTGAACAATGAGATTTGTCAAGCACTCCTCTTGTTCTGCACCATACTGAATTGTTACTTCCTGGATATGCCTCCTGCTAATGGTTTTGTTTGCTGTAATAGAGAGACATCCGAGTGCTCAGTACAACTGCATACAAAACAATCACAATAAAGTCTCCCACTGAAGGGCGGCAATTAAAGCATTCATTATTAATTGCACTAATTAACCTCAGACACAAACCAGCTGGTAAATCAGCCACAGAACAACTGGCAAAAACTTGTTCCCTTTCGTGTTTTACTAGACTGCCATGGCAGAGCTCACAAACAGTGACACTGGTTGCCTTGCCTGACAAGGGACTTTCCCGTGTACGGCCTTGGCTCCTGGGGCATACGATGGCTGCTTGGCCTAGCACCACTGGCAGATTGTGGCCTCTGAAGCCAGTCCAGAGAGGATCACCTTAGTGTAAAGGGAATCCTTCTGGGGCATAGATATGGCATCACCCCCTACATTATAGGGAAGACCTGTCCAGCAGCAGAGCATGGACAGGTCTTCCCTATACCCAATCAATCCCCAGCTGCCTATCAACCTCTTTGGGCCACTGATAGAAGGTGTGATCAAGAGCAGCCTCCAGGCTGGTAGACAGTGTAATTTACAGTCTTCAAACTGCTCTAAATTATCCTGGAGATCAGTCCAGCACATAACCATCCTGGGTTCAGGGGAGCACAGCTGACTTTGACGCCCCCATACCAAACTGTGCTGCACATTCTTTCGCTATACTCGAGATCTGGGCCATGATCTATCCACCAGGAGACTGTTTCCATGGACAACCTTCCGTGGCAACATTGGAGCTGCCTAGTTACTAGGTCAGCTCTGGAAAGCACTGCAAACCAAGCTGGTAAACCAAGTGCTAGCTCCAGCTAAAGCTGTAGGCATTAGGTAAGAACTGACAAACTCATAGCTGGAAACCAAACAGTTCATCTGTCTGGTAGTTTTGTTCAAAATAAGCATGATAAAAATGTATGTAGTGTTTAGGCTCTGTGAATGACTTGTAAGTTGCTGCCGTGCGTTGATCTCACTTGTAACGGCTGTGTTCTGTGCTATAAGGAAATACACACGTTTTGCTGTCGAACTCTGAAAATGTTTGCTCTGAACTTGTAAACCCAGGCTCGGGAATCATCCCTTCCCCCACTGGCTCTCCGGCAGGACTATAAAAAATGAAGCGAGCCATCCTAAGACAAAAGCTTTGTTAACTGCCCCATCCACCCTGGGAGAAGCACGTGCTGAGGCTTCATCCCATCAGTGTTTGGATGCTGGAAGAGGGAAATAAAAATAGCTGACATGAAGATTTTTCATCTCTTTGCTGTTTGCACTCTCACAGGGCCAGAGACAATAAACTAAAGCAGAGCTGCCCAGGGATTACCCCTGGGTCTTCCCTGGAAGACATTTTGAAGTGACCGATTACTACATCTCTGCTATCTTTACAAATCAGACACAGTAACTTGTTTGTAGGTATATGTTTGCTTGCTTTAACTGATAAATAACTCTTTTATTTCTTTTTCGTAGTTAATAAACCTTTAAATAGTTTATTACAGGACTGGCTACAGGTGTTGTCTTTGGTAGAAGATCTAGGGTACCAAGCGACTGGTCCCTTGGGACCAGAAGCAACCTGAATAGCATGTGATTTTTGGTGTAAGTGGCCATTTATCGCTAAGTCCAGCTTGCCTGGGTGGCAAGATAGACAGGAGAGCCCAGGGGCTCTGTGGTAAGACTATTACAATGATCCAGGAGTTCATATTTGTTACTGGCTTGGTGAAATCTAATTATAGAACACCCCATAAGTGTGAGGTGTCTACCCTGTTCTTGACAGTCTGCCCTGAGGGAGGCACTCACGGTTGTGGGCCACTCCAGCCAGCATGACAAGAATTTTAAAAAAGAGCAATGCTGTCTTATTATAGTAATTGATGATAATGGTGATGAGGAAGGAATTGTCCATTGACCACGACATCAGATAAGGTAACAGGCCACTATTGATCTTCTCAGTGCAAGAAGACACCACCCGGTTAAGGGAAAGACAATTTTAGGATGATGAGCAAGGCTTAGAGATAGGGATCCTTAAATCTGGATAGTTCTCATAAGTATCCACTCTCCTGGATGCTTTTCTGTAGGGACCTCTGAGTCGTTAGAGGTTTCCACATCCACACTTTTCTACATCTTTTCCCATTGCTGAATGGTTTACTGGACAGGTAGATTTGCAACGTTGAAACTGGCTGACTGCACCCTCCTGTACATAGTTTTGCTAAGGGAGGAGGTTTATCGAGTGAGCTTAGATGTGGATTTGCTGTAGCAATGCTGTGTTTGTATGTTCTTTTTATTTTAGTGCCCCTGTAACACTAGACACGGGCAAGAATTAATTAGAGTATCATTTCAGTATGGAAGTCACAAGGGAGAGTGTAAAATGCTCCCTATTTCCATAGGCCATAAATCCCAACCTCATTGCAGCCCAGTTCTCCTTGGTATGGCCCTGAACAGTAGCAGCACCCAACTGTTCTTCATACAAGAAATCAGCTGAGCCCATTTAATGAAAAATAACTTTCTTTCTCAGGGAACTAGCAGGATCCTTGAGCAGCTATCAGTTTCTACTCATCCATTCTTGAATTTTCTCATGCCTCCAGGATCTGCAAGTCAAGGCTCTCAGCTAAGATACAGCTCCTTGGTGCCATTAGAAGTGAGTGGGGCATACATTTGGCCTATGAAGACTTAGCCTTGCAAAGTGCCCTATTCAACACATGGTAAGCTGTGAGTTAGAGATCAAGCCAGGTGGTGCTTGACCTGCAAGGAAGCTATCTCACTTTGGGAGATGCATAATGATGATGAAGCTGTGAGCATAAAGCCCATGGCTCCCCCTCCAGTGGAGGAGTCCGGTGCAGAAATCATTCCACAGAAGAGAAATAATCAACACTCTGGAACTCGATGGACTCTTCCTCAGTCTGGATCTTACTTAAGAACTAGCATGGACCCTGCATTCTCCTCCCTGTAACTGTCCCACCAGTATAAACAAACTCAGAGACATTCATTCCCAAACAGACTCTACCAATGGGCTAATGGAGCTACTGGTGGCAATGGCAGGATATAGCCCTGGTTTATTATTCTGATAGACAGCTGGTATGTACTGCATCTGGGCGGGTGCTCCCCATTGTACCCTCCAGGAGGAATGGTTCCTGCACAGGGGCTCTGGAGGTGGATTTATTTACCTCTCCTCATAGTCATCAGCTGTAGCAATTCCACAATGGACACGTAGCTCCAGAGACTGATGGGATAGAAGCCTTCAGATTCCCCCCTCCTTTGCTGGGAGCTCAGAAATGACAGTGCTTCCCAGATGCCAGAAGTCAATATTGGCTGTTGCCTCCAGTTGTCTTCCCTTAAAGAGTCAGTCTTGCCCCCATTCTCCTCTGTAGCTTTTGATCAGGCTCTTGGCTCCTGCTGAGAACCATGGTGGCTGCAGCCAGGTTCTTAAGCTTGTGCCTATCTTCCAACTTTAACAGTAAGTCAACAGAGCTGCTTCAGTTTAGGGCCCCTAGGTTAATGAAGGGCTGGATACAACCACTGTTCATTCCATGGGCAGCAGCTCCTACCATCGCAATGGCGGGCTTTAGAGAAGAAGTGAGGGTTTTGCTCTTCTAATGCAGCCCAGTATGGGCAGAACACATCCAACCAGCAACTCTCCACAGCTGTAACTGCTTGCTCTGTACTCTTCAGTGGGTGCAAGCTGCTCTCTTAAAATAGATCTTTTTTTTTTAACTCTCTTCCACTTTTGACATTTCCCCTTTTGCAAACCTCGGATCGGGTCTTGCAACCCTATTTAAAGCCACAGGGAAACTCTCACTATCTTCAGTGGGCCTGACTAGCAGAGACAGCCTCCAATTTTGTACCCAGAAATCAGTTCATTAGGGCTTGATCATTTGCACCCACGATTAATTGCAGGAGCAATTATCTATGCAGGCAAAACTGAGCCCACAAAATTAAAAGGCAGGTTGGGGCCCTTTGAAAAATCAAGCCTGATTGCAGATCAGGCCAATTCAATTTTGTCGCCTTGCCACTTGAAAGTCATTGAAATTAACTTCGCTGATTGGTTTGGCAATGAATTCAGTCCATGTTGCCAAAAACCTTTGTTTGTGCATCAGCATTACTGCTATTGTCTCAGCACAGCTGCGGAACCAGCATTAACAGTGGAAAGGCGGCTCCACAGACAGTGATTCAGGCATTCCAGGTTCCATTCCTGACTACCGGCGACTTCCTGTGTGACCTTGCACAAGTCACTTAATTGTGCCTTGCCTCAGTTTCCCATCTGTAAAATGAGGATAGTAATATTTCCTTTCTTCCACTAAACTGTCATCTTTTTAGAGACTGCCTCTTTTTATGTGTTTGTACAGCACCGAGCACAGTCTTGTTAGGGGTCTCTAGCCCCTACAGTAATAATAATCACAATTAATTAATAATTCAACTGTTATCAAACTATCAGGACAGTGGCATATTTTGTTTTTGTAGAATCTAAACCCCATTTAAAAAAAATGCCAAGCAAGTGACAGATACATTTGAAAAGAAAGGGAAAAAAAGCCCCAAACTTGTGTAGGTCTTCAAAATCCAGAGCATAATCTATAAAAGATCCAGTTGATCAAATTTTAGATCTAAAGCTCTGGGTGTCTCATTTCGTGATGTGACCACTGCATTGCATGTGAGGGTAAAAATCTGTTTTATTTGTCAATGAGATTCTGAATTAAATGAGAGGGGAAGTGTTTTCTTTTCCTTTTTCTCCCCTCCCCCAGAAGAATTTATTATCTCAAAGACGACACCTCTTTACTTAAGTGCTTCTGCACTATGCTGCCACCTTTGTTGGTTTCTGAGCAACCAGTAGAGCGCTAGCTAGGGAGCAATGAAGCATGGAGCAAATGGAAAGTCAACAAGAAGACCAGAGCGCCTATAACATTTTTGCTCTGAATTTTCTGCATTTTTACCTGTGCCACTGGCTATAATTCAGCTGATAAGGTACATCTGTAAAATCTGTAACCACCAGATGCTCCTCCTTTCTCCCCTCTGAATCCGAGTGTCCTGCCAAAAAAAATCACTTGTTCATCCATAGGGGAAAGAACTTTCTTAACATGATGGTGGCCACAGAGTGCTATTTTCTGGCCGGTAAACAGCTTTGCCATCTCCCATGTCTCTCAGTGCACCTGATTAGCTAAGAAGTTGACATTGAGTTTATATTGCTGATGAGTGTCATTGGAGTAATTTCAGAAGAGGGGAATGTTTGAAGCTTTGTGTTAGGTGGAATTTTTGTGTTTTCTTATTTGTGGATTGTTTTAAGCATGTGTGTGTGTATGTGTGTGTGTGTGTTAGGAGGAGAGTTTTTTGGTGGGATTTTTGAATTTATTTGTGGTGGTTTTGTTCCTTCTTTGTTGGGCCCCGTTCTGGCAAAAATGTAGGCATATGTTTAATGTTATGCCCAATGGGTGAAAACCCTGGTTGCGTTGAAAATAATGGCAAAACACTCATTGATTGCAACAGAGCCAAGAATTCATCCAGTGATGTCCATGGTGTGAACGCTAAGTGCATAAAGTTAAGCATGTTTGTGAGTCTTTGCAGGATCAGAGTCTTGGTTTGTACATGGGTAAAATATTTTCCCAGCTTTCAACATATTTTACGGTATGTTAAAGGATGGACGCTTTAGGGCTTTTTCTCCCACATTTTTAGTTGCTTTGTCACTTTTACATTGCAGTAATAATTAATTATATTGTTCTTGAGTTATTTACCATTTTTCCTAGCCATAGCAAACAGAGCGAGAGATGGGAGTATTGCAGATGGCTCGGGTCACGTCTACACAGGGACTCTAAGAAAACTATTCCCAGTTAACAAAGGTGTGAAATTAAACCAAATTAGCTAAAGCAGATTAAACAGCTATATGGACATTCTCAATTGAAATAAAAGAGGCCTTAATTCAGTTTAGCTTAATTCACTTCAGCTAGGTCTACACTAAAAAGTTAGGTCAACCCATTGATGTCACTCAGGGATGTGAAACGTCCACCACCCTGAGCAATGAAATAAGCTAACCTAATCCCCGGCGTAGACAGTACTAGGTTGACAGATGAATTCTTCCATCAATCTAGCTACCACCTCTCAGGAAGATGGATTAACTACTGCAATGAGAGAACCCCTCCCATCGCAGTAGTGAGCGTCTACACAGAAGTGCTACAGCAACACAGATGCTGTGTGTTAAGTGTAAACACAGCCTTACAAAGTGAATTATATCAGATTAGTAATGCCTGCACATATCCCTGTGTAGACAAGTCCGCAGTGATATTTTGTAAGCTTCCTTTCCCAACACACCTTAAAAATCCCAACTGTAATGCCACCAGTGATTACCTCTTAAATCTTAGCAGATAATATGCTGGACATAATGTGTCTGTGCCATGCAGTTTTAGGAGTGAAGGTGATGCTAATTTGCAGCTGAACTCCAGATAGAATTCTCTGTAGGGACTCCTTGTACAGGTACATGCTGTCTGGAAAAATAATACTAGTTTTTGCCTTTTAGGGCCTCAAATGCATGTATTTGTTTCTTTTGTTTTCTAAAAGATGATCGGAGGCTAAAATTCTGCTCTCTGCCACATCGTTGTGAATCTGAAGTGAGATTACTCCATATTTGCTCCAGTAACCAAGAGCAGACTAGAATCCTGGAGTTTTGTTTTGCACAGCTGACCAAAACGGATCCCGACCTGAGTCCTTGTAACTGAAGGATAGCAAAAAACGTGGAAGAAGAGTGGTTTCCAAACATATGCTTCGTTCACTTCAACTTTGGACTGTTTCCTTCTCCAAATCAAAAGTTATTTGAAACTGCCAGCCACAAAAGGGTCTTGTCTTGCAAAAATCTGTGTGTTTCCAAGTAACCATTTTTACAAAAGGAAAAAAAAGCCAGGTCAGATTAGAATATTATAATTGTCCTTTCTATCTTTAAAAATCTGTGAATCTATGTCTTCATCTTTCAATAGATTTGGGGACTTGGCAGTAATTTTTGGTAGAGCTGGAGAAAAACTCTGCTTTCTGGAGTCAATTTCTCATACCATCCCAGCCAGATGAATGAAGGTTGTCTGTCTAGAAAGTCTCTTTTTAAAGAATAAAAGAGAGCTCACCTTCTCACCTCTTGTGTCAAACTGTGTGTGCTAGCCGCAAACTGCAACCATCTACCACAAGGTGTCGCTAGAGATTGTTGTATTTCCCCAGGCTGCAGTGTATTGTCCAGTGGCTTTCTTGAGCATTAAATCTGCTCTTAGCATCCCTCTCATCTGGCCATCAAGACACAAATGTGCCATGGGGAGGGCCCAAAGCGAGGGACGCCATTTAAACAGCAAGTAGCTTCAAGTTCAGTGGGCTGGGGCAGATGCTCTCAGCTGTGATGCATCTCTGAAGTTTATTCACTTCCCTGCTCTCTACTGTGGCCCCCACTCCCACCCTGTTCCCCCTTTTCTGTAACCCCTCAGGCTCCCCCCTGTCTTGGCAGAAGATTTGAAGGGGCTGGTGGAGTCTTCACTAGCATCATCACTCTGGATCCTCACAAGGCCTGGGCCTGTGGCTCTGCCACCTGTTGCCTGTCTGAGCAAGGACAGATTCAGAAAAGGGAAGCTCCCTGGACTAACACAGGCTCATCTGGGCCCATAACTCTCCTGTAAAAGCAGTGAAGGCGTCTTGGTCTGAGGCGCAGAAGCAGGAACTCACTTCCATCTTCCCTTGCCGTGCCGTTTCACCTTCCACACATCTCTTTCCTCCTTCTTATGCCAGCTCCTTTTCTCTCCTCCTCTCCCCTCAATCCCCTCCTTGCTTCTCTTTCTTCACCCTTACGGTCTCCACCCTCCTCCTCTGTTGGTCTCCTGACATCCTCTCTCTCCATTCCTGCCATTACCCCATCTCTTCTTTCCCACCACCACTGCAGTCTACGGCTGTCCTTTTCCCAGAAGGGATGAGTGGACTGAGCGCTTGGGTCTATTCCTGCCTCTGCCACTGACATACTGTGTGACCTTGGGCAAGTCACTTCATCCCACTCCCACACTTGTCTATTTCAAGTCTTCTTGGACTCTTGTCAAAGCAATTTGGGGCACCATACAGCACACTGGAGCCCCTGGCTCAGCTGGGGCCAGTAGATGCAGTTGTGATACTCCTCATAAAATAAATGATAACGTTACAATTTGGTTTTAGAGGCGAACAGCCTCACTGATTTAGCAAACTGAGCTGAACCTTCTATTCATAAACAGTGTCACATTTTCCAAACTATTAACCCAGCCCCAGTTTTCCAGAAATAAAACACGACCTTCTAATAAGAGGATATCTTTGGCTGGCCTGGCGTCTTTATTTCCATATCCGACAGTCTTTCAGAGGTGCCGACTTTCTGATTTCCCCGGAGGTGCTTGGCCCCCACCCTACTGTAGGCCCTGCCCCCACTCTGCCCCTTCCCCCAGGCCCCACTCCTGCCCCACCTCTTCCTGTACCATTCCTCCCCTTCCCCAAGTGTGCCCTGCAATCGTGCCGCCTCTTCCTGTCCCCCATTCCTCCCTTTCCCCCTGGCACAGCCTGCCTGCTGCTGAACAGCTGATCAGTGGGGCCCACTGCCAGTGGGAGGTGCTGGGGGTGAGGAGGACAAGCTGGTGGGCAGAGCCCGCTGGTGGGTGGTGAGGATCCGCTATTTTTTTATCATGGGTGCTCCAGCCCTGGTGCCTATGCCGTCTCTCATCAGGGTCTGTATTACAACAAGATCCTAGCTCTAGGCCAGAGGTATAGGCAGTGAAATGCCAGTGCTCAGCTAGATTTCTTCAGTGGAGCTACATCAGTTTCCAAGAGCGGAGGATCTGGCCCAGGTTTTTTTTATAACAGAGTTTAATGTACTCCAGCACTGCTCAAGGGGAAAGAACTTGTTTAAACATTAACAGGAAATCAGAACGATACAGGTCTATGAACAGAAGCCGAGATTATAACAAGCGGAAGTACTGAAATCATCACTGTGCTGGAAAGGTCCGCTGGCTTAGAAGGCTCTTGACAGATTTATTTCTGTTTCTGAGAGGCTGCTTCCTGTCCATTCCTCCAAAAGCCAAAGCTGTTGCCTGTCAAGGGATCTCCGCTCATCACTCATTGATCAACTTTACGTTTCAAACCTAGGTGCTGTCACGTCTCCATCGCTCCTGTAGAGCCTGGTTCTGCATCCACTGATGTCCAGGGCAAAGCTGCCACTGACTTCAACGGGGCAGGAGCAAAGCCTGATGCTATAACAGACAGCTCTCCAGAAATGCCCTTCGCCTTCCCCCACTTTGCTCTCCAAAATGGAGACGCTGTGTCAAACTCCAAGCCCTCCCCAGGGGCCTGATCCAAACCCCACTCAAATCAATCCATCCATCAACTGCAGTGGAGGCAGGATCAGGCCCCACGGGCCTTCTCTCTCCATCAACATATTTCACAAGGCGCTACAATGCCAAGTGAGGGCCTCTTAGTATATAACTCCTAGAGAGTATGTCACTTTCTTTACATGTGGGGAGGTTCCCTTAGCCCCTAGACAGATTTGAGTTGTGACATCAGCCAGAAGTGACCTTAACACCCTGGACTGGATCATCTCCCTTTCCATGGCTTTTGCGGGGACAATCTCTGTGAGGAATCCCTTCCCATCAGCCCTTTGAGGGGAAAGATTTGCCTACCTCCTCCCGCCCCCCCCAGGCCTCGTTGGTCCCCACCTATCCCTGTGAGGCCAGGGTCATCCTCACAGATTCTCCATGCCTCCCTCAGCTGTTGCTCTCCTGGAGATCTGTTATATTAGTTTAGATGACATATATGGGGCAAAGATGTTAATATAACTCAGTCACTGTCCAACATTAAATAAGGGCCAGGGTGTGGTATAGAGAGACCTATTTAATACCATGGCAAACACACTACTGAAAAAACTCTTTATTAAAGATAAAGAAAAGAAGGAAGAACAGTGATCGCATTCCAAGTATAAAGTATTAAGTATTGTTTTCATTTTAACAAGGTCCCTTGTTCCTTTTCTCTTTGGCTGGAGAGAGTTTTTAGAAGGTAACCCCCACCTGTGGGACAGTCTCCTAGATGATAATAACTGTCCTTTTGGGGAAAAGAGAAGACATTAGTTGAGATGGACTGGAGCCATTCTTGTTGCTGCGGTTGCTAAGGTCCGATCACGTTTCATTTTAGGTGGTGTGTGGGATTCGGCTGGAGACAGTCAGGGTGGCAAACTCATCTGGATCCTTTCCCTGGCCGAGCTGATCAGGACACCTTTCAGGATTAGGACAAAGAAGGAGCAGGGTTCCTGGAAGTGGTGGAGGTGACAGCCGCGATGGGGAAACTCACTTCAGTAGTTTCCATCTCTTCTTCTCTCTGTTCTTTCATTTCCCCACAAAATCTCTGTCTTTAAGGTCTCCCCCCCCAAGAATGGAGTGTTGGATACAATGACCCATCCCTCACTATTTCGTCCACCAGTTAATATCCAGCACTTCAATTCTGGTTCATTAATTCCTGGCACCACGACTAGTAGAAGCGTCCGCTTCGCTAGTACTAGGAAATCCTTTAACTGTTGCAGTGCCACATGCTGTCACTGCTCTTCTTACTAAAGGGAAAACACAACATCTCTCGAATTCTCGACTCACTAAATATGTTAAATTATGTTTAACAAGTATAATTTCAATAGTCCTTGGATTACATCAACATCAATGTGGCCTCTCTGGTTTAGACTAGCCCAGTTTCTTTGGTTTCCTTGCCCCTGTTCCCATCAGCATTTTGTTATTCTAGGTTATTGTGACATCTTATGAACTTCCACTTAAGTTTTGCAGTTGACCTCACAAGTAGAGTAAATTTGCAGGCCCAGTGCTCACCACGGAGGGGTTGATGCTGGGGGCCAGCGGCCTGGTGCTACATCACCTTTTCCAGAGCAGTAGTGTGTGGGGTGTTGCTGCCCTTGGGGTGTTAAGCTGTGCGGGGTGACTGCAGAGACCAAGGTCCTCCTCCATTTTGGAAGCTGGGCCTGTGGGCCACAGGGATGTGGATCAGACTGTGACTGGCTGTAGCTCCGGAGTTGCTATGCTAAGTGACAATGGAGTTGTTCAGTACAAGCTCCCTGTGCATCATTAAAAACCACACACAGGTGAGTCCCTCCTACTCCTCCCATCCAGTAACCAGTGCTGATTTGCTTATTTGCCAGTAACCAGAGCAGACTGACTAAGTGTTCAGAAATCACCAGTCAGCCCCTCTACCCCCTTCCACTCGAGACAAATCATGAGATTGGCCTAAAAATTACAAAATTTTTACAAGGTAATAGTTTTGAGGGCTTTTTATTTGCTTTCTGGTTTTTGAGATTTTAAGGTTCACATTTTCAAGCTTTTCTGTACAAACGCAAGGGCTAGAAATTTACTCTCTTTTTAAAATGAAAGCTGAGAGTCTCACCTGGTCACATGACTCTAGGAGCTGGAGCTTGAAGAACACCAATTATAATGAGACTTACACTAAAATTGCAAGTGTTGGCTGCAGTGAGTAAGATTTTTATGACCCTATTGAACATGAAACTGGTTTAGATCATGAATAACTGGGATCGTGTGGCTGACCTCACATTTGCAAAATGTAAATATGATAACCAGAAGTGTGCTTGAAGCAAAAATGAGAACAGTTTAGGAGCTTACTTAGAATGTAAGCTCTTTGGGGCAGGGACGATCTTTTGGTTCTGTCTTCGGACAGTACCAAGCACCATGGTCCATGACAGGGGCCCATACGCGCTACCACAGTATGATACAAATAATACAGAAAGGTGACAGGCTCATTGCAACCACACAGCTGGAGTGATGCTCCAGCAGCAACTGTCCTGATTTAGTATGGGACCACTGCTCCATAGCCCATGGATCTTTTTTTTTGCTTGTCAGGGGTGGCCAGTGGCTGGTTTTTCTCCATCTCAGCAATGACAACCCTACTTACATTCCATGTGCCTAAACTTGGGTCAAGTTTTTCAGAATCGACTAGTGATTGGGGCACCCAAATTGATGTGTCTTAAAGGCACCCAATTTTCCCAAACCGGTGAACATCCACCCTCTGAAAATCAGGCCCTCTGAAGGCATCCCAGTTTGGGCACCCAAAAATTTTGAGAACTCTGAGGCCGTGTCTACACTATGAAGACTATGCCGGTATAGTCTCCATAGCGTAGACACAGCCTCAGCGTTCTCGTAATGGAAGCCAATGAAATCAAGTTGGAATAGAGATGTTTGGAGAAGCGAATTTTCCAACAGGAAATCCTGACATTTTTACTGCAAATATGAACAGAAAATGTAACTATAGAAAAGTTTTATGGAACCAAATATTCCCAAAGAAGTTTAGAATCAAAAATCTTTCTGTAGAAACATTTCAACATTTTCTATCAAACTGAAGTGAAAATTGTCCTTTTGCATTGAGGTTTTGACATCAAATTTCATTTAGACAGAGGCAGCAGGCCCAAACCCCCCTTGGCAGTGATGAGTGTCATACACTGCACTCTGCCCCAGGGAACAGGGGCTAGTTGGTGACTGGCTGTAGCCTTACACCGAGTTAAGGTGGGGGTTCCCTAGGGAGGGGAGACCCCGAGACTGAGGGGTGTACAGGCAGAGGGCAGCACCCAAGATAGTGGGGCACCAGGTCCAGGAGGGACACAGGGGCCAAGTGGCAGCAGGACACCGACCTGCAGAGGGCACTCTAGAGGCTGGACAAGCTAATTCCTGACAGACACCAGCAGGAGGCACCGCAGGGTTGAGTCCTACATCACTACAATGGGCCAGGCTTCCCCTACCAGCCACCATCGAAGGTTAAGTGAAACCCCTTGAGGTAAGGGGTGTAAGGTCCATGGAGCCCTGAGACAGATGGGAGACTTGCTATAAGGACACTGAACTATACTTGGGTTGGACTCTCTGTTACCCCTGAAGGGGTGAACTAAAGTATAACCTGGCCAGAGGGTCAAGTTGCAGGAAGAGAAACCACCACAGAGGTGGAGCAACCATCAGCAGAGAGCACCATACAGGGAGACAGCCGTGACACTATACCACATCTGGCTACAGGGGGGCGTGCCTGCGGTGAATAAACCCCTTTACCCTTTTAAACTGTAAAATTAAATCCAAAGATATTTTATGTCAAAATAAAAATTACCATGTTGTTTCAGGATGTCCATTTGAAATGAACATTGTCTTTTTGACATTTCTTGCCATAAGATTGAAATTTTTCATCAGAATTCAGGTTTACTCAGGAAAAACTGCCTTTTTTTGATGAAATCAGTAGAAAACTTTCTGCATAAAAAATGTCAGCTGCCTCTAAACTGGAATTCAAGTTGGGGCCGGTGCAGTGGTAATCAGGATGATGTAACTTTAAGGGGTGAAACACTGCAAACCATCAAGGCTGAAAACACTCGATGGGTATACATGGAAAACTGAGATAATCCACTGTGGAAACACCAGTGGGTTTAACCATTGGACCTCTATTCTTTCCTCACAGACATAAATTTGCTTCAGATAATGCAGTTCCCAAGATGACCTGTGAACTTTCAGACATGGGCTTGAAGAGGGAGCTTATTCTTTGTTTTGAAACCAGAACGAGATCCCTTGGACAAATGCGGCATGGAATTCTAGCCCCAGCTATGCTCTGTGTGGGGGATATTCCTGGAATGCAGGTCTGCAGGTCACTCCTCCAGTCAGCTGCCTATGGCATGATCTACATACAAAAATTGTACCACTTGAATTCTAACTCCCTTGACAAGGAGCCAATTACCCCATCAGCCCCAGGCTGGTAAAGAGACAGGAAGGAAGTGCCAAGTAGGAAAAGGGAGGGGACTAGGGATGGATGAGCCCAGTTACACAGAGGCCTCTCACGGCAGGGAGACTTCTGTTCCCTTCAGGTCCTGAGGAGAGGGCCAAAAAGCGTGGTGGTGCTGTAAATAGATCGTTGCACAGGGATTGTAGTGGACACAGTTATACAATATAACTATGTCCACAGAAAGAGTTCTACCAGTCTGCTTATTTTCATACAAAACTCACTCCCCAAACTGAAATTGTTATACTGGTTATACTGGTACAGAAACGGTGCACAGACCAGAGCAATGTTCATAAAGAGCAAGAATTTGCTGCAAGTTGTGCTGCCTTTGTCATGCCGAGAACTACTGGTGTCAAATGCGAAGAATCTCCCAGGGTAGAAAAATGTTGCTCTTAGTTTGACGGAGGGATTGTCACTTTCTGAAGCGCATTTTGCATCATGCAAGGAAAATCAGACACTTACTGCTGCAGTTGCATTCTGTTCTCGGAGCATGTGTGGCACCCATTGACTTCAATGGTAGTGACGTGTATAGTGCACATGACTTGCTAGGCAGCGTGGCCTAGTGGCTGGAGCACTAGATCAGGACTCTGAAGATCTGGAGTCTGTTCCTGGCTCTGTTGATGACTTTGGCAAGTCACTGCCCTTTGCTCTGCCTCGGTTTCCCCATCTGTAAAAAAGGGGATAGGATTCCAGACTCACTTTGTAAAAGTTTTTGAGATCCACTGATGAAAAGTGCTACATTGGAGGTATGTATTATTATCAGACAGCAGAATCTGACCCATGATAATTAATGGACAATATCCCCACTGTTGATTTCCTTACCACTAATTAATTGTGGAAGGCAGCGTCTCACTAACATTAATTTTCTCCTTCTTGGACTATATTTATTTGAGATTCAACTTTTTTCTCTCATCTTTTCAACAGCACATTGTTTTAGCTGGAGTAATGAGTTTCAGGAATATGTCAGAGCACTTTGGTGAGTAATACGCCTGGAGAGTGACACTCATATGTGGGTGTTGTAATGTGTCTAACAACATTATATTCTGATCCAGCCCTGCGCGTAACCTCCAATTTATTTCTAAGCCCCTGTGTTTATTTAACTGAATCTGTCTTCCATCGTTTAAAGCAGTGGCACTCAACCTCTAAGAACCGAAGAGCCACTTCATCATTGCATAGATGCAGAGAGCTGCAAAGGCACAGGAAGCCACGAAAGAATTCAGTGCACTGCACTCAGAATACCAAGACATGTTACTCATACAGTCATCAAAACAACTAAAGAGAGATTACAGTCTGAGCGGAGTTACTCAGAGCTCCAGGAGAGAACTGGCATTCCAGGGCCGGTGCCCACTCCAGCTGGTCAACACCTCTGCCACCCACCTGGGATCACACCCCTTGTGGGTGTATTTCTGTGCCTGGATTCAATTGGAGAGAAGAGTCACACGCGGACCGGGGAAGAACATGCAAGGCTCAGGAGCTGTACATTGGCCGCCATAATTTTCACAGTACTGCTCAGAGGTACCAGGCGGGATCAGGGGTCCATTGTGCTGGGCACTGCATTTTGGGGGTATACGTGTGTGTATACACACAAAAACTGAGAACAGAGAGGGACAGAGAGAGAGGCAGAAGCAAAAAACATGAAAGCCCTGTGAGCCTTGAAGAAGCTAGAGAAAGCTTTTGGGTCTGTTGGATAAATAGGCTTGCAGCTGTGAGCTACGACATTGCTTCTTTTGGTTTTGATTCCTACTGCATTTAAATTAGCAAGACTTTATTCATTCCTTGTAAATAAACAAGACTGAATCCAAGAAAATACCTGACTCCATTAATTTCTGCTTCCAACTGGAACATTCCCCAGGGCCCAGAAATTTCACTAGCCTCTGGGGTCGAAAAGGAGTAACTTCATACTCATTGGCTTCCATAGTTAATCCATCAAATTAGCAAAGGCAGATCCGCGACCAGTGCAAGATTTGAAAATGCCTGTATCTGTCTTACTGAGAACACCTTCTTGTCAACTGTTCAGAATAGGCCACTTCCATCTTAATTAAATTAGCTCATTAGCACTGAGCCCTCACTTGGTAAGGCAATTCCTATATTTTCATGTGCTGTGTATTTATACCTGCCTACTGTATTTTCCACTCCAGGCATCTGATGAAGTGGGCTGTAGCCCACAAAAGCTTATGCCCAAATAAATTTGTTAGTCTCTAAGGTGCCACAAGGACTCCTCGTTGTTTCTGAGAAGAATAGGAGCAGAAGGATAAAGCACTGACAATACTGTCCTTTATGTTGGTTGAATTATCTGCAGTTCTGTGGGCTCATCACATGTTTTTTAAGCATCTAGCACAATTAATTGGAAAAAAAACTCACCTTGGCTTGCTTTTCTGTTTACTGTTCTGTAATATAATCAAAATGTGAAATTGCTTAAGACACTTGACCTCCACAACCTCACTTATACACTTGTTTCACTTTTTGTAGTGTTAAGGGTTGGTGACTAATTTAAAGTGCCTCAGTTCTCTTAAGTCTAGCAAAGAGATTGTGCACATGTTAAATACAATGCTCCAGTGGCAGCATGTTGTATGTTCTCCAATATCACTCTCTTATTTATTCTTTTTGTAGCCATTCACAGAAGTTATTCTCTGTTATGAATAAAGTTATCTCTGATGTCCTTCAAAAAATAATGTCAGGCTTTTGACTGACTGAAGGAAGTTCAGGGAAAATATCCCAGGTGGCCGGGACATGAAGAACAAGCTATTGAACCTGCCTTCTGTTCCTCCTGCTTGTATGCCACACTCACCATTTGAAATATGTTTCCTTTGCTTAATGAATAATGATTAACAGCACGGAAGCATTTAGATTGGTAAGAACCAGGCAAATACATGAGTGGAGCAACATATATCTATTGTATAGAAATACTCTATGAACCGGATCTTCTACTGATGTAAACCAAATAATTGAAGTCAATTGAATAATTAATTCAATGGACTATGCCAGGAGAGGATCGGGCTCTATGTTTGTATTGATTTTCACCTGCATACACACAATTGTTGAATTTTATATTCGACTTTACATTGTCACTATTTTCTTTTCTAAACCGGTCCTGGTGGAATGCAACCAAAGGCTAACTGAAATGCTGTATTTCTAAAAGAGGTCAAAGAAAATCATACTGGAGTTTCTGTGAGTTTATTTCTCTCCTTGGGTATTGCAGAAAGTCAAATAAAACACGCACACATGCACTCAAAATAAGGACATGGAAGCAATCCTTAGGTGGGGAAACAAACCAATAAATGTGTGGAAATTCCTTTGCTAGAGTGGATGAAGTGGAAGAAGTTAAGCAGGGGAAGGTTCTGAGATCAGTGCATGATGTTAATTACCATAAAGCCTACAATATCAAGTCATATCAGGGGAGCAAATTAAGGTGGAACAACAAGGTGTTAAAGGTAAAAAATACAGGGCCAGATCCTCAGCTGGTGCACATCAGCCTGGTTCCACTGAACTCAATAGAACTAGGCCCATTTACACCTGCTGGGGATCTCCAGATAAGATTTCAATCACCTAACTTGACAGAATCTTTCCCGTCTTTGGAAAATCTTGCTCCCAGCATCTAGTCCAAGCATCCAGGCTGTATGGGCGGAGATGGAAGACAAGTAATTCTCCTTCTCAGTCTGCAGAACAGCAGATTGGTTATGCCACAGAATTATGGCTGCAGAATTATGGCTGCGGTAGACTCCAAGCTAGTTGCATCCAACCACAATGGCTGTAGTGCCGATCCATAGGTGTAGAACTGCCCCTCTCACTGTAGTATGAAAGGACCTCCCTTTGAGCTGGACTCTGCAGTGTGAAGTGCAGGTTACAAATCCTGGCCTACCTTCTACAGTAGACCCAACCACCTAGACTGTGTGGCCTTCGAGCATTGCTAGAACAGTGAGGAAAGGTGGTATTTCAAACGCAGTTCATGCTTCACCTAATTTGCTATGTCCTTGAAGCCAGTTTCCAGCTCTCCAATGGTAAAACTGATGACCACACATAAAAGCCAAATCATTTATTCTTGATACTATGGTTATACCTCACATCTCCCATTGTGGTAGGTTCTGTGAGAGTATATAGGATGCTGTTTCTGTCCTAAAAAGCTTACAGTGTAATGGAAAGATGATTATCCCCACTTTACAGACAGGGATCTGAGGCACAGAGAAATGAAGTGGCTTTCTCCAGGCCACACAGAAAGTCTGCAGTTAAAGTTCAGCTAATTCCCACCAAATAAAATGGGAATTCGCTATCAGGCCATGCTCTGAATCAAGGCCCTTAAGCTGAGCAACAGCAATGCCTAGGGCCCTACCCAATTCACGGCCATGAAAAATGCATCACGGACCATGAAAACTGGTCTCCTCCCAAGAAATCCAATCTTTTGTGTGCTTTTGTAATATACGAATTTCACAGAGAAGACCAGAGGTTCTCAAACTCAGGAGATCTGGGTCTAATTCGCCACTCTGCCATGTGTATGATTGTTATTGCTAGGGCCCTACCAAATTCATGGTCCATTTTGGTCAATTTCATGGTCATAGGTTTTAAAAAAATCTAAATTTCATGATCTCTGATATTTAAATCTGAAGTTTCACTGTGTTGTAACTGTAGGGGTCCTGACCCAAAAGGGGATTGCAGGGGTGGTCACAAGGTTATTTTAGAGGGTTGCGGTATTGCCCCCCTTACTGCTATGCCGCCTTCAGAGCTGGACAGTCAGAGAGCAGCAGCTGATGGCCGGGTGCCCAGCTCTGAAGGCAGCAGCGCAGAAGTAATGGTAACAACACCATACCAGGCCATCCTTACTTCTGTGCTGCTGCTGGCAGCAACTCTGCCTTCAGAGCTGGGATCCCAGCCAGCAGGAGTTGCTCTCTGAAGACAGCGCTGCTGGCAGCAGCAGCGCAGAAGTAAGAGTAGCAATATCGCAACCCCCCTACAATAACCTTGCGACTCCCCCCCCCCAACACACTCAACTCCTTTTTGGGTCAGGATCTCTACAATTACAACACAGTGATTTTGTATAGTGATTTTGTACAATGCCTAGCATGATGGGGTTCTGATCCATGACTGGTCACCTTAGAGGGAGGGATAGCTCAGTGGATTGAGCACTGGCCTAGTAAACCCAGAGTTGTAAGTTCAATCCGTAAGGGGTCCATTTAGGGAACTGGGGCAAAAATCTGTCCGGGAATTAATTATGGCTTTGAGCAGGGGGTTGGACTAGATGCCCTCCTCAAGTCCCTTCTAACCCTGATAGTCTATGAATACTAATTTCCTGGCCTCCCATCAGGCAACTGTGACACCTCAGAATTTGGGAAAAGATGAAAGAAGCTGATTTTTGAAATATTTAGGTTTAAAATCACAGGCCTCCAATCCTAAGAACACTTCTGAAGCTGAGTAACACAATGCACATGGATAACTGATCCCACTGAATCCTGCTACAGTATTTTTAGTCCTTGGCCCAGATTTCTAAAGGTGCTTAGGTACCTAAAGGTGCAGAGAGGTATCTAGCATGATTTTAAGAAGTGCCCAGGCTTTGGGAAATCTATGCGAGTTAGGTGCCTGGGCA
This sequence comes from Chelonoidis abingdonii, assembly GCF_003597395.2. NCBI lineage: Eukaryota > Metazoa > Chordata > Testudines > Testudinidae > Chelonoidis > Chelonoidis abingdonii. Next base: position 213,764,973 of record NC_133771.1, on the reverse strand, counting down.
CTTTTGAAAATTCCATTATGTGTCCATCTCCATCTTGAGGGGCCTAAATATCTTTCAAAATCTGGCCTAAATTTTCAAAAATGGGAGCCTAAAATTAGGCTCTTGAACACGTTTAACCTAATTTTTAAAAGTGCTTAGCACTCTCCACTCTCCTTGTAGTCAGCTCAGGACATTTGTAAATCTAGCTAAATGTACATGGAGGCGAAATATGGATTTAGGAGCCTAACTTTGGGCCCCCAAGTCTTGGAAATATTGGCCTTTACTTGTTAAAGTGTCAGAGCATGAACCGTTAAGGAGAGAACCTCAGTCTTGGTTTTGAAATCCTGTTTCACCATTTCATGTTACAACATTAATATTACTTACATTTATTTTTGCACTTAAAATAGCTGTGAATTTCTCTCTCCTTTGGTACGTTGGGGAACTGAAATAACCCACATCAAAGTTCATCATTGTATTAATTTGGAATATATATAGTCTTTCTCTGAATGCCAGCATAAAGATGGGGATATGGATACATTCCTCTTTGTTTCTCACAATGTAATTTTTTTCTCCATTGTCAGCATCATTGTTGATCTTGAAATTATAGTGTCTAGGAAGGTATTCAACAGGAGATGTTACAAATAAAAAATGGGTTTTGGAAAATAACTGCAACAAGAATATTTAAATAAACCTCGAGATTACAGAGGGAAAATACGAAAATATCTCCAAGGAGTTCATTTGGTTTCTTTCTGCTTCATCTGAGAGTTATCTGAATGGGGGTGGGGGCAATAGCCCAAATTTGACAGGCACCGTGAGAAAAAAATCAAGCATTTTTCTATACACAGCTGAAACTATTAATTATCCTGTAGTAATATGAGTCAAGCTTTCAACATTCAAATGAATTCCTGTACGCAAAAGCTTTGTCAGTGTAACTGCTTGCAGTGCGGCTATTCGGCCTGAAAGTTTGGTTTGGAGAACGCTCTTTTTTAAAAAAAACTCATGATTTTTAAGCCAATCTCCTGATTTTTTGAGCCCCAAATTATGAGCTTTGAACGCCTGGGGATGGCAATACTGCAACTGAGTGTAAACCCTGACATCTGCACAAATGGAATTACAAACACCAAAGGTTGCAAGGCCTGTTTATTCTGCCCAGCTTTAAGAGAGTGGGGGGATTGTGCAGATCTGAAATATGTCGATTTCAGCTGCTGGGTTATTATATGGGCCAGAATGGAATTCAATGGAGCTACGCCGATTGATCCCAGCTGAGGATGTAGCCTGCATGTTTCTTACTGGGGTGGCAGGGTGGCATTGGAATAGTGCTTCACCTTTGTATCTGTAAAAGGAATCGTAGAAGGCCTGCGGTAAAGACTAAGACCAGGTCTACACTAGCAGGAGGGTTGATTTAAGATACTCAACTAGACACAATAAATCGACCCCCGATAGATCAATCAGTACCCGCCCATTACAGAGGTTTTCTGCTGACAGATTATTTGATGTCTGCAGTTAATTAACCGGCAGAGAGAAAGGAGGTTTCAATGATTTCCACTGCAGGTGACATTCGTTAAAGACCATGTGATAAGTGTTACAGTGAAATAACTAATTTATCAAACCGTGGAGGGTTTGGCCCAGATGAGCATCGCAAATTCTTCCAGAGCAGGGTTATGTAACAGTTTGCTGCTGCCAAGTTCAGATTTTACATCAGTACACCCCTAACCTCCAACATGCCAGATACTTTAGAGAGGTAACTGGCAAAATGACACATCCCACTGGCTGTGCCAGGGCTACATACTGTACAACTGTGCTAAGATTTTCAAAAGACTCCATTTTTCCTTGCCCCACTTGAAACACTTGGCTGGGCCCAATTTTCAGGGGAACCCAAAATCAAAATTCTTAACCTTGGTCATTTCCAGCAAACATGGAATTTTGGCTGCTATCCACTCTGACGCCCACTCGGATTCTGCCTGGCAAGTGACTTGACTCCATTCTTTTTGAGATTCAAGAACACAATCCAATCTGCCATGGGGCCAGGGGGAATCAGCTCTCCACAGTTTGTGTGAATAATACTTTGTGATAAGGGCCTTAAAACATTTGGGTTTACTTCTAGGGGTTTTTTTCCCCCACAACAGGCTTTTATCATAAAGAGAATCAAAGTTTTCCTGCCTTTGAAAAGCAGATCCTCCCTGATACTCATTATTTGACTCCGCTGTTCACTCAGGCCTTTCACTTTGATGAGCAAGGCTGGTTTACAGAGAGTATTTAGCATCTTGATTAGTCTGTAATGCGACCTGCTTTTGAATGGTGTGTTTGAGGATTTGCTGCTGCTTCTGTGGAAATAAATATGGCAGAGGGAGTGCTAAGACCATCTCTTATAGGAAAATGTTTTTGTTGAGTTGTACTTAGGCACTCAGCTTTTTCCAGACTGTGATCTCTTGAAGTACGTTCTAGCCCGGGAAAGCTTATGCCCAAATAAATTCATTGGTCTCTAAGGTGCCCACAAGGATGCCTCGGTTTTTTTGTTTGTTCTATTTTTTTGCTGATACTGACTAACACGGCTACCAGTGAAATCAGTTATTTTTAACACCCATCCCTTTCTGTCTTGCCCTAAAGAAGGGTGGTTATTAAAACTTGTCCATAGGGGTGTTGATCATCCACCCACCCACCCCAATTTGAGAACTCGTGTCCTAAAGTGAATGTGTAAAAATATTAAATACAATTAAACCTAAGACATGGGGGTTTCTCTAGTGCAAGAGGGTACAATTCCACTGAAGTCTATGGAGCTACACCAAAGATGAATTCCCCTCCCCCCCCCTTTTTATTTTAATGTTGGCATTATTGTCTGATGGGCCAGGTTATGGGGTTAGGCTGCTCTTTATGGATAGTAAGGCACGGGGCTGAGCTCACCTCTGTCCCATGATCATGGTGCTTTAAGAGTTGGAGAGGGCTGATGTAGGCCAGGATCTGAGAAATAGGACACGTGAGGAAAGAGGAGCAGTCTTGCAGGTGAGTAGTACTTGGGGAGATAAACCCTTTAGTACTCCTGTAAGGGCCTCAGACCAGGAGTCATACGGAGTGAGCAGGGAAAAGATCCCTCTGCTCCAACCAACTGGGGATGAGCTGGAGAATGGAACAACCATATAGCCTGCCTTCTCCCTCATAGTGGAGAGACATCAGCAGGAGAAGATCTGCCCGCTGAATTCTCTCCAAGCCTAAGGGGGAAAGGACAGCTGCAGGAGAAACTGGCTGAGGGCCAGCAGCTGGCCTGAATGAGAACCCACATACAGAGGAGGAGGAGGCTTTATTTCTGTATTGAAGCAGGATCTCTCGGGGTATTTGAGTGCCTGCTTCATGGTACTTCTCTGGGGGATTGTCCTTGTTTGGTGAAGGCGGTTCTAAGTGTGTCAAGGTGTCTATCCTGGACTTTCTCCCTGAGAGCATATTCTGTGGTATCTGAGATACCAGATTTCTTGGTGTGTTTGTGGTGGTCTGTAAAGGCAGGTGTGGTGACTGGAGGATTGCTAATGGGCTGCTTGACCTCAAATGGTTCCTTGAAATATGTGTTCTACTTCTGCTAAACTGTCTGTCCCACCTTGTATTTAGCTGTGACACTCTGAGTACCTTTCCCAGACCTGAAGAAGAGCTCCTGTAAGCTCAAATGCTTGTCTCTCTCACCAACAAAAGTACGTCCAGTTAAAGGTTTTACCTCACCCACCTTGTCTCTCTAATATCCTGGGACCAACATGTTTACAGCAACACTGCATACAAAGATTTTATCCAATGCCTAATGAAGCTAATTGAAAGACTCCCATTGACTTAAATGGGTTTTTGATTAGATCTTGTCATGTAAAAGAGAAATGTAACAGTCTGATACCTGAAACATATAAACATGGAAGGCTATTCCAGAAGGTACAGTCTGGAGTAATGAGACACGTGGTGTATGTTGTTCAAAGGAGATGCTGCCATGTGGTTTTCTGCAGGTTCAACTTTAAAATGGAGAAGACCTTTCTCCCTCCTGCAGAAACAGTTGCCCTTTTTGTGTCTCGGGTCAGAGACAGACTGTTGCAGAGTGATTTGCTGTATTTTCTCTCTCCAAGAGACTTTATATTTGTTCTTTCTTTTCTCCCCCATCCTTCAGTATTTTATTTCTGTTCACCATAATTCACGCATCAGTAACATCATTATTGGAGCCCGTCAGGAATTTTTCGATGAATCTTTTTTTGTTGAAAAATGCCTATTTGTTGAAACCAAAGCTGTATGTGAAACGGGGTTGGGGTTGGTGAATTCCCCAACTCGAAAAAACTCAGAACTGTTGAAGTGTTTCATTTTTGCATTTGAAAAACCAAAAAACCTCAAAAAATCCTGTTTTTCCTTTTGAGATAACTTTTTGTTTCAAAATTTAAACTAATCAGACTGAAAAAAAAAGAGAAAAATGCATGAAGAGAAAAAGAAAAATGCATAAAAAGAAAAAGATGAATATCAAAATGAAACATTTATTTTTGATAATTTTGAAATGTTTCAGTCGAGCCAAAAACAAAAACATTTTGGGGTTTGTTTGGTTTTTCTGGTTTGCAAATATTTTTTTTGAAATTTTACCTTTTTGTCCCAATTTGAGATGGGAAATTGCTTTCAAACTTTCTCAGAAATATTCAGAGAATGAAAAACCATTTTGCACCAGCTCTCATCGTGATTGATAAACATAAGAAATGTAAAAAAGATAAAATAAATGTCAGCAAAAACTACATATTGAAAAAAAAATACATTTTTGTCAAAATCTGCAAGACGTTTTGGGCAATAAATATCTAGTAAATGAGCATTAGAATTAAGTTAGTTATTTTTTAAAAAATGAATCCTACAAATCATGACTAGCTGCTATGCTTTAGTGAATATATAGAAGAAAAAGCTGAAGCAATGGCCTAGACAAATTTTCTTATCTAATGCACAGAGTCACTGTTACATGGACTATCTACCCCTAAGAGAGCACGGCATACAGCTGAATTCAATACATTAATCAATGGAGAGGATCTAGAAGGTATGTAAAAGGCTTGAAAGACGAGTGATAGCCCAAATATTTATTCTTTCTCCACAAGTTTCCATAACTGTTGCTCCCAGTGTTGCTATGTTGTTCTACCTAAAAAAAGGCACAACTCTTTAAAGCAGGGGTCAGCAACCTTTCAGAAGTGGTGTGTCGAGTCTTCATTTATTCACTCTGATTTAAGGTTTCGCATGCCAGTAATACATTTTAATGTTTTTAGAAGGTCTCTTTCTAGAAGTCTATCAAATATAACTAATGTTAATAATAAACTATTGTTGTATATAACGTAAATAAGGTTTTTTAAATGTTTAAGAAGCTTCATTTAAAATTAAATTAAAATGCAGAGCCCCCTGGACTGATGGCCAGGACCCAGGCAGTGTGAGTGCCACTGAAAATCAGCTCACGTGCCGGCTTTGGCACATGTGCCATAAGTTGCCTAACCCTGTTTTAAAGCCTGGGCATTGTCATTAGTGATAAGTAAATTCAATTAAGTTCTTAACCCAACATCTAGACAATAAAACCTTATTCAAACCATCTGAACTTGTTGGATCTGCAAATTCAGGGCAAATAAGTTTCCCCTATAATTGTCAATACTTCAAGCGCCCATCTAGACAGGCGTATACTGTGAGAGCAATGGAACAAATCTTCAGATGGAATAAAGAGCAGAAGTACGACTGAAGCTATGTCAGTATAGCCCAGCTACCCCAATATTTCTTGTTGTGTTGCTTCAGTTCACACTTTTATGCTGGTTGGAACCAAGGAAAGCATAAAGGTGAACATTAATGTAGGGGGAAAAAACTGACCAAACTTTTCCAGACCTCTGGGCTCAGGTTTGGCATCAGTTTCAGAAGGGCACAATTTTCTTGGCACCTTTGTCAGAAACACTGAATTCGATACATAAAGGCCCAGTGGTTCCAATCACTCAGTCCCAAGTCCTCAGAAATGCTCACCAGTATCTAGTTATGAAGTTTTGACAGCAGCATGATACTTGCCAAATAAACTGACACGTGCAGCAGCCATTTCTTTTACCCCTTGCTGCAGCTATCACTGGCTGCTTTGGTGGTGTCTGAAAATGATTGAGTGATGGATCTGACATACAATGTACCATGACACACATGTTATCTGTGCTTTGCCAGCTGGCCTACCTGTCACTTATGAAGTGTACAGTATCAATGTCATTCATTTTAAAATCATTTTTCTTTTTTGGCACAAATTCAAAAATTCTGAAGAATTTGCTGCACCCTTGGTTATAGCAAAATTGGATAAAGTATTTTCAAGGGGACCCATATTCCTGACTCCACAAAAAATACTGTAGTTGACAGACACTGTGAAACAATACATTAATCAATACCCTCAGTTGTCATCTTTTCAAGCATGGTTATAGGTGCCCTATATGCTATCGTGATGAGTGTCGTATAAGAACCTGGATGCACAGATAGACAGATAATGGTCTATTGTTTGGGTTTCTTTTCATAGGAAAAGAACATCAATGGGAATTTGTAACAATTTTCTTCACTGTTCTTATCTTCTTACGGACTTTCCCTTCCTTCTAACTACACTGGTGCAACATCGGTTTGTACTTTCCAAAGAATTGCTGACACGGTCCAACTAGATATAGAGAGATGTATTTGTCTGAATCCTTCACGCACCATCAGACGTCTCTTAGGGCATGAAGAAGAGAAGGCTCTGCCTTCCCTGTCTACCCTCGGCCACTCTTCACACGTCCTGTGCTATGAATCATAAGCTTTTCCCTCTCTAAGTTCTCTTTGATTAAGTAAAAGCAGCAAAGAATCCTGTGGCACCTTATAGACTAACAGACGTTTTGGAGCATGAGCTTACCACTTCGTCAGAGTGCATTGTAGTGGAAATTTCAGGAGGCAGGTATATATATGCAAGCAACTAGAGGAATTGGTTAGTGTCACATCAGGGAGGATGAGGCCCTGTTCTAGACTAGAACAGGGCCTCATCCTCCCTGATTGAACTAACCTAATTATCTCTAGCTTGCTTGCATATATATACCTGCCCCTGGAAATTTCCACTACATGCATCTGACGAAGTGGGTATTCACCATGAAACCTCATGCTCCAAAACGTCTGTTAGTCTATAAGGTGCCACAGGATTCTTTGCTGCTTTTACAGATCCAGACTAACACGTCTACCCCTCTGATCTTTGATTAAGGGATTTCCTCCAGCTGCCCAATAGTATCTTTGCCATGACAGAAGCTCTGGCTTCATTCTTAACACATGTTCCAGGTATTTCCATCTTGTTTTCTGGATAACGTTGGAGACAAGGGATTGTTGGACTCTCTGACTAATTTTAGCATTTGTTATAAATTCGTTCCATTTAATAGCTAGTCTTTTCCTGCAATGTTTGCTTTCAAAGGCATTCAATGTCTGCCTGTGCCTTTGGTGGATTTCCAGCTTTCATATCTAGTGTGTTCTGACGGAAATAACATTCAAGGTGAAGATTTTTAGCTTGGTATTTATACGCTCCTCTTAAATTAAAATCCTTTTCCTTTTAAAACAATCACCTCGTTATTAGTATGAGCCGCACCATAGTAGCAATCAGAAGCCCCAAATGAAATCCAGGATCCATTGTGCTGGACACTGCACAAATACATAGTAAGATCCAACCCCTGCTCCAAAGAGTTTACAATCTAAATAGACGAGACAGACAGAAGGTGAAAGAAAGAAAAGATGAATAGCTCAGATCCTCAATGCCGTTTAAGGAGTCTAACTCCTATTGAATTCAATGGCAATTAGGTGCTGAAATACTTTTGCGGCTCTGGGCCATTATACCCACTTTACAGACGTGGAATTGAGGCTCAGAGAGATTAAGAACTTGCTGAGGATCACACCCAGGGAGTCTGTGAGAAAGCCAATAGCTGAACATGTGTCTTGGGAGTCTATGCTTTCATTGCAGGGCCAGTCTTCTTCTGTGATAAGAATAGCATATATTTCCTTTTGCTTTGTGTACTATGCATTATGTGTTAACAAAATACAGAACAATCAGCACAATTTATGCTTTATTGCGCTAACACACTGTACCAATAACTGCTCTTGCCAGAATAACAGCAAACAGTTCCTCTTAAACAGAATCTCTTTTGCTTTGTGTAAGCAAACTAAACAACAGATTGACTGACTCTCAGTCTTGGACCACATGGAACTTGTGTAGAATAGTCCCACCATAATGGTATGGGTTTTGCTAGTCGTTTGCTTCCATGTCTCCCAGGGGCTTTCTGGATTATTACCTAATGCTGTCTCGGTCCTTGGTAACCTCTCCAGTGGTGTGGTCTAAATCGATCTGTGGCCACTCTCTGGATCACATTTATATTTATCCTGCAGTCTGTCGAGTCAATGACACCGCTGCACAGTGGCTGTAAAATATTACCATGCTGGTTTTTAAGTGTGACAGACATCATCTTGGCCACTCGACGCTGGGGAGTGAACAGCGTGAAATACTGCAGCTTTAGCATCAAAGCTCTCAAACAGGGGCTGTCGCAGACTTGAATGCTCAGTTGCAGCCACTCAGCACTGGCCGAAAAGACTAGCTGAAATGCAGGACTCAGGCCCTGTGGTTACAAAACAATAAATAGGAATTTCTGAAATTATAATAGCGAAGCAACAGAGTCATCCTTTCCCCCTCAGCCAGAACAGTGAGCCAGGGCTCACCCCAGGTTGCTTTGATAGGATTGCAAAATTCCCTTTTCACCAGCTTTCCTTCAATTCATCAAAAGCAAGTTCTCAGGACCAGATTCCTATGAATGCTGGATCCACTTACTCCTCTCTGGCAGTGGAATGGCCTCAAAATTGGCCATCAATTACCTTTTAAGGCTCCGTTGCACTGCCAGAAAGATGTAAAGGGGCTTAGCATACATGAGTATTAGACAACAGTGAACTATTTGCCTGACTGAGGGAAATTCCTTGTCCCCCGCTTTTCCTAGGGCCGTCCTCTCTGTTTCAAGATGTCCCCTCAATCGGCATCCCAGTTAAAAGAGAAATCATTTCCCTTAAGAATCTTCCAACCCAATTTCCCTCTTGGATTGACTCACAAACCTGTCAAAAGGGTTCCTGTCTCCTCCTGCACACCTGTTCCTCTCGCGCTCTCCTCAGCGAGGCTGAGTCTCTGCAGCGTTGTCTGGCTCAGCCTCGAGGAGGGAACACAACCCTCCCCTCCAACAAGGGTGTGACACAAGCTGGGCCAGGCAATCAACTGAAACTTTTATTGCCTCGTTCTAGTCATGTGACCTTAGTAGGGGTTCCAAAGGTTAATACCCCTGTCATATGGCAGGGGTTGGTATTCAGGTATTCAGTGACTCAACTGCTTTGGCAGGAGTCGGAAACCTTTCAGAAGTGCTGTTCCAAGTCTTCATTTATTCACTCTAATTTAAGGTTTCACGTTCCGGTAATACAGTTTAACATTTTTAGAAGGCCTTTTCCTAGAAGTCTATAACATATAACTAAACTATTGTTGTATGTAAAGTAAATAAGGTTTTTAAAATGTTTAAGAAGCTTCATTTAAAATTCAATTAAAATGCAGAGCTCCCCAGACCGGTGGCCAGGACCCAGGAAGTGTGAGTGCCACTGAAAATCAGCTCGCGTGCTGCCTTCGGCATGCGTGCCATAGGTTGCCAACCCATGTGCTATGGAATACGATGCATATTCCCTATTTAGTTACCTTTTCTAATGAAATCTGGGACTAAGCCAATTAGCAAACGCCATCTGCCCAGGCCTTACTGACCGTCAGCACCTTGTGTCCTGATCATGTGGCCGGTCCAACAGACACTTTGAAATCCTTTTGGCAGGGAGTGGGTCATGAGAGCAAAAATAGGCTTCTGAATCGGTGTTTCTCAAGGACCAGACCATGGGCCGGCGCCAGTCCCTGAAATCTCCCTGATACAGTTTAGGAAGACAGCAAGTAGTCCCTGGTATCAAAAGAAGGTTGAGAAACACTGGCCAAGATGCATTATAATCAAACCAGAGCACTTTTCTTCAGTAGATCTCAAAGCACTTTATAAAGAAGACCCATACAGTTATCCCTATCTTACAGCTGGAGAAAGAGAGGAGTGAAATAACTTATGCAAAGTCAGGGCAGATCTGGGAACAAAACTCAAATCTCTTGAGTACTAGGTCAATGCGCCACCCATTAGGCCATACTGCCTCCTCTAACTTACTTGCCAGCAGGATAATTGTTATTTGAATGGGTGTCCAGCTAGCAATGGGGGAAACCAGAGCAGGGCTTGTATTTTATTAGTGTGCTCTCCAAGTCTTTGTTAAAAATACTGGGCCAAGCCCAGAGTTGAATCTAAGGGTCTCTACACCAATGTAACTTCTTCCGGCCCAAAGAGGGTGTAAAAATGAACAAATTTAAATTCCCTTTGTGGATGGTGTGACTTTAAGGGGTCATCCAGGGAATGAGTCCCTCCCCCTAACTTTCACCCAGGGAAGGGGACAGCAGTTCCTTTATCCCTGTCCTCCCCCCGATTTTCTGCTGTCCCCCGAACAAAGAGTTTGCTCTGCGTGGAGAGGTGCAGCCACCACCACCTCGGGCTCTCTCTACACCATAGCCGAGTGGGAGATGAAGTTACCTTTGCACCCCTCAGCACCACCCGGGGAGAGCACCATGTGCCGCCATCAGGAGGCGCACCCTCATACCATCAAACAAGGTGCAGAGGAAAAGTCTGAAGAGAGACAGGCAGCAGGAGGACTTGGGGAGAAGGTAGAAAGAGTCAGGGGGTTCAGAGAAAGGAGATTGGGGGAGCACAAAGGAGACTAGAGAGAGAGGTTGGGGGAACACAGGTGGGAGAGAGAGGGGGGCAGTGAGGAGGGACGGTGGCCATTTTGCTAATTTTGACATGTCAACGTTTTGAGTGTCAAATTTAACCTGAAAGGGGGAGGGGGAATTTTCAGTGAAATTGCTTTGATTGCCTCCCTTACCCCCCACACATCTGGCTTTTCACCCCACTGTAGAGCCGGTCAAAATGTTTCTAAACCTTTCCAGTTCTGTAACAAACAGACTGTTTTGTAACCTTCTGGGCCTTTTCTCTCCCTTTTGCCTGGTCCGTTTGCGGTGAAATAGGGTGAGCCAGGCCAGGCGCTCTGAACAATGTCATGAAAGCGCCCAGCGTTCTTATTCCTTTGTGTGTCTTTAGATCCTAGAGGCTACATCACTTCTCCCCCCTACCCTGCCACTCCCTTCACGGCCCACTTTGGGAGCCACCCTCCTGGACTTGGCAAAAGGTGCCAGGTACCACCCTGAAGCCATGAGTCCCCCCTGCATTGGTAGACTATATGCAACATGGCAAAAACATCCTGCAGGGTCTTCGGTGCAAACTGAAAACAGAACCAACCCCGCTAATCCATTCTAACCTCCCACGGTACTAAGCTCATACAAACCCCAAACATTAATATATTGCTCAGCTCTTATTTGCCTTTCGTGTTAGTGCTTTCAGTGCTTTATTTGACTTCACCATGGACTGCTTCCTCCAGGCCCATATGCTGCTTTCATTTTCCCATATGTCCTAAGCACATCCACAGCCCGCACTCCTCTCCACTGCATGAAGGGCGCCCTTGGAAATGAAGTCACAAGAGAGCTTTTCGTAAGTGCCTGATGGATTTAGGAGCACTGGGGCTATTGACTGCCTCCAGTGCTTCTGAAACTCCTTCCCCCGCCCCTCTTCTGCAGCGAGCAGAATGATACACGTGTGACCCACTGGCCAGTGTCTGTTCCAGAGCAGGCTCAGGTGCGTAATCCACCGAGGATGTGAGTCTGCTAAAGCACCAGCCACACGGTTCTTTAGCCCTAGCTACAGAGACTCATGTATGTATCTCTGGAGGGCCCCAGCTCACTCCTTACCATCAGCCATGATGGTGGCCATCGAACACAGAGCCGCAAAAATGGGCCTCGTCATATGCAATTTAGGCACTTAGGATTTGCCCTAACACATCAGCCCATCATTTAGAATTGATGGTTCTGTCTGAGGCCTTCCCTAGGCCAGGAGAATCTGGCCCCTAGTTTGAAAAATGGTGGCCAGTCTTCCATGGGACGTTAAGGCGCGGAGTCAGTCTGCTTCTCTATCTTGCTCCGAATCCAAGCTCACACTCTGAGTGACACCAGCGAGGACTGAGGATTTTCTCTCTGGGTGCCTAGATCTTGTTCCTGAGTGGCTTTGATTAACCCAGAGCCCTCTCAATATGGAAGAGCATTTCAAATGTACATTACCTGAGCCATGGTCAGACATTACTCTGCCAGCCTGTTGTCCAATCACCTACCTCTGTAAGACCCCCCTCCTCTCCAGCCTCGCCAGGCAAGGAGCTGTAGGCGGATAGTTGGAAGGAGTTGGCCACACTCCCTGTTTCTGTAATGTCACCATTTGGCAGAGACGCTTCATCAGTAAGTGTAAGGGCCTGGTGATTTTTCCAGCTCCCCTTGCTCTTTGGTTCCCCTCTCTCATGCTTTTCCAGCCCTTCCCATCCTACTCCTGGACTCTCCTTTCTCAGGCAGGCCAAGCAAAAAGCCTCATTTTCTTGGTATTAGATTATTACTATTAATTTTAACCCAGCAGAGCCTAGGATGCCCGGTCCTCGACCAGGGCTCCATTGCACTAGGCACTGTACAAACGCAGAACAGTAAGATGGTCCCAAGACCTTACAATCTAAATAGAGTTGCTCTGTCCTTTCCCAGTGGTGACTGCAGCAGAGACCGCACACTCACTCCTGTGGTTGCAGGGATACACCTTAGGGGAAGCCTCGTGATCCACAGGACAGCACACTGGACTGGGGCTCAGAAGACCTGTGCTTTTTTCTCGCTCTGCTGCTGGCTCACCGTGGGCAAGTCACCTTCCCCTGGCCTCAGTTTCCCCATCTTTAAGAGGCTGATAATAAGACTGACTTCTTTGTAAAGCACTTTGAGCTCTTCTAATAAAAAGTGCTGAATTAGAGCAATGCTAATTTATGATTAGGCATGGTCAGTGCTGACTGCAGCTCATAGACATCATATGCTGGAAAAGAAAATGGAGAATAATTACAAAAAATTACTGTTTCCGGACATCTAACTTAAGGTGTATTTTGTACCTAAAATGGGAAGATGCCTGTAACAAGAACGGTACCAGCGTTTTCCTTGTTTCGGAGACATGCTGGATTACTTTTCAGGAGTTAGTCTGATAATCCTACCTTTAAGAGTCAGGTTTATATTGCCAGATTGTTATATGTGTTTAAATCAGCAATGACAGCCAGTGACCATCTGTTAACCACAGGTGTGTATACTCAATGGATATGACAGATGAGATAGTCTTTGCCCTGACTCCTGAATCAAGTGTGGGGGTTGTTTTGTGTATGTGACATGAATGTGCTTAGGGGGCACTGAAATCAGTTGGTTTTTTGCTGTTGACTTAAGTGGCAGCAAAACTGGGCCTTTTGTAAGTGTTGTTTTATGGTACTTAACCATCTTTGGCCCAATTCAGATATGAGTAAAGTGGTGCCCATTGAAACCCTGATACACTCAGACCTGGTCCTTCAAACAGACAGACACTCATTCTGCTGACATGCATGGGAGTCTAAGTTAGTACAAGTTACACACCATGGAGGCTTCACTCGCTCCCCTGCGACTTTAATTTACACAGTCTTAGTGCTCCTCCATCTATACATTACCCTGCCTTAGCCTCTCATATACATTGCAAGTGGGAATACAGCTGAGTTAGTGTGAGGGATCTAAAGTGAGTTTAGGGGAAACTAACTTGCCTCAGCCCACAAAGAAAGTACAGGAGTGTGGTGTATCTACTGCTGCATTTCTCACACACCCAGGACTCCAGCTGATATCTGTCAGAATTTAGAAAGCATAAGAAATACAGGCTCAGGCCCAATATGGCACAATGAATCCAGATCCTCAGCTCCTCTGGGACTTAGGCGCCTTTGAGGATCTGGGTCATGCTCTATTTCCAAGCAACAGTATTGTTGCTATTGTTTTTCATATTAACACCTGTTTATATTTTTATGAGTGACTGTCGATTGGAACCAGATTAGATTTGCCAAATGGACATTATATATTTTGCAAGAAGTTATCTAGTTCAACAACACAATTTAGCTAGACAGACCACAGCGGCCATGTCGAAAATGGCACCTTTCTGAAAACTTCCCACCATTGCATTATCACTGGAACTCTTCCACCAGCAATAACGTAGCAGGGCTGGGAGCTCTAGTGTAGACAGGCCACCTGCCTCCATCTGTGTTTTAAGTACCCACAGTTCTCGATGTACTCATTCTGTGTGTCTTGTGGTCAGTGGGAGCTGTTGGGTGCTCAGCATCTCTGAAAATCAGCTCACTTAGTTAGGCACCCAGCTTTAAAAATAATGGCCAAGACTGATCACATTATGAACAGCAAAGAACAAAGAGGAATGAATTCTGATGGTAATAGGTAAAGAATGTACTGCTATGGCAGGAATACCCAGGGTGTGCTTTACACATAGTCTTACAACTTCTTTTCTTGGTGCAAACACTTTAAAAAAATGTTATCTTGTTGTCAGCTTTGTGATGTGCTTTCTTTTGGGTGGAGCTGTGGCAAGCAGCAAAGATGCTTGCTCTCTGCCAAAGCCAGCTCTTGAGTCTGAGTTTCTCTCTGGGAACTGGGCAGCAGTGTTTGAGCTGAGATTGTGGAAGCCAGTGTGCCATTTCTGACCACGTCTGTTCCAGGACTGATGCATACAGTGTAAATAAACAAGTTACATTAAGGACATATGTGGACTGTATGGCTGCTGCAAGGCCCTGTCATCTGCTACAGCTCAGCAGAGGGGCAACACTCCATAATTTTTGAACACCGTTGTATGTTTATTGAAATAAATAGGACAACTATTTTTCCTATTGTTCTTGTTTCCTTATTTTCGTATTTGACCACAACTGAGTGAACGAATGGAAGTCCGTATGTCAGAGATTTGTGGGAAAGGGATTTGCAAGAGTTTTTATTACAATCGCATCACTAAATCAGATATGGAGTCACCCATTGTATACGGTCACAATTATCCCTGAAATACTTCTTTAGAACATTTTTGCCACACACCCCTCCCCCCCAGAATGGAACTGTTTGCACCAAGTATTTGTTGGTTGGGTTTTATTTCCTAGGGAGAGGGTCCTTCAACCCCGTAGGAGGTCTTCACTCACACTGCCTCCCACCCCATGTCACATCTCACACACACAGAGCTGCGCACGGTGCTAGGCTCTCACTAGATACCGTGTATTTCCCTGGGGCAGATTATAATCATTGCTAATGAAGTGCCCTTATCAGCAGCTTGTTTGCCAAAAGGGGTGGCCTCTCGCTTGATTATGACCATGTGCAAGAGTTTTTGTTTCAGTGAGGACTAGGTTGAACCCACCTGCTCTCCGTTTCCTTCCATCCCTGAGAATTTGCCTTCCACCCAAACTTTGCTCTTGCCTTATCCTGCCCCTGGATAACTGCACTTCAGCTGGTCAGTCATGAAGGCCATCTTCCTCTTGACATCCCCTGCATGGGCACTGGTCTTTCTTTTCCCCCTGTGTGGGCCTATCTGCTGTGGTTGGCTTGGGATGGAACACGAAGAAAGAACCACATTTGGATGCACCTCTTTCCGCTCCGAGGAAAGACTGGCAGATCTTTACTTTGCACGCCCCCCAGGTCACTGAGGGCAGCAGCACAGAGCCTGTGTCTGAAGGGGAATCAGCACTGAATTATTGTCCACACTCTGTTCTCCCTTAGGCTATTGATTCGCCACTGGTTTCCCATCCTCTGAGTGCTGCTGCTATCAGTATTCTCAGCCCCCTGGGGCTCAGGTTATGAGCCAGCCAGGTGATAAAGAGTCAGCTGTACTAACCAACACAGCAGAGGAGCTTGAGGCCATTGTGATAGAGGCCAGAGATGCATGAGGGGCCAGTGGGGAAGAATGGGTGGGACAATGCCCCTCAACTCTCCCAGCTATGGGCCTGGATCCCCCATAGCTGGGCCTAGGTGACAGCACATTTTGTTCATTCAAGGTGCCGGACTGGCACCAGTATTTACGTAAAACATCTGAGTCCAAAGTATGTAGTACAAAGAGGTAAGATGTGTGTTGCATGAGTTTAATACACTCATCGCTCAGAGAGCAATATAATCCAGCAATGATTTTAACATCAGACAGTCAAGATGCTTCTGATCACTGAACTAACTATGGTTCAGCCGTACACCAGACCTGACTGCACGGTAGGAACATCGGCAGAAGGAAGAGGCCATCAGGAACCTGGCTCTGGTGCCCTGGTTTTCTTCTTAGCCCCAATCATAGCGTTGAGCAGCTTAGGGTTGCTCTTACATGCACCAGCTGGTAGATGGGCCCTGAGGAGCATTGCAGGAGCACATCAGGTTCCTGTAGCTTCCTGTTTCACCCCTAAACCTACCCCTACCCCAAGCATAGATGCTGGCTCTGCTGACCACGCCTGCTGCAGTCTCCCCTGCCCTGTGGGAATCCCAGCAAAGGACTTGCAAGCAGTGGCATCTCCTTTGTGCCACCTGAGCATTGCAAAGGAAGTGGACCAAGACAGAAAATCTGCTCCCACGTGTAGAAGGGGCCGCAGCATGTGGCTTGCATGTTAGTGAATGGAAAGGTAGTGTTATTTGCATTAGGATAGTGCTGAAGGGCACTGATCAGGGATCAGGACCCCGTTGTGTTAGGCACTTTGCAAACTCCTATGAAAAATACATTAAAGTGAAGCATGTGTTTCACTTTAGGCGCGTGAGTAGTTGCACTGAAGGATTTCTCACCTGCTTAAGTGCCTTCCTGGATTAGGCCTTTAGCCGCTGCACACATAAATTTCACTTCCCCTAGTTGCTAGTTTATGTTGTTGAACTGCCAAGGGAGCACATCAATGTCCAAAAGCAAGCGTGTGATAGAGCTCTCACTTTCTGGAAGTGCAGGAAAGCCATATGCCATGGTACTCTGTAACCCACTTCAGACCTCAGCTTGGCAATTGTCTATGCTGTTGTTTGCTCACACCTGGTGCTCCACAGAGCTAACGAGAATGTGCCCATTTTGTTTTCACAGAAATGTGAAGTGTCAGAACATAATGATAAGTACATTGTTCCATATACTTCTCAATGTATTCACCTGATCTGTGATTTTTATCCCCTTAGATTCCTTAGTGTTGCTGTGTTTCGCCCATGGAAATGAGCAGCATGGTTTTTGTCTTACTGGGGCACAAGCTGTCACACAAGAAAATCCTGTATTTGCGTCACATCCTAGTGCATTAATGGGCCTGGGATCTTTCATTTCAAGGAGTATCACAAAGCCAGGGATACCCCTGCAAGCTTGACTGAAAGCTGAGTAGAAAGGTGGTCCTATGGTTGGGGGCTTCCTCTCAGACTTTGGAAAGCTAGGTTCAAATCTGTGCTCTACACAGACTTCCAATGTAACCTTAGGCATATCACTAAAGCCAGATTTTAGGCAGTTACAGATACAGGTAGGTGCCTAGAGGGATTTTCAGAAGTACTTGGGTGCCTTTGAAAATCTAGCCCTTAATCTCCATATTTCAGTTTCCCATCTGTAAAATGGGCATCAGGGCATAGCCCCACCTTACACAGGTAACACTTAGTGGTAGTGAGATGCCCACATACTGTGGTGAGAGGGACCATATCTGACAGAGGTGAGACAGCACAAACAATAACCGGACAACTCCCTCTGGGCTTAACATCTAACGAAACTCAGAAGTATGTGTTATTTTGTATCTTCTGTAAAGCCACCAAGGACCAAGTGAGCAGCTCTAGGAGAGACGGCAAGTAAGAGGTGGTCAGAGCTGAAATGGGAGAAGGACCTGTGGGGAGTCTGAGCCTCTTCATGGAAAGTTGGGATCTTCATCTTTATTCCTTCTTACTCTACTGATCTTCCAACTCATCGGGCAGGAGTGGACACACCCCTCACCCCCCCACACACACACAGCCAGAGTAACACCTCCCTCTACTAGTAGTCCCATATCCTTATTCATGTTACTAATATTTTAGGGCCAGATTTTGCCAACCTTATTCACTCGGTTTATTCCCACTTGATGCTCCCTGGGGTCCATTTGCCATTCCAGTGCTTCCGGAGCCCAGGGGGGAAGAAGGCACCACAGAGCTGCTACATTCCCCACTCATGATGGCTGTCAGGAGGGGACAGGAAGTGGGAGAAGCATTGACTCCACCCCCTTCCACAGGCCTAACTGCATCAGGCCTAGCCAGAACGGACCTTGAGAGGTCATCAAGTCCAGCCCCCTGCATCAAGTTCAACCTGTTCTTAAAAACCTCCTCCAAGGGGGATTCCCCAACCTCCCTTGGAAAGTTTTTCCTCATATCTAACCTAAATCCCTCTAGCTGCAGATTAAGCCCATTGCTTCTTGTCCTACCTTCAAAGGACATGGAGAACAATTGATCACAGTCCTCTGTATAATAGGCCTTACCATATACAAGGGCTATTATAAGGCCTTCCCACAGCCTTCTGTTCCCCAGATCAGACATGGCTAGTTTGTTTAACCTTTCCTCAGAGGTTGGGTTTTCTAAACCCTTGATCACTGTGGATGCTCTCCTCTGGATTCTCTCCCATTTGTCCACACCTTCTTTTAAATTGTGTGCTGCAACAACATATTATACACCTGGTATACAGCCTCTGCTGAGTACGCCCATTAAAGTTAATGAAGCTACTTATGGAGTAAGCTGCTACTCAGCCAGAGTAATGGTATCTGAATCTGGCCCTTTCTGACATGAAGCAACATCTCCATGTAGATCACACAAACAAACATCAAAAAATCTATGCCCACCTGTGAAATACACCCTTCAATAAAGCCTCCGGGTAACCCATTTTTGACAACAGATAAAGCCTTAATTTCCGAGAGGAAGTGTGAAGTACAGTAGTAACCATTTCAAGATCAACAACCACTGCTGGGCTTACTATTGCATGAGATTTTACGGAAGTAACTAAAGGTTTCTTAGTCCATTGTGAGGAGCCAGGAGGTAACTAGCAGTTGGAAAGGTGTTGTTTGTATTCAGAACCTAAGATTAAAAGGTGTTTTTATAGTGGGTTTTTGTTTTGTTTCATTTTGTTTTGCACCTGTTGAATTGTCTGCTTTTCCAGCTCCAAACACATCTTCTTCCCACTTGTAGATGTTACCTAAGTGCATTTATTCAATGAATGCAGGGGTTGTTTTCTTTCTGGGTCTTTCAAAAATCTCTTTTGCTATTGTTTCTGCTGGGAAATAGAATCCCTTTATCATTCTAGTTTGTCAAATATTGATTGACTCCAAAATGATGTTATAAGAACAGTAAGGGTGCAAAGTCAGCTTTAGGAAATGCCAGAATTCAGACTGCTGTGCAACTTTAATTTGCCCCCCCCCCCCGTGCATATACATGATACAGTCTGAAAAACCAGAAAATCTATCATGTGGAATCACATTGGCACCCAGATGGCTCAGCAGCACAATTGGAACCATTCGATCCACAGGACCGACTTCTGCCACTCCAATTAACACAGGTAGCAGAAGTACGTTGTCATCTTATATGTGGGCAACCACTAGAGGAGGGTGAGACACACCCTTTGGCGGTGGGTTTCACAGATATTTGCTGACAGCACATGATGAGTCTTAGAAATCTCTGTTCCAAGTTTTCAACAGGGAAGTGGGCTCTTGGGATCACAGACCCTTCTGCCTCTGTTTCCACCAGCCTGTCCTAGTCCAGTTCCTGCCCCCACCCTAGCTCCTTGTGCCAGTCTCCCTGATCAACTAGTCCCAGTCTTCATCCTCTGTGATGGGGCAAGGCCAGATGGCTACAGTAAAGTACTGAGAAACAGGTATGTTAGCCCCAGGCTAAACAAATCCCTAGTACCCTGGTAACCAAATGGCAGTTGCTCCAGGTTAATCAAGGCACCTGGAGCCAATTAACGCTCTTTCTAGAGGCAGTAGAGATAGCTACTTTAATTGAACACCTGCAGCAATCAAGGCAGGCTAATCAGGGCACCTGGGTTTAAAAAGGAGCTCACTCCAGTCAGGCAGGGAGAGCCAGAGGAAAGGAGCATGTGTGAGAGCTGGGAGGAGAGCGAGAGCGAGAGCGGAGCGGTGTATGCTGGAGGATTGAGAGGACAAGCGTATCAGACACCAGGAGGAAGGACCTGTGGTGAAGATAAAAGAAGGTGTT
Source organism: Chelonoidis abingdonii (assembly GCF_003597395.2). Taxonomy (NCBI): domain Eukaryota; kingdom Metazoa; phylum Chordata; order Testudines; family Testudinidae; genus Chelonoidis; species Chelonoidis abingdonii. Next base: position 213,744,815 of record NC_133771.1, on the reverse strand, counting down.
TGGAGGAGAGGCCATGGGGAAGTGGCCCAGGGAGTTGTAGCTGTCATGCAGCTGTTACAGGAGGCACTATAGACAGCTGCGATCCACAGGGCCCTGGGCTGGAACCCAGAGTAGAGGGTGGGCCCGGGTTCCCCTCAAACCTCCCAACTCCTGATCAGACACAGGAGGAGCTGACCCAGACTGTGGGTTCCACAAGAAGGGAAGATCACCAAGGTGAACAAATCCACCAATAAGCGCAGGACCCACCAAGGTAGAGGAGGAACTTTGTCACACCTCACTTCCAGCTTGCAGGCCCAGGCCTCCCCCCAGATCCTTGTCCAACTCAACTCTCTGATGCCCTCCCACACCCCTCCAGTCTGGCTCTGGTCCCTTCCGCCGCCTCCTGCATGCTGCCTGGCCACCAACAGGGACAGCACTAAAGCATAGGCTGCACTGTCTTCCTGCTCTCCATTCCTGTGTTCATCAGAGAAAATGATGCTCAGCCTCTGCAGCTGTGGGCTGGAGCATGCTCAGTGCAGACAGAATCTTCAAAGAATTTAGCTCCCAAAGTCTAACCTGTCTCTACCGAGCACGTGCAAACTGAGATTTTTCCAAATGTGGGCTGTTCTTCATAGAGAGGGCACAAGACACATCTCTTATACCCTGGCACCCCTCCTCCCAAATGCTAAATCCCTGCTCCAAAGCATGGAGGCCCAAGAACTTCTCAGTGAAACAGCTGGAAGAATTCTTTGAACAGAGGCAAAACAAGGCATTCTTCGCTACTCTTTTTCTCAGAAATGACTGGACCATTTTCACTGAAACTTTCCCCCTTAAAGAATTCAGCCTGAGGCAGACACCCGGCATGGAAAACTGCCACCCAAATAGTTGAAGTTTGACAAAGTTATAAGTAATTAACAACGGGGTCTTATACAGGGAAATGTTGGGTAACCTTAAAGGAAGCGTGTTTAGCTAAGGAACTTGTATCCTAGAACAGTGGTTCTCAACCAGGGGTCTGAGGCCCCTAGGAGGCCGTGAGCAGGTTTCAGGAGAGCTGCCAAGCAGGGCCAGTGTTAGATTTGCCAGGGCCAGGTTAGAAAGCTGAAGCCCCATCACCTGGGGCTGACACGCAGGGCCCTGAGCTACATCATCACCTGGGGCTGAAACCAAAGCCTGAGCACTGGAGCTTCACAGGCATGGGGCCCCAGGCAGCTGCCCTGTTTGCTACCCCGCTAATGCCCTGGCTTTTACACGCAGAAAACCAGTTCTTGTGGCACACACAGGTCGTGGAGTTTTTATAGTATGCTGGAGGGGATTTCACAGAGAAACAGGGTTGAGGATCCCTGTCCTAGAGGTTGGAGCTTTTCCAAGAGAAGGCAAGGATGTGGCTGGAGTTTTAAAAAATGAAGGGAGGGGAGGGAATTTGGTTTCAATAAAGTCACAGCAAAATCTGATGTGGGACAGAGGAAGGCCATAGTCCCACCAGTGAGCGGTCTCAGGTGAGTGACTGCTCACTCCTGGGGATCATAATCTGGCTCATGCAGAGTGTGGCCCCAGGGGAAGGTTAATTGTAGTTTTAGACTCTTGGATTTAAAAAAAAAAAAAACTTATGGGCTTGATTCTGTCACACTTGCTCTTGTTGAGAACACAGTAAGTGGGTTTTAGCCCAAGGAAGCTTATGCCCAAATAAATGTGTTAGTATCTAAGGTGCCACAAAGACTCTTTGTTGTTTTTACTCCTTTGAGTAGTCCCACTGATTTCAAAGGGAGGGGGCTACTCCCAGAGTAAGATGCTACTCAGGATGAGGAATGGTGGCAGGATAAATGCATGGGGGCAGTTGGTTTTTGGATCTAGCCCCTTGATGTTCAGAAAGAAGGAGCAAAATTTTTTACTGAAGGGGGTGGGATAGGAGAGATCCCAGTCGAGGAAAGCCCCTCTGGTCAGTAGTGGCACCCACACCGGCTGTCATCTTCTACCTTTTGCACACGGCTATTGCAAGCGAGGGTCACTTTTCATTCCTGAACTCCAGGGAAACTCAGCCATGACCCCTCACCCACCTCTTCCTCCCCCCTCCAAAAAAAATAACACCGAGCTGCAGCTGGGGCCGCCGGTGGAAAAGCCAGCTCTAATCTCTCGCAAGCCCGGTGCTATCAAAGCTTGGATCAGCCTATCTAATGTAAACGGGCTTTCACACATAAATAACGTGCCACATCTGGCTCTTTGGTTTTTACGGCGTCTTAGCTACAGAGCAATTTATGGAGGGCTGGAGGGAGGGCGGTGGGGGAGAGTTGGACATTGCACCGCACCCGGCTTGGGTGCCACATGCAAGGTGGGGAGTGGGGCCGGGGGGAACGGAGCCGGGGAAGGCCGGCTCTGCGGGGATCCGGGTGCGAAGGGGCCTGCCTGGGAGGCCGGGCACAATTCCGCCGGCTGGGAGCAGCCGGGCCTTCCAGGAACCGGCATGTTTGCGCTTCTCCCCAATTTATGACCGCCGGCCATATGGCCAATATTTCGCCTCGCGCGTCACGCGCCGCGGAGGAAAACAAACAGCGCGGGGCAAGGCGCAGAGGGGGAGCGCCGGGCGAGCGGCCACGGGGCCGGCCCTGCGAAGCGCCGCCGGAGACAATGTGAGGGGCATTGGAGCCGGGGCGTCGCGCGTGGCTATATAAAGCGGCCCCCGCAGGCCCCGGCGCAGCAGACAGGCGCCTTCGGAGCTCGCCAGCGCCTCGCCCACCGCAGAGCCGCTCCCGGCTCGCTCCAGGTGAGCAGCTGTGCGCTTCCCCCTGGCCCTGGGGCGGGCGAGGGAGCCGGGTCACCTGCAAGGGTGGGGGGACATGGTGGGGGGGGTGCGGGCTGCTGGATGTAACTTTAGGGGGGGTCTAGGCAGCGCCCCAAAGTACAGAAAATGGGGGGTGTCGTTCAGTGAAAGGCAGAGCGAATTGGGAGGAACAGATGAGTCTACACGGACAGCGGAGGTGGCTGGCTGCGGGGAGAGGTGACTACGTGGCTGTCTGGCGAGATGGATGGATGGATGGCGGGCGGGCGCGAGGGACGGACAGGTGGCTGGGGAGCTGGTCGGACAGACATCTATTCCAGGGGCACTGGGTCCTCCAAACGAGGTATGTGAGGGGGGGAACTCGCCGCGGGTCCCCCAAGCTGGATCACCGGGGTGCAAGGTGCTATCTGGCTTCCCAAGAGGTTTTTTTTGGGGGGGGGAGTTTCTTCCCCTTCCCCAGATCTTGTACAAACGGACGCTGATCTCTCCTGGCCCGAATGCAGCAGGTGGGGAAGGGGGGTTCTGCTGCTGGGGACAGAGGATGGCGCACTAGCGGTTTCCACCGGAGCCCAGGCGCTTTCAAACCGCCCCCTTCCCACGCACAGAACCGGTTAAAGTTTTACCTGGGCTTGCGCAGTGCAAAGGTGAGCAGCTGCTTGTGAATTCCGTGGAAGAGGGGGGCGGAGGTGGCGTGACCGGGGATGGGGGGTGGGGAAGGCTACCCAGTCCCTGTGGGGTGGGGTGCACTGTGTGGGGGTCAGTCTCGCCCTCTGCGAGGAGAAGTCGGGCTGCGCTCAGGTCTTGCTTCAGCTGCCCGCAAGAAGCGTTTGTCCTGGGGCAGCAGTGCCGGGGCTGCAAGAGGGACCCGCTGGATGAGGGGAAGGTAGCGATCCAAAGCGCTCCGGCTAGCGATTGCTTTCGCTCCAGCCCTGAACCGCCTCAGGTCATTTATTACCTGCCTGCTCTAAACACTCGAGAGATGAGAATTCCCCCTCCCCACAGACACCCCCTTCCACTCAATTACTCAACGGGGGTGGGTAATTTCACAGCCCTAGTTGCTGACTGGGGGGGTCGCTTATTCTTTTTTCCTTTGCGCAGCAAAGCCTGTGCCACAGGGCGGCTGGGTGGGTTTGTTCTGTGAAAGGTCTTGGGCTGTGACTGTGGGTTTCCTGGGGAGGAAAGGGAAGCTGGTAGGTTACAGCTCCCTTCCTTGTGCCGCTGGGGAAGCGGCTGCTGGGACATTTCTCGCTTGAGTCAGTAGAGTCCGCCAGAGGATCAAGAATGGTTCAAAAGTAACAATTTGCACGGGACTGGCTCTTCCTCCTACGCGGGGTGTCTGGGATTTCGCCTTGCTCACTTAACGAGACGCGTTGGTCCAGGTTTAACCCTCGCGTTTGCATCCCAGAGGCCAGAGTCGTTGTGGGTGGTTGTTAGGGTCTGCAGCTCAGCTCTGCCTCGGAGCTGGGTTTTCCAATCAATCGGTGTGAGCAATCGATTTAAAAATCGCAAATCCATCCCCCTCTTTCCTTTCCAGACTCAACGGGAGCGAAGAGCTCCGTTTACTGTGCCTCAAATCAATTTCAGTTTCAAAATCAGTCCATCCTTTTAAGCTTGAAATATACATATTTTAAACCCATTATCAATAACTCGCTTTTTAAAAAAAGTCCTACCTACTGGCTAGAGATACGTGATGTAAATTCAGATAAGCAAGTGCTTTTAGCACCGGATTTCATAAAGAAATTATAATTCTCCTGCATTCAAATTTCTCTTATCAAACAGAGTTGGGCTTTTTCCCCCCTTTGGAAGAAGGAGCACTTCTGAGACAGGCTGGCCACACTTAATCTCATTGGGACACGTTTCATCATTAGAAAGATGCGAACGAATAAAGCTGAAGGCTTTGCCTGGGGGGACCAAAGATTTGGCTTACAAATAAAACAGTTATAATAGACCGGAACGGAAAGGATACGCCCCGGGCCAGACTTAAAGCTTGTACAGAAAAAATCCGCATCTAGCTGGTTCCCAGCGTCGCAAGCCACGCGAAGCACAAATCTCCGGGCTTCCCGCTTCCGTGAGTTGCGGGAACACCCTGTCAGGCGTTTGTGTGTTCTGTGATTTGGACTGGCAAAATATTTCAAAGATCTCATTAAAGTGCATTTATCAAAGTCCTAACATGTGCCCCCGGGTCTGACATAACCCACAATGTGACCGATTAGCCCACGGGAGAAAACAAACTAATTTCTATTCCAATTTCACCACTCGGGGGGGTTTGATGGAGAATTGAGAATGTGTTATCGTAGTTGGGGCTTGAGGGAGGGAAAAAACAAAGAATAATCATAATCAGGAAAAGCTCATTTAGATTCCTATGTCCTGACCACGATTTAATTGTTTCTCTGTGAGAAAGGCAAGGACCGATTGCATTTTTACTGCCTGGAGAGCAGATTTCTCTGACTCCTTCCCAGAGTAGGGTTAACACGAGCCGTAGTAGATCAGAGGGTATTTTTCCATGCTTAAAACACGGGTAAAGTCTTTGCTGCCGCAATTTCTCCAGCCATGAAAAGAGAAGGAAATTTCCCCATCAGAAACATTAACCCTTCCTCGTTATAGTCAATGAAGCCTTTTTAAATCAGTTTAAGGGGTTGTGATGCTCTGTTATTCCGCAATCTCAGAGGCAAAGGAAAACGCTGATTTTTGTTAAACCTCCAAGCAAGGATTTCACATGGGCAGGTCCTTATTTCGGCCGCCTTCCTTGTTGCTTAGACGTGAGTTTTAGGGGCTGTTATTGTTCGCTCCCTTGAATGCCCCAGATCTTGCAAAGTGCTTTGCAAAACATAACCAGAAATGCGAGTGTCAAGTGAAATAACGCGCCCATCTCAATGTGGGTTTTGTGCATAGGTGGATGTGTGCTTCGATATAATACGGCTATAAAATTCTGGCTCCGAAGCCCTGCAGGTTTAAGTTGTCTATTCAAGGGAAGAGCTCTTGTATGTTACATTTTTTTTTAATCAGCAACAAAAGATGACACCTCTTAGGGATGCATCTCTCCTTTTCCCACTGCAACATTATAAAACAAAGCCTGTATTGTTTCCTGGCACGTTTCGAAGGTGAATCTCTTCATAACAATTATCAGAAGTAGACGGGACTATATTTTCCCTTCCCCATTGATTTCAAGTGTCTTCTATCTAAGAGTATCAAACCAAAGATAAAATAAACCTTCTCCCCGAACAAAGGCTTTGTGTCAGCTTCACTAATCCTCACCAGAGCGTTAAGGTGCAATATGTTTTGTTTGTCTGGAGTGAATGAAAACAATTTCTTGCACCTTTGCTCTAATCAAACAATAAACTAATCCACTTGAAGGCTGTTATCTGAGATGGGATGTTGTGATGGGTCAGAGGTCAGCCCCACATACTGTACGGGGAGAAAAAAGGGATTTCTGTTAAACACCTTTTCTTTCACGAGGAGAAAATGAAGTCAAACAAATTAGGAGCTTAAAATAAATGGAAAGACCTTGTACGTTTTAATGACGGGAAACCCTTCTGACCACTAGCCAAACTAATGCATGTCGTTTCATTCGGCGCTGTAATACCAAGGCCGAGTAGCTGTTTTCACTGGGTCGTTCCTTGCCTGCTACAGTATAAAGGTCTCTACACACTTTAATCCAAGCCATCTCTGTTGCTGGCTCTAGATAATAGATCCAGGGTTTGCTGCCTTGTCCTGGGCTAGTGGGGAGCAGATATTGAACAGGCTGGACAGTCTGACAGATGGGGAAACACGTTTTACCACGCAGCCCTTGCCATGGTCCCGGCTCGCCGTTCACATGTGCCCTGTTCCAGAAATTCAGCCTGGAAGTGGCACCAGTCTTGCCATGGCGCAGGGCCCCAGAGCGGAGGCTAACCCTAGCCGCGCTCCCTTAGCCGGCATGCCTGTGTTTTCGGAGCGCGGCAGCGTTCATTGGAGAGCGGTGGCTCTTCGCCCCTCCTGCCCTCCCCGGCTGAAGCTAATGCTGTTGATGCTGCCTTCTGGGAGGGGGTTTAAGGGGCCCGCATTCCAGAAACGAGTGAAAGAGGCAAGATGCCTCGTGTTTGAGCTACCTGTAAAAGTAAACAGGTAAACACTTCTCCACTCCTAGAGGGCACTTGTGCTGAAGTGCCGCCACTTATCCTGTGCACACGCACCTCTCTTCTTCAGCCTCTTGCTCGGTTGTTCAAATAACCCCTCCACCCTGTAATTCCGGGGCTTAAATTCAGCAGGGTCTGGCTGAAGGAGCATTCCAGCATTTTTAAGCAGCAGGGTCAGCGCTCTCTCGGTTTTTCAGGGTTAGCCGATGGCTTTGCTGCAAGGCAGTTTGACTGACGCCTTGCGAAGGGGTGTGTGCATATCCCGGGATTTTATTTATTTTTTTTGTTAGGATTTGCTGATCGATTTACTCTGAATCAGTAGAGATAACATTGTAAGTGGCCTCCCCTAGTTACAGATGCTACCAGTGCCAACAGGACACGGACACGGAGGTCTTGGAGAGTCTAGATATTGATGTGATCGTCCTGAAATGCCTCTATCGCGCCAGTGTCAGTCCTAAATCTGATTATTAAAAATCCCAGAAATGAGCCAACCGCTATTTAGAAACACAATTCCTGCTTAGGCGAAACACTCAACTGGGGGAAGTTAGGGGACTTATCTCGCACGTCTCCCTGCATCCATCATGTCCTCCCTCTGCACCCTGGTCTTTCACACTGCCTGGCCCTCTCACCTAGAATCGGAGTAGGATCAGGACACAATATAATGGGGAAGAGGGCAAAGGAAGGGTCTCGTTTAAAGGGAACAAAGAATAAGAAATTCAGGGCGGGGGGGGGCTATTTACAAACATCTGACAAGGGAAGCGAAAGCAAATCAAGAAAGTTTACAAGCAGATGCAATGCGGATCAAGCCTCCACATAGTTATTAAACCGGAGTTGGGAAAGGATGTCTTTAAATATCCCTTCCGTGGAGCTGCTAGATTGGTCTAGGCGATAGTTCTCTTTACAGAGAATCCACCACCTTGCTGCGTGGGTCCATTTCAGCACCTAGTCACGTCATCATCTTCAGCAGGCCCGCCTGGAAACCTTACTCCTAAGGACCTCACACCTGTTGTGTCGGCCAGGGGCTCTTCTGGCGAGGGGGGACAAGCGATTCCCGCTTTGTACCCTCACTAAAGCCAGTTCTGTTCTCTGAAATAAGAGGCTTCTCTCTCTCTCTATGTCTCAAAAAAGAGGGTTCTCTGAAGTTGATCTGGTCGTGGCAAATGACTGCGCCACACAACTAGGTTTGGACGCGGTCACACGTGAGCTTAAAAGCAGCAAAATGTACACCCCGAAGAGAAAGCGAGGGGGAGACGGGTAGAGAACGCGGATTAACACAAACTCATTCCAGCCCCCTTAGAGCATGAAACTGACCTTGTTAAACAATCGGGAAACTGGACTTGATTTTTTTTTTACTCACGTGATTCCACCATAGTTGTGGGAACTTGTCCAGAGCCGTGTTTCTAAGCTGGACCAAGCGTTCAAGATGGAGGTGGGGGTGAGGGACAAAATCTTGACTTATGGCAGGTCTTTGTGTACAAAAGAGACTAGCTGGTCACAGTCCAAGTGTGCTGTTCAGCCGGTGTGTGCTTGGCTAACTGCAGCGTGATTAATGGCCCAGGAGCCCCGGTTTTCCCTTTGGAAAATATTTACCTATCAGGTGATCTGCGGGAACCGAGACAACAAGTTCATCCCAGAGTGAGTGAGTGAGCGTGTGTGTGTTGTTTCGCTGGTTTCATATCGATCAAATCTCACAGGTCCTATTTACTCCTGATTTCCCTATTAGGAATCTGTGGTTTGCGTGCCCACTTTCAATTGTTTAGTCTTCCCCAGAGGAAATTCTCTACAGTGCATGTATCTGCCTCCCCCCCACAGAAAACTTCGCAGCGCTCTGCTAACTACAAATATTGTGCTAGTAATTCATCGTCCACCTGCGGTTTTGTTTTCTTTGCCAGAGAGAGACCCTTACAAGTCCTGCGCTGTCGTGATTGCTTGAATTCTTGCACGGGTGGCTTATTATCTGAGGTGGTTTCTTAATAATTATTGAGTCGTAGCTGTTGGGTCCACTGTGCTGTTATTATTGGTGTTATGAACGACACAATTTTCACATACACACACACACGCACGCAATCCTCTCACTTTGTTTTACTGCGCTTCCTAGATGGCTATGGAAAGTGACCAAACAATAAATACAGGGGTAGTCCTGGATTCAATTTTTTTCAAAATTAAAAAAGAGACGGGGGGGAGGGCAAACCGCCTCGACTGCAAAGGAAAGAAAAGTCACTGAGCATCAACATGAAGGAGTTTCCTTAATATTGTGGACGGATTCAGAAATGAATGAAGAGATAGTCCATTGAAAGCAGTTGAATGCCATGACAACTAGCAACAACCTCAGATTTATTCCAAACAGTTAGAACCCATTGAAAGAGGGCGTCAATCATGTATTATTTCGCCCCTGAAATAAATGCAAAAACTGAGCTCGGACAAAAGCTTCCAACAGAAGCCGGACATTTGTCTACATTTCGCCCATTGTCCGCAGCTTAGCAATCGGTTTGTATTTGTGTTTGCCCCGGTCCGACCACCCATGATGCGCTCAGGGCCTTGCTAAAACCCTGAGGCATTGTCACCCACATCACATACTAGATGGGAGGCAGGGTGAGGGACAGCAAAACAAACTGATCAACAATAATAACTCGCTCTGCGGTCTCTCCACCAGCACCTCATTGAAATATGCCCAGTTCCTGGGAGGGAAAGTCAAGGCAACTTCTATCCTCTGCTCATCCCCAAAAGGGTGGGGAGGAGGGAGGAAATCGGGGGGGGATGCAAATCTCGCATTTAACTCCCAATCTTCAATCCTCCCCCCACAAACTCCCCCCCCCCCAGAGATCCTTTAAAGTGCAGAACTCCTCCAGGATCGTGGCATCAATTTGGCTCGTCCAAAAATGTAGCACACACGGAAACCCACCTAAATATCACAAGAACGAAACAACAAGGCGCGGTGTCTGTCCCAGGGAGCTGCAGGGAGGGGGTCGAGGGAGGCGCACTGAGATAGTTCGCTTAGTAGGTCAAAAAGAGAATAGGACCCTCAGCACAGACCTAAGGCAGGGCTCCGGACCATTAACCCCTCCCAACTGAACCAAGTCTGCGCTAGCGCGGAGCTAAGCGAGCGGAAAAGTGACGCACAGCCTGTGCATTGGAGAGGTGGGGAATGCACCTATGGAGAACTGGCTAAAACCTCTTCTCTTAGCTCAGTTTCCTATGTCCCGCGTGGAATCGGGGCGCTCGGGGGCATTTCAGGCGTGGGGAAGGGTGAAATATGAAATAAAGCGGCAGTGAGAAAGTATTATAGATGGAGAGATAGGTGTGTGTTATTTAACGTTGCTATTTTTAAAGGCGGATTTTCAAAATGGGAGGCCGCTATTCATACGCCTCTATAATATATGTGTCTGCAAATGGCTGGGAGAGAGATCCACTTGTTAAATGCCTTATTAAAAACAACCCTCCAAATTCAACCCCGAAATTAAACATCTGGCTGCATTCCCTTTCTAAGTCCTACTTCTAAACGCTGCACATCCGTCCAAATTAGCAAGTGATCTTTCTGGGGAGATGAGAGGGAGAGAAAAAAATAAATTAGTTCTCTGCAAACAACACGCCGAAATCGTCCGCGCCTGTCTGGGTACCGATTGATTACATTTATTGCCAGTTCGGTTGATTTCGGAGCAAACTAGAATCAATTACTTGCTGTTTAATTTATAGTACTCAGCCTTAAGCCTCAACCAAAATATTGACCTAGGAGGTTTGCATAAGTTGGTCTCTTGCCATCTTGTTTAGGTAACAACCAATAATTTGAATAGATTTCCTTTTAACGTCGCTCGCTGCAAATAGTCAATTTTCCAGCCTGCTGCAAAGCAGTTTACATCAGTGGAGAGTGACAATGAATGCAAACCATTTTTTTTCCGAAGCAATTTGTTTAAAACGTACTTTCAAGTGTGTGGAATATCAGGCTCCTTGGAGCTCCTTTGTATGTAAATACCCCGTAGAAAGGCCCTCCCTAGCTTTGTAATTAATTGACACGTTATACTACTCATCATGTGCTACAGAACCAATGGTGGAGACTCCAATCTCCCCCAAACCCCGCAATTTCACATCGGCAAACACTGTCTTCATCCACTTGACTCCTAGCACCCGCCCACACGTGGCCAACCTTCGGCGTTTTTAATGTATTTTTTTCCCCCTCCTCTCTGCAGGTTCATATGTGGAGACCGACCTTATATGGACTGCTCTCTCCAGCAATGGCTTGTTTTTCCCAAGCAGCAGGCAGCGGATCCGTGTGTTTAAACGAGACCCTGAAGTAAAACGCACTTTGGCATTTTTCCTGGAGTTACAAACTATTTCAGAAGCCAGTTGCCACTGGTGCTCCGTGATTTTTTTCCCCTCCGCAACAGAGCAAGGCTGTAAATATCTATCTATATCGCAGCTGATTTTTCCTCGCTCCCCCCTCACCAGCCTTCGTGATTTTTTAAATTCTCCCCCCCCCCACATACACACACCCTCCCCTCTTTCTGGGGTGTGTGCGGTTTGTGGGGTGTGTGTGTTTTGTGCAACAGCGGATTGACAAACTGGTGCTTCAACTTTCCTGCATAAATTTGGTCAGAATATGTCTTTGACCAACACAAAGACGGGGTTTTCTGTAAAGGACATCCTAGACCTCCCTGACACCAATGATGAAGAGGGATCCCTCGTTGAAGGAGCGGATGAAGAGAACGAGGGGTCGGAGCCACCCAAGAAATCCGGAGTTCTGGGGCAAAACCCACTGGAGGGGGTTCAAACTCTGCCTCTGAAAAACCCTTTCTATGATACCAGTGACAATCCCTACACGCGATGGCTGGCCAGCACGGAAAGCATCCAGTATTCCTGTGAGTAGCGAAACTTACACTGATTCCATGCTGCCTGCATTGTCTTGTGGTTGATCCCTTCAGCGCCGCAGCCTCTAACATGTCTTCGTAAATAATAATCATAATCAACCCCCCTGTCTGGTATGTCTTCCTCAGAGCTATTACCGGAGGCATTTACACTGCGTTGTTGCTCTACGGAGTCAAACTAGCCGCAGGGGGAGATTCGTTTGGTTTTGATTCGATTGGTATCAAAATCAGGTTTGGAGAGCCTCTTATTTCCTGAAGGGGGGATTTTATTTTTATGAGGTTTTTTTTTGTTTTTGTTTTTGTTTTAGAATGGGAGAGAAAGAAGCCAACCCAGCCTAGGGAAAGAAAAGCAAAAGTAACAAGCAGGAACCGAGTTTGCTAAATCAAACAGAGCGAGCCTTGTGTGGCAATCTTGGATCACTTCGGTGTAGACAGTTCAGAAATGTCTCAATGGCCGGGCGGCTGTGGTGATCAATGAAGGGACTGTTAAATTATCCTTTAAAAATCAATCCACGTATCCCCCCTCCCCGCACACACACACACACAGAGCAAATCGCTTGAGGTCCAAAGTCCAATAGATGTAAAAGAGGCGCAACATTAGGTGAGGAATATGTGATCCGGATCGATGTGGCTCTGTTGTAAAGTGTATACAGACCGACGGATGAATAGATCTGTGGACATGCAACTGAATGTCTACGTGTATCTCAAAGTGTGTAATTATAAATGTGAGTGTGTATGTGCGTATAGATCCGTAGATATATTTATATTCACAATCTATATCATATAAAACACGCATCTCCCTGTATTCATGTATGTTGATAGCTTTGCATATACACACGTATGTCGCAGGTGGCCATATCACTGGGAACATACGTGGGAATAGTGTGTTGTATGTAGCAGCTTACTTTTCCTCCAGTGTTTGCTGCTATGGTGGATTGTAGGAGGTAACTGCCTATTCCTCTCGGGGTTCATTTTTTCAGGGGAAAGCCGCGCTCGCTCAGCCCAAGCGGGGTTTGGGAGTAGCTGGTGCCCCCCGGCAGATTGCCTCCCCACGGTAGGGGGGGATTTCGCTGTGTTTCCCGGCTGAAGCAGGGGAGGGTAGAAAGCAGAGCCGCAGGTACCCCCAGGCGGGGACCCCCCCCCCAGGGCATCACCCTTCTGACATGCTCTTGATGGCCTTTCTGCAGTGCACGGGCTGGCCTCTGGCAACTCCCAGCAGGACTCCTCCAGCAAATCCCCCGACCCCTCGGCCGACGAGTCCCCGGACAACGACAAGGAACCGTCCAGCGCCGGCGACTCCGGCAAGAAGCGGAAGCGGAGGGTGCTCTTCTCCAAGGCGCAGACCTACGAGCTGGAGAGGCGGTTCCGACAGCAGCGGTACCTGTCGGCCCCCGAGCGGGAGCACCTGGCCAGCCTCATCCGCCTCACGCCCACCCAGGTGAAGATCTGGTTCCAGAACCACCGCTACAAGATGAAGCGGGCCCGGGCTGAGAAAGGTATGGAAGTGACGCCTCTCCCCTCCCCACGCCGGGTAGCGGTGCCCGTCTTAGTCAGGGACGGCAAACCCTGCCACACGCTGAAAGCTCAGGACTTAGCCGCCGCCACTTTCCAGGCTGGGATCCCCTTCTCCGCCTATAGCGCCCAATCGCTTCAGCATATGCAATATAACGCCCCGTACAGCTCCGCCAGCAACCCCCAGTACCCTACAGCGCATCATTTGGTGCAGGCCCAACAATGGACTTGGTGAACATTGCCGAGAAAAGAGACTGCGGCTCCAAAATCAAACCTCGGGGGGGGATATGAATATTAATTATTATTATTAATGATGATGCATTTTCCCCCTCCTATTTTTCCTCCTTTTGGGGGGTTCAATTTGTTTCTTTTTTGAGGGGGGGGTATTTTTTGTGCGCCATGTTTACAGAAATTTTTGCGCCATGCAGTGGTCCTATCTACCTACAACTAAAAATAAAATTAACACTAGGAATAAGACTACATCAGTATGCTTTTGTGATTGCGTAAGGTACTGTTGTGTGCTGTACAGCCGTTGTCAGTCGTATATAAAACAAGCGGAGGACGCTTTAAAAATAGAGAATTTGCTTTCCCTTTTTTATATGAAACTTTACCTATTTATGGCCATGTATAAATTCTGACAACTATTAGCGATATCTATTTTTTTGTAAATATTTGTGGTTATTGTTGCCATGCCTAACATTCAGGGCGGTGTATTTTATTTTATTTTATTCTTTTGGTTGGGTGCAAATCTTTCCCCCAATATTAAACAAGCAAACAAAATGTAGAAGGAAAAGAAATGTTGCGATCATCTCCACAGAAATCTCCAGCTAATCCTTGTGTATAAACCCGGGGGGGGGGGCGCTGCGGGGAGGTTTTCGATTTTTTGATAGGAATTTTAATAAAAATGCTCTGTTTAAAAAAACCAACCCAACAACCGAAGACCGTTTTTGTTTGACTTTGTGGCTAACGCGGGATCACCGCAACCCCCTCACTTTAAAGCGACATAGATCGGACTGGGTCGTTGGGGGTGGGGGGAAGAGAAGCCTAGCCTGATGATATGATCAATGAGATCTTCTCTGGGTGCCAGTAGGTTTAGGGGGAACGATGGACTCTTTATTCGGAAATCCATGCTAGGCCTGCTGCAGATTCCCAGCCAACAGCTCCCCGCTTAGAACTTTTAGGAGAACTTTCACTCACCCTCCCCAAACTTTCTGCAGACAATCAGGAATCTTCTGCGTTCTGCCTCATTGTGTCTACTTGAGAGACAAAGGCGCCGGAGTGACTTTGTGGAAATGAAAAAATAAGCGCCACCACTCACTTAAATGTGAGAGTGCCCCTTCAGCGGAGAAGCTTTTTTGTCCAGTATCGTCTCAATGGCTTGCCTTTGCTCGGGGGTTGATCTAAGCGGGGTGAGTTCGAAGTCCTCCTTTAGCCAGCAGTGGGAGAGAAGCGGGGGGGGGGGGTATCGGCTGGGGGATGAGTTCATACCCTCTTTCTGCTCCTGCGGACAGATAGCGCTTTGGGGCACACGGGGATCTCCCTGAAAGCGGTCGGATTTGGATTGTAAAGTTTGCCCTAAAACCTGTTTTAACCAAACGGAATTTGTCATCTCTGTCCTGGCGACTGGCTCCCTGGAGAGCCCCTTCTGCGTGTGATAACACGTGTGGGGAATTTGTGGGGTGCCGACACGTATGGGGAGTTCTCCAGATTGGGCAGGGAAGTTTGTCTAAACCGCGTTTTATAGCAAAACTTCCTCTGACAATTTAAATGATCAGGTTAGAATATGCGTTTAAAAGACGCACAGATCCAGATAGAAAGCGAGTGTATGTGTTATGCGCGTGTGTGTATATAGGTGCACAATTTTTGCCTCTCTCTGTCCTCCCTCTCCCTTACATACGCACACACGTTTTTTAGGCTCACACCTATTCGCATATGCTCGGAGCTGACCCGAAATGAACTGGGGAGAGGCTGCTTTCCAGCCAGGCTGGTTTAACTCTTCCCGATTTGAATGCTGGCCCGTTTCTGCAAGTGTCTCTCTTGCTGTAAGCTGCACAAGAGCAGGGACCGCGGGGGCTGTGAACACGGGAAGCAAACGGAACCGTAAGCACTGAATTACCAGCCGAGCTCTTATTGAATTAAATCTGCTAGTCAACATCTCGCGCAAACATGATTATCTGTAACAAAATCGGCGGCGATCCGTAGCTCGGAGGGGACAGCGCTGCCGAGGGGGGGTCCTTCTAGCCATGCGTGGATCAGCTTCAGGACCGGCGCCCCAGCCATGACTGCAATTTCTTGCAATGGTGTTTTACAAACTAAGGCGCAAAGTGGGCAGCAGCTAAAGCTCTTCCCTGGTTTAGTCGCTTCCCAGAGCTGGAGGGGGGTGTTTTGGGTTTTGCTTCAGGTGGAACCTTATTCCTCACGACTCCCCCCCACGCACACACAAAAGCCAAGAAATGAGTCCGAGTTTCCCCAAAGCCGAGGGCAAAGCAGCCCCTTGGCCGCCAAACAGCAAGGCCCGGCTCTGCCGGGGCAGGCCTAGCCTTGAAGGCGATAGTTACTCGCAAAGCTCCCCCCGGTCTCAGCTGAACGGACGGACCTAGCGCGTTGCGACAGATCTAAATACATTTAGTGGCAGCGTTTGCTTGCAAACAGGGCGTCTGGTTTTTATTTTTTTTTAAACCATCCCTAGAGCCAGGCGGGGCCGAGCTCCCCGTGAAGTGTAAATAGATGGAGGTGGTGTGTGAATAAGGGAACCCATGTTACAGAGATGGACACTCCCCCCACCTTCTAACTCCCCCAGCCGCGCAGAGCGGTGGGAGGGAAACAATCACTCTCTGCTTGGACCCTATTAAGTCCATCAAGCCAGTTGTGTGGCCCTAACCACCCCCCCGCCCCCGCGGCCTTATATTTCACACGCCGCAGGGGCAGTTTTGTGCAGTCTATCTTTGCACAATATACAGTAGCCACCACAAAACAGCACAATGGGGGAGGCTGGCAGCGGAGGATGTTAGAGGCGTACATATTAAGGAGGTCAGAGAGAAAGAGATAACACAGGGGGGACGGGGTAGGGGGAAAAAGCGAGCTAGGCGGGGGCTTTCCAGCCCCCTCCCCCTGATCTTCTCTTTATTGCCATTCAATTCGTTTATCAGGAGCAGTGCATCCCCGAGTCAGAGTGAAGTATCCTTGGGTTTTGTTCTGGCTGTCACTCGGGGCCATTGTCACCCGTGTTGTACATGCTGTATTCCATATGGCCAGCTGGGCTGACCCTCACAAAACCCAAATTGTGTCCTGCTTTCAAAACCCGCATTGTTGTCTGTGAAAGGAGGACGAATTAAAAATTCGTGCTATATCTATTCTGGGGGAGAGAGAGAGGGAGGGGAGGGGGGAAGAACACCCCCCCCCCTCTTCTTTGAAGGATAACAGGGCCTCCTTTTCTCCAGCCCCACTGACAAGTTTGTCTCTCATTTCACAGGAAATTAAATTCCTGCATCTGCACGGGGCCTAAACAAATCTCTCCCATAAAATGAAATCAAATGGCAGGCGATGCACCCCGATCAGGAATTGTAGTTCCGCTGCCTTCGGGTGGCTTAGCTGGTTTTTTCTCCTCTGCAGAGAGAACAAGGTTTCATTCACAAAGGGGTGTAATGTTATGCAGGCTTCTTCTCACTGCGCAACCGGAGAACGCTGCGGACTGACCATTTTTTGTTCTCTTCCAGAGAACTGTCCCTTTCTTGTGATAGTGCTGCCTTGTTCCAGGCAGGCAATTTTGAGAAGTCGCCCTCCCGGGCCTTTCTCTGGCTGGGGCGAGGGGTGCTTGCGGTTAACAGTCTCCACCAGGGCCAGACCTGCTGGCCGTCCTTTACCTGAACTTCTCGGCATCTTCCCACGCGCGAACAATGTCCTACCCATCCATCGCGCCGCACAGCAGCTTGAGATAGGAGAGAAATAATGAAGCGCCCAAGGAGCTAAACCCAAACGGGAGGGGAGCAAACAGCTGAACGGGCTAACTTTGTGTTTGTTTGTTTTTAAAGAACACAACAAAAATAAAATAAAATAAAGGATTTTCGGCTAACACACTAAATTAATACACGGATCAGCCTCTTTATCTCTGCACTTCCTAGGTTGGTTTGCGTGATGCTGGGAAGGGGGAGTGGGTGGATTTCCTACGCAATGGAGGGTTGTTGGGGTGTTTTGGGGGTGTTGTGTGGCATAAACTGCAGTTCTTTGGAAATAAATCAACACGAAGAAATGTGAATGGGCCGCTTCCAAAGGCGCCTGTGCGGGCCAGACAGATATTTTACCCTTCCACTGTCAGGCGAGGTGGGGCGCACATGACACCTCGGGTGGGTGATCTGTAAAAGCAGAGTCATGTCTGCCGCAGGAGCGGAAGGGCGATCGATCCTGCGGGATGCGTCGTGGCGTTCCCCAACCACAACCCAATCGACGGAAATGATCGTTAAGCCTGAGCTTGAGGGTTAATTTCCCTCCTTTCGCTAGTCTCTTAGTGTCCCTCCCTCCCGCGTCTACAGAGCAACTATCCAGGAGAATCAGATAACCTGGTAATGAGGTGGAAACCCCTCTAAGCCAGGGGAAGAGCTGGCTCTCATTACCTATTGACTGTTGGGCTTAGCCGGGACCTGGCGTGGGTTGTTCGGGCCTTTTCAAGAGGGCCGGGCAATGAAAAGCTAAGCCAATATTTACCAAGCCTAAGACCAATTCTCAGCTGTCGTTACGAAGGGGCCGTGTGTGGGTGTGGGTGTGGGTGTGTTTACACACACGGCCCCCGTTCTACCACCGGCCGCTCCCCACAGGCCGCGCCGCGGCACATTCCTGGAGTGGCGGTGTGTATTAGATAGTGTAGCGTGCGCTATTTCCGGAAATATGCACTTCTGCCTTCATAAGAGTGACACGCTCCCCGTGCGCTGGAGCATCGCCCCTTATCCCAGCATCTGCAAATAAACCCCGCGATCTCCCCGCCACGCACGCGGGCCGCTGCTATCTGGCAAAGGAAACAATCTAGTTTTTATTGCTCCCCCCCCCACCCCTTGAAGACTTCGATTTTTAGGCACTGTTATTACTGAAGCATCAGCGCAAACGATCGGGAGCGGGGGTCCCCTAGGGAAGGAGGGGAATGAACCATCCAGCCCTGAATCGCATTGTAATGGCACCGGTTAACCACAAGGGGTCATCAAAGTTCTTCCTTTCTTGTCACTGGGTTCCCCCCCACCCCAGCTCTGAACTGTCCTGATGATAAATGGTTTTACTGCCCATTGAACATCATCTCCAGTTCCGAGAGGTGGGTGGTTGTTTTGTTTTATTTTAACAACCTTAAAAAAAAAATCTCACAGCCAAAAAAATAGTGGAGAGAGAGAAGTTAAAAGGCATCAGCCTGATCTTCTGAAGCCACTTCCTCTCTAAACTGCGTTCAAAACCAAAATCAACCCCACCTCCCAGCAAAGGAAAACTCCAGCTTTTTCCATTTGCTGTATTCCCTCCCCCTCTTTTAAAAAAAACCGCAGCTTGTTAATGGAAGAATCTGACCAACTGTGTGAGTTTATAAACAAAATCTGATCTCGTGCCGTTTTTCAAGTGTGACTCTAGTTTCAGTTGGCTGAGTAGCAGCTAGATTTTAAAACCAGACACACAGCCACTGTGTCTATGGATCGGACTGTATTCCTCCATGTGCAATGTGTGTGTGCCAACTGTATGTTCATTTTATATATAAATATTAGAGGTCTACATAAAAACACAATCCTCGGTAGATTTATTTTTCTTGTATTTTGTCTCATTCGCATTCTCTCTCTGTGTATATATATGTACATACAACACACACATTTGTGGTTGTGTGTGTACATACCTCTAGTCTGCATATATGGCTGGCTGGCTTGCACACGTGTAGCACACACGAATATGAGAGGCCTTTATCCATATGCTCGTTTCTGATTGATACTAAATGGTACCAGAAGAAAGTGACTGGTGGAAAAGTGCATCATGCAATATACTTAGGGACCTCTGGGCATGTAAACACGATCGCTTTAAAATTGCAGCTGACCTGCTAGGGGATGCGGGGCAGACAGAGGGGCTGGGGGGAGCTCCAGCCCACAAACAGGTAGGCTGCAGTGAAGGGAAAGAAGACACAGGGTGAAACTGAGGCAAGCAAAGATTGCTGAGGTCAGCAAAGAACAGAGCGGGATGCTCGGGAGAAAACTCTTTAACTTGAAACCACATTCTGGGCCTGGAAAGCCAAGAGTGATCCCACCTGGCTGGGTTTTGTTTGCCACCATAAACCCCCTCTCACTTTGAGATCAGAGCTCATGCAGCCACTAGAAAATGGCAGGGTCGGTGGGGCACTGGGCAATTTGCCAGCCCGCAGGGCCCATGAAATACAGTATTCTTTAGATGCAACTCTGTTGTTATGGAGGCCCCACATGCTTGCCCGGCTCTGTATCTCTGAGTGGCCCTGGAAAATGGCCAGCCTCTGTTTTATTTACAGATTGTCCCTTGTGTCCAACTCCAAACACAACACAAAATGGGTGGAAGACAACCGGTTCCCTGATCTACTATTATGAAGTCATCTTTAGTCAGCAGCCTCCAAAAGGAAAGCAGTAACCTACTGGTAACATTGCAGCTGGAAGCTATAAGGCAAGATATGAATTCTTCCTTCTAAGGAAGCCAGCGCTAGGACAACTCATTTTGTGTTTGGAAAAAAAAGTTCAAGTTCCTGTTCATTAGGTGACGCATCACTTGAGTTTCAACTTCTAGCACAAAGCGAACGGTGAGAACCTTTGATTAAAACTCGATTAACACACAGAAACCACGCTGGGTTGACAGGTGATTTGCTCTGTCTCCGAGAGCCTGTCCCACCGAAACAGCCCGTTCATTGCGACGATCTCCGAGCCAGGGGGCTTGTTTTGTCCCTTGCCCCCCACCCCTGGTTACGGAGAAGGCCGGATTTGACTCCAAATTCGGACGCCTCCCGTGTTAGCGCTGTGTGTGAAAGTCGAGCATTGGAGAGTGGGGAGGCGATGCCGCGACTGGCCGCGTGGTGGCGCAATTGGATAAGGAATGAGCAGCAGCTCTTCCCCCAGAACTTTCCGGGTATGGTACAGGGCGCCCTTTGCGATGGCTGAGCACATGGCTGTTCCCTCATGTCTTCTAGCTCCAGGCCCTAGCAAAACTGCCACTGTGTCTGGTATTTTCTCCCCCCACACACACACCCCTTTTCAAATACCACCATCCCAGCTGCTCTGTGCTGCTGCATGGCGCTGGTCTGCACAGGATCGCCCAGCTCAGCTGAGAGCCGCAGCAGCAAAGAGCCTTTCCAGCTGCTGGCCTGGTCAGGTGAGCTGCTCCTGTCCCCAGTTAATGGAGAGGGCAGGGCAGCAGGAGCAGGGAGGAAAGACCTGGGGGGTTACCAGTAGATGGTGAAGCAGAGGGGCTTAAAGCTGGGCTCAGGCAGCTTTCCCTTCCTCTGGCTCTGCTGCTAAATCTAGCTGGATGAGTTAGTTCATTAAGGGCTTTGTGCTTGTACAGGGTTGCACCTCACGCTGCGCTTTTGTACGTGTCGTGAGCCCCATTTTCTACCGAGACAAAAGGGAGGTGAAAGACCTTGCCCAAGGCATGCAGGCTGGCAGTGCTAGAGCTGGAAAACAACCTACTTCCACAGCTACCATAGACTTTAGTGGAGAGAGGAGCGCCCGTAAACCTTAGTGGGAATACATGGTGTGACGCAGTAGGGAGCAGGGTGGATTGACCTGGGAATGTCGGTTAGTTTTACTGGGGCTGTCTGCATGGGGGACGGGAGAGCAGGGGATGACTTTAGGGGAGGGACGGTACCTGAGCCTGCAACCTGAGCCAGGAATGGGGATGGGGGGAGTTGACACCTTTGCCCTGGAAACTGGACAAAGGGAGGGGGAAGAGAAGGAGGGGGAGAGAGCCTGCTGGAGGGGGTTTTAGTTTCAGTTTTAGGCTGGCTGGGAAGAGGCAGGGAGCCCCAAGTCTGGGGTCTAAGATCGTTGCCCCCCCACAGGGATCTGGTTGGGGGATCCTGGTTGTACCTACAAGCCCTGCTTGGGACTGTGTTCCTGTCATCTAATAAACCTTCTGTTTTACTGGCTGGCTGAGAGTCCCGGTGAATCGCAGGAAGGTTGGGGGGGGGGTGCGGGGCCCGGACTCCTCCACACTCCATGACACACAGTAGCCAAACTGCGAAGCTGTTGACCTAACTACAAGCCCCATCAGTGAGTAATTCCATGAGAGCTGTCAGTATATATGGCCCAGCCCTGCACCCCTTGTATTCAACATAGGCCTGAGTCTCTGCAGTCCTACCCCTTGTGCAGCCGGATACACCAGTGCAAAGCGAGCGTGAGATGTTACCACATTGGGCTGGCAAGCTTTCATACCCCCTTGTACACTGGTGAAATTGCTCACACAGAGCGCAGCACCACAGGGAATCAAGCCCTAAATTTACAGTGGCTCCAGGATGCGGCTGGACTGAGAACCAAGTAGCCCACTGCCAAATCTTTTTGTGCCTACTTGGATATAGCTACATTGGGTTTTTCTTCTGGGCCCAGCTACTCCAGTATTGCTGCAGAGAAAGTGAGGAAGGATGGTCAGGCCATTGACTTGGGTTGACTTTTGGCTCTGCCACAGACTTCCTGGCTGATCGTTGGTAACCACAGAATTGCTCCCTGCCTCAGTTTCCCTTCTGTAAAATGAGGATGAAGGCACTTGCTTTCCCCCATCCTTCTGCTTTCATCTCTTTAGCCTGGGAGCTCTTTGGGCAGGAACTGTCGCTCATGGGGTGTTTCAAAAACACTTAGCACAATAGGACCGCATTGCAACTGTCCTGCTCTGCAGTGCTGACCCCTCTCCCCACCGCCAGCATCCCTGCACTTGCTTCCTAATGAGCATAGGTGATCATCTCGCACCCTAAAGGCCATTAAAGTCTCTGTCATTGAGTTCAGTGTGCACTGGCCCAGACTTTAATTGCAGAGAGCATCTCAGCTTGCCTGGCTAATAGAGCTCAGCTGCAAAGGTTATGAATCGTTGTAACATTTAATCACCCAGGTTCCTGTTTTAATTCAATACTTGGGCAGTGTCATAGGGGGCTGTAGGAGCTGGGCCCCATCATAGTAGCAGTGGGAGTGGCTCACAGCCGATGGCTGCTGGCTCACCAGTTACGTCTGGGACAGGATTCAGGAAGAATGAAGAGCATCCTCAGCCCAGGATGCCACCTGTCAACTGCTCCTGTCCTGTGCCTGTTTCTGATGCAGAATATGAGGACTCAGGAGATCCGGATTCAGATCCTGGTTCTGCCACAGATTCCCTGTATGACTTTGGACAAGTCACTAGGGTCCAGATCCTCAAAGGTATTTATCTGCTTAACTCTCAGGATCTGGGCCTTTATCTCTCTGTGCCTCAGTATCCCTTCTGTAACATGGGGATAATAATGGGCAGGAGAAGAAGGGATGGATTATCTATCTTGCCTAGTGGACTTTTGCCTACAAAGTGGGATCAAGGCGAGTTAGGCACCTAACCTGCCTGTGGTGCATCTTTAGGTACCTGAATGCCTTTGAAAATCCGGCCTTTTCCCTCAGAGCAGGGACAGTCTCTTACAGTGTGAATATACAGCAACTGGCACAATGGGGACCTGCTGTCAGCTGGGGCGTCTGCATGCTATTGTAATGTACATAGTGACGATACATTTCTTTGCACCCTCAGGAAGAACCAGGCTGCATGATTCTCTGTCTGCTCTCATTTGCCAGTTGAAAAATCATGACGCAAGTTTTTTCGTTGTCTGCTGATGATTTGGTCTCCTTAATAGCCTTTTATGAGGAATCCAATCCAAAGATTATTTTTGCAAATCCAAGCTTATCTTACCAGCTGGCTCACCTTTATATGTTGTGCACCAAACCCTCCTTGCCTTACTCAACTGATTTGCCCTACTGATTTCAATCAACAGGGCTGGAGTCAGGTTCACTAACACTTTTCATTATATTTGGCCCTATTTTAGTAACTATTATTTTATCTGAGGCCTTATTTTGTATGGAGAGTGGATCAAAATTATGGAAAACATTTCATAACTCCAAATTTATTTATTTGTTTTATTTTGTCAAAACTAAAATGGTTGCTACAAATTTTTATCAAATAAAAAAAAAATCAAACAGCAGGTCAAACACCCAGAAAAATAATTGGTGAAAATGTAGTTGATTTTTTTTTCAGGCAGAAATCTGCAATTTTGATGAAAAATTAAATTCTGGGAAAATGTCAGCACAGCTCTGTCTTTATTTGTGCTGCAGCCATATTGGTTTTAGGGTATCAGAGAGCTAACAGGGCTGAGGTAATATCTGTTATTGCACTGGGGGAAGAGACAAGCTTTCCATCTACCCAGAACTCTTCATGAAAAAGACCCTGAAGCAGAGCTCTGTGGAGCTTGAAAGTGTCTCCTTCCCCAGCAGACGCTGGCCCAATAAAAGATAGTTCCTCACTCACCTGGTCTCTAATTAGCTTGTTATGTAATAGAATATTTATATGTTCATTGTTTCTTCCTCAAAATAGCCTTGTTGGACTGACCCTATCCAATTATACTTGTCAGACATATTAGTTTATTCTTAATTAGCGTCTCAAGGTGAAATCTGGGCTCTATCCCACTCAGTGGCAAAACTCCCATGAACCTCACTGGGACTGGGATTTCAACCAGCAATTTTCTAAGTACAAGGGTTTCCATTTCTTCTCTGGAAGATAAGCACCGTACTAGTATCTCTCCAAACTTCAGAAAGAGCAGTTGCTTTTAAAGGTTTAGTTTTCCCTAAAAATATATACGCTATGCCACATTTTTCTTTCCTTCTGAATAATGAGATGAACATAGCGCATCCTGGTAACTAGCTGCCAGGCCCTGGCTTTATTAAATCAATGGCAAAGCTTCCACGGTAAGATCACGCCTTACAGCTGGCGAAACAGTTTCAAATGAAGTTTGTTTCATTACACATGGCCCTTGCTTGAATACAATTTTTTTTCACAAAATCTTGTCAACTCTTTTTTTGTTGCTGATGAAAACTTTTGCAGCTTTTAAAATCGATAGATAGATAGAGGGGGTGGATGGAGATAGATAGATAGATTAGATAGATAGATAGGTAGATAGAGGGGGTGTATGTAGATAGATAGTGTGTATGGGGATAGATAGATAGATAGTGTGTATGGGGATAGATAGATAGATAGATTGCTTTCCAAGAAACAAAAAAAGTCAGTCAGTATGTTGATGACACTGTCAAGAATATTTTTAATATAAAAAAATCCCCTAAAATTGAAAAGAAAAAAAAAAAAAGATTCCACTTTGAAGCTAAAGCTATTTTGAAATTTCAAGCTGTTGTGCAAAGATAGTGTTTTATTTTCTGCTCAACTCTCTAGGTGACTTAATTCACTTGAATGACTCAACTTATGGCTTTGTTCTTTGCTTGTAAATGGCAGTCACTATTTAAGACCATACTCTGGCTTTGCAGAAAATCATGCCTGTTGTGGAGGGAAATGGCCTCAGGCCATTTTTAGCTAGGCCTAAACTTTGGCTAAGTAAACTGTATGTATGGCCTAGAGACAGGAGGGAGGAGGAGGAGGCAAAAGGAGAAAAAAATTTAAAAAAACCTAAAAAAGTTGAACTAACCGTTTGTAATAGTTTATGATTAATAGCTGCCCGGTGGCAGAGCAAGAAACGGCAAAGGGCAAAGCTAAGAAAAACAGAACAGGCTTGCTTTGCTTTATCCCTTATATGGATGTAAAATTTTTTAAAAGTATATGTAATTTTTTGTGGTTTTATCCTATATAAGCTATCGTATTTTGTCCATGGGTCAGGGGGTCAGCTGCCTTGGCTGACTCCCCCCTGCAGCATGTTTAATTAATCAATAAAAAAGCCTCAGGATAATCTAATCCAAAATCAATCATGTGGTCAATTTTCCACAACAGTGTCAAGTGTCACCCATCTGGAGTGTCCCTCACCCATTTTCCTCTGCCATCACAAATGTCACTGTGGCTTAGGGGAAAGTTCCTTGAGCTGACAAAGCAGCGACCAGGAGTTCACCTCTCCCTCTTTCACACTCACCGTCTTAAATGTTGCACAAACACAGGATTCTGGGCAATAAACGTGTTCCAACATCTGCCACCTTCAGTTATTGGGAGTTCAGTGGAGAGGCCCCTCCTAGCAGGTTATTTCAGAAGTGCTGACAGCAGGGTTTCATGCACCATGCTTGGAAGCATCTGTGGCTGACCATTGTGGTAGACTGGGCTCAGTATGGACCATAGGTGGTCAGCTCCAGAATGGTGTTTCTGGTGTTAGCTTCTCCTCACCTACAGACAACTCCTGGGCTTTCCTCCCATCCTGATTGCACCCTGTGTTGGACCCTCACTCCCACTGCATCTCTTACCCCAGAACAGGAGAGGGTGACAAAGTTCTGACTAAACTGGATCTTCACCAGGCAGGGATTCTCCTACCCAAGGGAAGTCTGTTGTTCCTTTTGCCCTATGGCAGCAGGATGGGGCATGGCCTGAGGCTCTGCAAAGAAGAGAAACGTGGAGCTTCTGCCTGAATTTTTGTTCGAGTCCATTTAAGCCCATGAGTGAGAATGAAACTTAGGGTGTGACACCCTTGTGAGTGGTACCCAAGGAGAAGGTTTGTATGAATCCATGCAAACTGAGCCTGCAGAGCTTTCCAGGCTGGTGGTGTCTACAGTTGGCCTTGATGGTCATGGTGTTAAATACCAGTTGGAATATGGTGACATGGGACTTTGCTGCTGTATAATCCACGGGGCGGTGGTGGTGGGAGGGACAAGGCCATTCTTGGCCTGGAAGCCTCCCAAGGAAGGACAGTTAAGGGTCAATAAGACAGCAAGAACTGTAGCGTCCATAATGCACCAAGCTTCTTTTTGTGAGGCCTTTAAGCCACTGGCACAAGAGCTGTGACTCTTTCACCATTGTGAATTCTTATTCCATTTTAACACATCCCTGCGATGTGAACCCATCCTCCAGGTGCTGTAAGCAGCAACAAGGGCTGTGTGGAGCTAACACACACACACTGGCTCCAGCCCCAAGAACCCTGAGCAAAATCGACTACCTTCCCTGAACACCTTTAACTGCTCACAAGCACCAACTCTGTGTATAATGCAAGGGAAAATCTTTATTAGGGGATAAGGGGACCCAGCAGCAACTTGGGAAAGCACAGCAACAGTAAAGCCACACTATATCCATCAGAAAAATACATAAAATACCCATTCCCCATATTATCATTGGCCTTAGTTGTTCACCCCAGAGGGTGGGGAACTGAGGTTAAGATCTGTTAAGCAAATGCCCCTTTGACATGTCATTAATGCCTATTAATTATTATTATTATTTAGCTGTATTAGTGCAGCACTTAGGAGCCACAATCCTGGGCCAGGACAACAGTGTACAAACTCAGCTCCTTGTTCCAAAGCATTTATAATGTATATAAACGTGACGTTCCCCCTCCCCACTCTGTGTTTGGTATCAGTGGGTGGAGTAGTCCCAGAGTTGGGGAGCGCACTAGAGCTGGCCTATCTCCAGCCCCCAAGGTAAGTGCGACCTGTTCTTGATGCACCATCACCTACCTCACTCACAGTGACATCAGATTGACTGGCGCTGGGTAGCAGGGCCTTCTCCTCTATTGCTTCGGTCAACACTTGCCTCAGCCCTGCATCTCACCTCTAATCATCTCTGTACCACCTTTCATCAGGGAGTCTTCAGTGGCGTATGGCTCAATGGCAGAAAGAACTCCTGATTGGAGCCCATGCCACTGGGAATGCTCCTCCTGCTATAAGGTAAGAGCCCTTTTCCTCCCTCTCCTCTAGGTTCACTCCAGCTATGTCACCAATTCAAAGTTTGTGTACAGTTCTGGTGACTCCCTCAAAGTGTCACTTGACGGAGTTCTGGGTAGAAAGCTGATACAGCTGATACAGCTGAAGTAGAGCTAATGGGATTTCTTCTTCCACAGAAAATGTTGAGATTTTGGGGAATTAATGCAACCTGAAATATTTCAATGAAAACCAAAAGTTTTTGGCTGAAAACAAAAGTATTTTAAGTCTGAAATTCCACCTCGAACCCTCATGGGAGTTGTAGTTTGGGTGCACCATGCTCTTATTTTTTTTTCTATCAATCAGGCTTCCTGGTCAGACTACATGTCCCATGATGCACCATGCTCTCCCCTCCCGCGGAGAGCTGGCAATGCATTATGGGAGTCCCTCACCATGATGCATCATGGGACATGAAGTCCAGATGGGGTGCCTGGCCCATAGTTGTGAATTGAGGCATGAGGCCAGTGAACTACAATTCCCATGAGGCACTGTGGCAGCACGTTCAAACTGAAATATTTCCATTTTCACGTGCTTGATTTTTTGATGAAAAATCAAAAGTTTCAATGGAAAGAAAATTTAACCAAAAACACAATTTCCTGTCAAAAATAATATTAATGGAAAATTCTCCACTAGTCCCAGTTTTAAATATAAATGAGGGTAGAACATATTGCAGATCTTCACTAGGGTTGAGTTAAGATGCCCTGATCCTGAAAACAATTTTGCACCTGTGTACCTTTATTTATAGGAATCATCCTATTGAAGTATATTTGAAGTACTAAAAATTAAATTTGAAAGACTCAAATCTGTGTTGCATTACAAATTCATTAGAAAACAGTCTGACACCGCACAGAAACCTGCCATAGTTCATGGGTTTTGAGTGGAACCAGAGAGAAAGATATCTTTAAAATAAAAATTGCAAGTAAACTGGCT
The DNA here is from genome assembly GCF_003597395.2 of Chelonoidis abingdonii. Classification (NCBI taxonomy): domain Eukaryota; kingdom Metazoa; phylum Chordata; order Testudines; family Testudinidae; genus Chelonoidis; species Chelonoidis abingdonii. The sequence goes on along the minus strand of NC_133771.1, from coordinate 213,716,791 downwards.
AAAATAAATGGTGTACAATTAAACTTCAAACACAATAGCTCAGGGTGTTCTAATATATATGTTTTTGAGGACAATAATAATTGAAAGAAAGGTCAAGCTGTATTCTCTGCCTTTTTACCCAATATTTTATTTTTTTAGCTAAGTGAAGTACAATACAAATGTACAAACAAGTCAATATTAATCTGAAACTTTCAGCAAAAAACAAAACAAAAACCCAATGACAAAGAATTAATACATCATAAAAATGCCAAACAAATCAATGTGAATATATGAAGAGCGTAGAATAAGGGGGAAATCAGTGATATAGGGAATTCAAAGGATACTTTGACTCCAGTGTCTTTTTCATTTCTAGTTTAATGTAACTCTAACATATTGCAAGAATTCTGCAGTAATTGTAAGGGGAATATCCACATATTTTCTGGGAAGGTCAAAAAATAACTCCAGTCATCCCCACCTTAACTTAACTTCCTACTGTGTAGGTTGGTGAGGAGGGGTGGAGACTGGGCAGAGGCTTGACTCCGCCTCCACAATGCACCAACCATCACAGCCACAGAAGCTTAAAGGGTAGTAATCTGCCAGTAGGTAGGGCTTTATCAGATTAGTAACACCCCCCTCACACACACACACACACCAGAAGCAAGAAGGGGACAGAAAAGGAACTTTGCCTCTCAGAGGCATTATTCCTTTTCCTTGGCAAGTCCTGGGTCAACCCAGCTGTGTGCCATGCCTCACTCCGGATTGGAGGCACCAGGCTTTCAAGCCCTTAGTGAAAAATAAATCACCTCCCAGAGATTTCAGATGCAATTGACTCTTTGCCCCCATAAAGTCCCCATAAGTAGAAAAGTCGTCCATCGGAAAAGTCCTGTGGATATTCTTGCTGGGAAGTCCCAACTGAACTTTAAATTGTCTTATTCCCTATTTAGTGAAGTTCACGGAGCTTTACATTGTGAGATTAAGGGCTAAACTCAGCCCTCACATGCATAGCTAGGACTGTCATTGACTCCAATGGGAGCAGCGCACATGCTTCCGAGAGCAGAATTTGGCACTTATATCATCTCTAAAGAATGCCCTACAAAAGCATCCATAGTTGCCTGCTAGTCTTCCCCTCTCTCCCCAATCCCACAAGGAGAAGAGCATGGACAGAGCCCTATGCCCAGGTAGACTTCCGTGAAGCTCCATGAAGTGCATCATTCTCTTTTCTCTGAATTCTCAACACTACAATTCAACAGGCATCATTTTATGCTGTAAACGAGGCCTCGTTTAAAGCATTATGACTATGGCAAATCTTATTTTCATCTCTCTAATCTATTTTGAATAGATTTTCCAGCCGATTGACCAGTTTCTATTTATTACTCTGTTGTAACATACCAAAGTTAATAATATTCACTATCCAAACCTATGGAAGGCCATCACCAGCCTCTTAGCCTCCAGTCCTAGGGGGATTTCAAAACCTGGCCTGCACAGAAGTCTAGCATCGTTGAGCTGAGAAGCTGGTGATTGTAATGGTGGGCCATACACATAGGATCTGATCCAAAGCCTGGTAAAGTCAATGAAAAACTCTGCTACTGACTTCAGTGTACTTTAGCTCAGGCCCTAAATTTACAAATAATAAAGTGAAGCAATTTCCTCAACTGGTGATTAGAGCTAAGCTCACTGCAAGAATAACACTAATTAATAATTTGTCCATCTCTAGGTAAGTGCCAGGATCCAAAGCACTCTACACATTTTAATTAAGCCTCAGAAAACCATGGTCAAGCAGGTAAGTGCCAAGTGTTGCACAGATGAGAGAAGTACTGATTCATGATTGGCTGAAAACAGTCATGTAACCAATCAGCAGGCATCTATTTCCACCTTTTGAGAACTTAGTTCTGCTGAGGTCTGGAATAATGTTACCCAATTAGCTCCCATCTGCAGAAGAATCCATCCCATTGGTGTTTCTCTTTGTGAAAATTCTTATTTGCTTCTGATGAATCTACTCTGCTACAATAATCAAATCCCTGCTTCCTAACTAGCTTATTGGAGGTTAGTTTTTATCAGAGATTAGTTTATAGTTTAGAGCTATACGTTGGTCTCCAGGTCATAAGACTTGTTTTAAACGAATGCCATTGCAGGTCCAATAGTGACATTAATAGGCATCCTGGAGAGATTTCAGATATCCCCCCCAATCATGTCATTCAGAATATAGGTAGCAATATATATAACAATGCCTTGTCTTAATAAACCTCCAGAGCTATTGTCTCATGAGAGATAAAATTCATGGTCATAGACTCATAGATTCCAAGGCCAGGAAGTATCATTGTTCTAATCTAATCTGGCTTCCTATATAACACAGGCCATAGAACTTTCCCCAAAAATTCCTAGAGCAGATCTTTTAGGAAAGCATCCAATCTTGATTTCAAAATTGTCAGTGATGGAGAATCCACCATGACCCTGGGTAAATTGTTCCAATGGTTAATTACTCGCACTGTTTAAAATGTACTCCGAATTTCTAGTCTGAATTTGTCTAGCTTTAATTTTCAGCCACCGAATCATGTTATACTTTTCCCTGCTAGACTGAAGAGCCCATTAGCAAATATTTATTCTCCATCCAGGTCCTTCTAGACTGTAGTCCAGTCACTCCTTAACCTTCTCATTCTAAAGCTCAATAGATTTTGTTACTTGAGTCTCTCACTACAAGTCATGTTTTCTAATCCTTTAATCTTTCTCATGGCTCTTCTTCAAACCATCTCTGATTTATCAACATCCTTCTTGGATTATCAACACCAGAACTGGACATGGGATTCCAGCAGCAGACACACCCAGTGCTAAATACAAAAGTAAAATAACCTCTCTTCTTCTACTCGAGAGCCCCCTGTTTATTCATCCCAGGATCGCATTAGCCTTATAAGTCACAGTGTCCCACTGTGAGCTCATGTTCAACTGATTATCCAGCACAACTCCCAAATCTTTTTTACAGTCACTCCTTCCCCAGGATAGAATTCCCCATCCTGTAAGTATGACCTATATTCTTTGTTCCTAGAGGTCTACATTTACCGTTAGCTGTGTTAAAACACATATTGTTTGCATGTGCCTGGTTTACCAAGCAATGCTCTGCATCAGTGGCTTGTCCTCTACATTATTTACTACTCCTCAATTTTTGTGTCGCCTGCAAACTGCAGACAGTATCAGTGAGGAACCAATCCCTGCAAGACCCCCCTAGAAACGGACCCGCTTGAGGTTGGGTTGGCTTCAGTCACTGTTAGCCACTCAGATCATTTGTGTCATCTCAGGCCACTTGGCACACATAACAGCAGAGCTTCTGCTCCTTCCTGCCCCACCCCAAGCAACAGTACAGAGAGTACCCTTGCAGTACTGGGTTCCCCACCATGCAGAGGGGGCAAACCATCTTTGCAGCCTACCCAAAATGTGCTCACTCCATCCCTTTAAATGGCAGAATTACAGGTCCCACTGCAATGGGGTATTACCGGGGAGGGGAGGGGGGCGAGATACTGCCTATTTTTTTCCATTCATTCTCTTCTGAAAACTAGATCACAGTATATTCTGGAGGACCCTGATCCTCAATCATATAAAGCAGTGTTATTTCATTGACTTCAAAGGAGGTGCACCAATTTATAGCAGCTCAGGATCTGGCCCAGTGTCTGTAAAGAACTGGAAATGACTCTTTGGATCAGAAGGATTGAGTGGCTGTGAACTGAAATTGGGGGTCTTTGAGAAGGCAGTGACATTTTTTTTTTGTAATATGCAGAATTTATGGCTAGACACAAGCCTTCTTTTTTTCCAGCTGTTTAATTCTTATTTTGACCTGTGCAAATACTTGACAAGTTTTTAATGTTTCTCTTGTGCTAAAATACAGCAGAGACAAATCTGACTTTCTAATACTAAGAAAATGAGAAATGCATTTGCATGTTTTGCTTCTTTCCTTTACAGGATTTCTTTCCTAGCTGAGGTTAAGGACACTCCATCATAATGGGAGAGGTTTTTATTTGAAATGTCATGTAACCTACTTTACACTGGGGCTCTATTAAATGAATCCTCACATGGCAATGCAACTCTTCTAGAAGATGACAATTAATAAGCCAAAGGACAAACTATTGTAGACCAACTGCCTGCATTCTGCTCTCACTAACATTGCTATAAATCTGTGGTGTCATGGCGTTCTCCACTGTGTTTCTACACCACCTGGCATCTAGTAGTCATGGATGCTGGTCCATAGCTCCTAGATGCTTCAGTAATAATATTAATTAATTAATTGCCATGTAGCAGCAATGACGACACAGGTAGCCTGGGATTTCGGGACAGTCAGAGACCACATGTGTTTATAATGCCTAGCACCAATGGAACGCTGATGGTCTCTGACAGGAGCATTTAACGATAATAATAAATCACCATAATAAATAGTAATACAATTTATTTCCCTAGATTTACACAATAGTAAAAACACTCACACAAAAAACTTGACTTAATTGTCACATAACAATTAATTAGACTTACAGCCATAAATGACAGAGAGACAAGCTGAGAAACGTAATATCGTTTACTGGACCAACTTCCATTCCAGGTTTGGGCTGTCTCAAACCAAGGTTAGGGAAGCAAGTTCCAGAGGCCCTATTGTCCTCCCAGAGAATGTTTTACAAGTGTTAACAAATGGGTAAGTGTTAAAAAAGACTGAAAGTAACCAACATTATAATAACTAGATCAACTAAATAAAACAGACAAGAATTAAAGAACAACGTTGACTTCTGGGGAGTGCTGACATTTACACTAGTAAGAGTTAAAGAGGAACCGCTAACAGAACTTCCAAAGGAACTGACAATGAGCTCTTAGGTGGTGTGGCATGTGACATATATTGTCCTTGAGCCATATGTACCAGTGTCAGCATTGACTTGAGTTTGTTTCCTTATCCTGATGTTATTTAAACATATTTTTTAAAATTAATTTACTTCGGTGTTTTAAAGAGAAATATTTCTTGATGATGTTAGCCATTTTCACTCTTTTTATTTATTTCTTTTTAAAATTTGTTCCGATTACATGATGTTTTTTGTAATCATACAAGTCGGGTGTGCAAAAAGCATTTTCAAAACTATAGACACTTGTCGAGTGACATTTGTGCTCCTGTGCAGGGCCAGACTGACAGCTCAGAAAATGAAAGCCCTCCAACTGAGAACAGAACAGCTGCAACGCTAGAACTCAGAACTGTAGGATGGTCTTTTGGGTATGCTGCTGACCCAGGATCCAGTTTGTGTTCAGTATCTGGCTCTGCTACGGACGTCACTCAACCTGTGTCAATTCCCCTTTGTCTACTGTGATTGTAAACTCTTTTCAGAAGAGGCCTATCTTAGATGTTTGCACAGTGCCTAAGTTTACGTCTACACTGCAGCTGCTATCATGGTGCAGTGACAGTGCTGCAGTGTAAACACGTCCTACATTACCGGAAAGGGTTTTTCCACCGATGCAGTTAATCCACCTCTCCATGAGGCAGTAGCGAGGTCAACAGAGAAATCCTTCCACCAACCTCACCCATGTGTATACCGGGGGGTTATGTCAACCTCACTACATCGCACAGGACACTTTTCACATCCCTGAATGATATAGCTGGATCAACCTAAGTCTGAGGTGCAGATCAGGCCTAACACAATGGGGCCCCCAAACTCAGCTGAGCTATTCAGCATGGCTGTGATACAAAGCACAACAATGGCACCTACCCGCATCAACAGGTGGAAAACTTGATGTCCCAATTGTTGCTGGCCCAAGTCTCGTGGAAAGGCAGAGGAGAGCACTTGCTGGGCGATTCAGGAGTGGCTCCTCCCCATCCAGAGGCTCTATCCTCCCATTGGCTAGCAAAGGGAGCAGGAAAGCTGATTTGTCCGTCAGCCCCACTTAATTAATTTGAACCTTAGTTTGAGCCATGCAAAGCTTCCTTTTACTCTGTTTCAGCAGGCCCAGGCCATTGTCCTTGTAACGATAGTCTGGAGCCATGTCATTCTGACATTTTCTACTTTTCCATTCGAAATGACTCTTCATGTCGAAATTACCTTTCATTTCATTTTGTTTAATTTTAAAAAGGAAACAGGGAAAAAAGTTCAGAATATAAATGAAATGTTTCATTTGACCTGAAATGATCTTTTTTTGACTTTCCAATTTGTCAAAAAAATTGAAAACATTTCATTTTCCAGTCAACCCAAAAAGTTTCTTTTTAAATATTTATTGGAATTGACAGCAAACCAAAACTATCCAGTATTCACACAGCGCTACCAGTAAGTGCTATTAACAGCTACCTTTGTTCTTTATTTAGCTTTTTTGCTACACCTCAATAAAAGAGTGTCACAACTCTCTGGTGTTATTGATTATATTTCAAAAGCTAGCCAGGCCCATATGTTACCCCAAGATCAAATAAAATATCCCAGTAACCCACAAAGACATAGCTGGGTGAGAACACAAAGGTGTGGGTTCAGAGAGACCCTTGGTTGGGACTGGAGGTGAAAGTAAGCCAGAACAGCTGCCGGAGCCCCGGGGTAGCGGTGACAGGGCTCCATCAGTGATTTAAAGGGCCCGGAGCTTTGCTGCGGTAGCGGCAGCCAGAGCCCCAGGCCCTTTAAATCGCCCCTGAGCACCAGGGCTCTCAGCCGCCTCTTCAGCTGGTAGATCCAGGAGTGATTTAAAGGTCCCAGGGCTCCCAGCTTCAGCCAGAGCCCCAGGGCCTTTAAATCTTGATTTAAAGGCCTTGCCTCTTCCGGTTGAGGCCACGCCCCTGCGCAGGACTCCAGCATACCGGTATGTCCTTTAACTTACTTTCACCCCTGGTTGGGACATACACAAAAGGAGATCCAAGGAAATTTTGGATGTAGACACACAAATAAAAAAAGACATTCGGGAGACAGAGACAGGGAGGACAGATGGGAACATACAGGGTGAGAAGATCTTGAAAGCAAAATAGGGAGATGGGAGATCTCAGAGGGGAGTAATTCACAAGGGAAAAAGAGAGAGAAGGTTGAGATACCCCATGAAGATGTCAGAGGGTAGAGAAGACTCACCATTGGCAATGGAGCAGAGGTCCCCTCTCTTGGAGCTCATTGCAGGATTAAGGTGAGACCTGGCTGAAAATTTTCAACTCAATTTAAGTTACTCGTAGCTGGCAATTTCCCCACATGCATTGTGTAGATAACACAGGTATAACTAGACCAAGTGACAATCAGATACTGCATGAAAAAATGGAGCTAAACTCTTGGATCCACCATGAAGTCTCTGAAAATAAGAATAAAGTAAACACGGCATGGATGTGCCTTCAGCTATGCATGGCAAACAAGAGAAACACTTGTTCCTCTACACTATGTGAAATTTGCAGTTCCTGGCATCTGCATGCAAGGATACACACTCCAGCAACAAAGAGCAGTTGAGCCAAAGTAGGTATTATACTTCCAATAATTTATTATCATTGCATGCAACTATTCAAAACAAGTGTGACTCCACTGAATCCAGAGCGACAAGGTGGGTGGGGTGATACTTTTTATTGGACCAGTTTGGTGCGAGAGACAAGCTTTCGAGCTTATGCAGAGCTCTTCTTCAGGTCAAGGAAACTTTACGCGACATGCACTGAATCCACTGAGTTATGATCAGGTGTTGCATGCAAAATAAGAACTATTAGGACTCAGCTATATTCCCACATGACAAACGTATCTCAAAAGTTAGACAAACTCACACAGTGTGAACCTAGGACCTGGTCCAAAGCTCACTGAAATCAATGGAAAGACTCCCATTGACTTGAATGGATGTTGGGGCCGGGTCATGGATGGGGATTAATTTGAGAAATTAGAACTTTGATTACCAAACCAATGAACATCTACAAAGTGGTAACAGGCTGGCTCTCAGGCCAGTATGCAATACACATAGACACTTACTGATACAGGTGCTGCTGGGTGCAGATAGGTAGTGTGGCTGCAGCTGAGGGGCAATTTTTTAAATAGTGGCCAGATATATCCAGTTTTAATTGGAATATATGGTGGAGGCAAGATGGGAATCAGACTTATGTGATTTAAAGATCTGTTGTCTCTTGATTCCTCAGGGCCAGGACAAACAACGACATAGGGCAGTCGATGTATTCACTCTTATTTCACTGGATAGAATGTTGGCTCATACAGTGGCTTTGCTTGGACTCTGAACACAGTTTGTTTTGATGATCAGGCCTCTGTTCTTTTACCCAATAAGGGAGACTAAATACTCCAGCGTGTAATCCTTCCCCAATTCAATTAGAGTAAGCCCTTCTTCACTCAAGCCACCTATCACAATTAATTCTATGACATGGCAAACAAGTAGGCAAACAGAGGCGGAGGAAAACAAAGCGAAAAAGCATAAGCAGAAACAACGAGATGAGCTCCTGTCTCCTCCTGGCTTCTTCATTTATCCCCCTTCCTCTCCTCTGGGGTACCCATTTTGGTAACAGCTCTCCCAGAGCTTGAGAAGTCCAATTTACTCTCCAATCTACCAATGTCCGTCTTTTCTTCAGCAACAATCGCAGACAACGATGTACAAACAATTGTAAGAGAGGTCAGTTCATAAAAAGTTCCAGGGATTAGCTTTAAATACAGGCTTTCAACTACAGCACAAGGCAAGCACTTGTGTGAGTGCTGTAAGTCCTTAGCTACAAGTGAATGTTGTGAAAATCACTCTGCCACAAACCAGGGTGTTTTTCCCAGATGAAAATTTGGGGAAAAAAGAATCCAAGAGTTTGGGAAGAAACTTGACTGAAAGATGAACTTCTAAGTAAAGATTGTTGGTAATTGTTCAATGTAATGGTTTTTCATTGGAAAATGCCACTTTGTCAAAATCAATCTTTGCAGGGGAAAGGGTCAGTTTTGACAAATTTTTGAAATGTAAAGTTTTGAAATGGTGAAAATATGTCATTTTCAAAGCAAGTGGCTGGTGAGTGGTAGCTGACGGCCCCACTGACAAACACCAAGTGGAAAAGCTTGCATTCAAATAAGTTCACTCATGGTGGTTACTTACATTCACATTTTTTTACCTCTGATTAATATCTAATAAACTCTGAGATATCACCATCTGAGTCACCAGCCCAGTATTTTTAGAATCAGTTTGATCTTGTCTTTGCTAATAGAAACACAGAGCACAGTGTACATATAATATATTTAATATTTTTCCCAATTCACATTCAACTTCTCCCTGGAGAGAGGTATGGAGAAATTAATAATTACATACTACCTATGTTAGTCAAGTCACTTAATGCACTTATTGAAGGTGCTCAAATACTATTTTGAGGAAGGTGGAATAAAATAGAGAATATTGGCCTTTTTTCACCTCACGTTTTGTGTAGTGATTTAAATTATCAGAATAGTTCACTAATCCTCCCCTAGCTAGGGACTTTTCTGTTATACAAGTTGCTCATTCACTAGTGCTTTCCGTTGAAATACCTGTTGTTTCAGAGTCTTCCATTATGCAAACCTAAACTGTGCTAGCATTTTAAACAACTTTACTTTTAACTCTCTGCTGAGGCTGCAAAAGACAAGCAATCTTCCTGAAACTGGTAGCGCTGAAGATTAAATTGCTCTGAGCAATTAAATATATCCCAAGGTTCAGCTGGCAAGACATAGTGTCCATGAATTACGGTAGTTCAGTGAGAGTCTATGGCAACTAGCATTCATATGCTTACATCCCTCCTCTGAATGAGTATTTGCATACTTCATTAGTATGCTAGCATCAGGCTAGCTTATTATTACGTACCACAACCAAACCATGTTAACACGTGAAGAGATTAGGGTTGCATATTTCACCCGTCCTCCACTGCAGAACTTTTAACTGTGCTTTCCATTAGCTGTGCCTCCATGCAAGCCGTTGGCAATTTCTGAAGTGCAAGATGGGAAGAAGACAAAAAAAAAGTGTAAATCCTCCCAGTTGACAGAATTTCCGCTTTAACAATTGATTTACATCATCCATCTTGAGAAAGAGATTTCAGTTCTTCCAGCCTGGAATGCCAGAGACAAATACTAGGACTTGCTGGTGCACTGTGAACTCTTGTGCACCCTTTTGAACCAGAAAAAAAATCCGAGTTTTTACATTGTGATAGCTTTATTTGAGGGGAGAATGGGAGAACAGATGGGGAAGTCATTAAGTCAAGAACCTACATACTAGTTTGAATGCACCAAAACATGTGTATCCAAACATAATGTAACTGAAGCAAGAGTCATTAACATAAAGTAAATATTAGAAAGACACCATCCTACTAGTTAAGTAGGTGTTTGACAGACAGGTTGAAAGTTTCTTTTATTGCGTTGCAAAGTGTTCAACCTTTCCAAAGTAAATACTTTGTCAATGCTGACTTGTTAAACTAAAATATTTCCTCGTTCATTGAATATGATTATTTTAAAATGTGTATTTCGTAAAAAATAGTATTCACTGCATGTATTGTACCTGTAGGATTCAAATTACACCAGGGTGGGACTGAGTGATACTCTATTATTCTGACAGCCAGCTGATTACAGATCTTTTCATCCCAAAAGTGATCTGAGAAAAGACATAATGTTCAGCTGTTTAATGTCTGAACCATTTATTAGTCATTATTATTAATTATTACATCATCATGTAGCACTTAGAGTCTCTAACCAAGCTATGGGGTTCCCAGTGAGCTAGGCACTGCATAGACATAGTAAGAGATGGTCTCTGCCCCAAAGAGTTTACAATCTAAAAAGATAAAACAGAGGCAGGATTACTACGCTACATTTTACAGAGAGGGACAATAAGGGCCAGATCCCCAAAGGCATTTAGGTACCTCACTACTATTGAAATCAAGGGGAATTAGGTGCTTAGCTACCTCTAAGGCCTGGTCTACGCTGGGGGGGAGATAGACCTAAGATACGCAACTTCAGCTACAAGAATAGCATAGCTGAAGTCGACGTATCTTAGTTCGACTTACCTCACGTCCTCACAGCATGGGGTTGATTGCCATGGCTCCCACGCCGACTTTGCTTCCGCCTCTCACCAAGCTGGAGTTCATCAGGGATCGATATATCACATCTACACTACACATATTCATCTGGAGAGAGAAATATGTCAGTCGGTACAAAAACGAAAAACTCATACATATTGAAAAGGATTTGCAATATATTCTTGCTATGTGGATTAATATTGTCCTCACAAATTTTCTTTTTAAGGGCCTGATTCAAACCACACTGAAATCAGATGTCTTTCCACTGATGTAATAAACCTTGGATTGGGCGGCTCTTCATTAACTCCAAAGTATTAATGTGCACAAAGCTGTATATATATTCTCAGGCAGTGCTGTACCTAATAGGTTGAGATCATCCTTCTAATTTATCTCAGGTATAGCACATCTGTTTTAATTTAGCCAAAGGGCTAATTTTACACAATTCTTACCAATGATTTGCAGAGTTAATGATTTTGAAGGTCAAAAGAAAAATTCCCTTGTGCTCTAGGGAAGCTTTTTGAAATGATTCTGAATGGACAGAAAAATGTGTAGGCCTTCTTTGATGGTCCCTCTCATAGTTAGGTACAGCTGGATGAAAATCTGTCACAAAAGAGAATTCAATGTTATCATTAATGGTGACTTTGTACAGCAGATGTTTTCTGCATATTACAGAAGACCATTTAATTTATGAATCTCTAAAGTGAAGCCACTTAAAATTCCACTTTATGTACCAAACTGTCTGAAAAATTCCAAGCTTTTTAAATTTTAGTTCTTATTTTTTAGGGAGGTAGTGTTTTAGAATACAGAGAAAACAAAACGGAGGCACAGAATCCACACATAACAATGAACGTACTTATGATTATAGTATAGGGAAAAAAATCCAAGAAAGGTATTCTGAGCCCATTCTTTCTTCCATTGACTTCAGTAAGGAGTTTTGTGTAATGCATTACCAAAGTAAAATAACTACATTCGAAACAGGAATAAAATGATCAGAACCTAGAGAAGTAATGACCTAATGAGAAAAGAATATGAAATGGTTTATAAATCTAATCTAAAATAGCAGAAGAATTAATGTTATTAGCATTGCCTTTTATAGCCCAATATGTTTCATTTATATTTTTTCATCCCCCTATAAATCAAGTGGCCCCGTGATCCAAAGTTCATTGAAGTCATGGGTAAACGCCTATTGATTTCATTGGGCTTTGGATCAGTCTCTAAGAACAATGAAATGATGCTTTTTTCTTTGGGAGTCTTAACCACTGAAAATTAAGCTGAACTTTGTAGAGTGTACACATGTTGAATATTTCTAGATTGCCCACAATACAAGAAAATACAGACAGCTCAGCAACATACTCTGGGCTACCTATATATACAAATGTTACCATTGGAAAACACAATGTATCTTGACGTTTCATTTATGGTTTAGGTTTATTATTTAAAAACCTGTTATAATACTGTAGTACTTTATCGCCCTCCTTCTTAAATGTAAATCATAGGCATGGCTTTGAATAGGTTGTAAAAGTATTTTCCTGTAATCAGTCAGCTCTGTTTGGTTGAGAATAAAGTTCCAGTGCTTCTTTTTCTCTTGATACTCATGTTTTGTATCTAAGGCCTGGTCTACACTACGCGTTTAAACCGATTTTAGCAGCATTAAACCGATTTAACACTGTACCCGTCCACACTACAATGCTCTTTATATCGATATAAAGGGCTCTTTAAATCGGTTTCTGTACTCCACCCCGACGAGAGGAGTAACGCTAAAATCGGTTTTACCATTCGATTTTAGGTTAGTGTGGCCACAAATCGATGGTAATTGGCCTCTGGGCAGTATCCCACAGTGCACCACTGTGACCGCTCTGGACAGCACCTCTGAACTCAGATGCAGTGGCCAGGGTAAACCAGGAAAAGCCCTGGCGAAAATTAGATTTTCATTTCCTGTTTGCCCAGCGTGGAGCTCTGATCAAGCACCGGGTGGCGTGCCAGTCCCAAATCCAAAAAGAAGCTCCCAGCATGGGGACAGTACAGGAGATACTGGATCTGATCTGTGTTGGGGAAACAAATCTGTTCTATCAGAGGCTCCGTTTACAGAGAACATGCCAAAGCGTTTGAAAAAAAAAATCTCCAGGCTACCAAGCGCTGCGTGGACAAGGGTTAACGGGGGAAGCCAGAGACCTCAAATGGACCTCATGGAGGGAGGGGTACTGAGGGACCCCAGTTATCCAACAGTCCCAAGCAAGGTCTCCAAAAAGTATTTGCTTCTTGGCTGAGCCCCAATGGCCTGTAGTTCAAACACACTTGTCTGGTGTGGTTCAGGGAATGGCTCCTAATTTACTTCCCCCCCACCATGTGAAGAAAAAGGGAAAGAAATCATTTCTGACTTCTTCCAATGTCACCCTATGCTACTGAATGCTGCTGGTAGACCACGATGCTGCAGCAGTTGAAGTGGCAGTATTCGTTTCCTCCTCTCCCTGGTGGGGGCAGATTGTGCAAAGTAAGGGCCCTGGGTAACCCGGCTCTTATCAACACCCGTGAGTCTCCCCTAGCTTGGATAATCTGCTGAAAACCCCCTAGCTGCCTGAGGTGGGCTGGCTGGGGTGGGGGCGCCTGGTAAAAAATAGGGAAGATTCCTGAATTCAAGATTGGTTACAACGGGTTCAATTTCTCTCATAATGTACAAACGGTTGGGGTGAATCGCTTTTCCAATATCAAAACGGGGGCGGACTCCCCTCCCTTTTCCTGTTGTAAGCAAAGATTCTCGGCCTACCTGGATTGTCAATAGCAGCGGCCATGCTGGGCTTGTCTCTTCCCCGCACCGCTTTACTTGTCCTGCCCTGGGATGTCCATATGAGGCTGCCTGCCTCCCTTCATTTTTATTCTCCACTAACTCCAGTGTTTTCTTATTCCTCCTTCTTTTATTTACTTCATGACAAATATTGGGGGGGGGGGACACTGCCAATGGTAGCCCAGGAAAGTGGGGGAGGAGAAGCCAACGGTGGGGTTGTTGGCAGGTGTTCTTCCCCCGTGAATGGCATGTTAAGTCATCTTTCTGTGGGGAATCTGAACAGAGGCATCCTGTGCTCTCTTGATACAACTGGTTCTCTAGTACAACTGCCCCATATTTCTGGCAGGACTGACTCTATTTTTTAGAAACCATAAGGGGGATTGACTCGGGGAGTCATTCCCAGTTTTGCTTTTTGCACCCCTGGCTGATCTTCAGCCAGGGGGCACCCATGATTAGCAGCAAAGAGACCAGTACAGAAGGGAAGGACAGAATACCATCATCTCATTGCCAGTTTAGCCCAGCAGCAGACGTACAAGGAATGACTGATAAACTGTCTCTCTTATCATTGAAAAAGCAATGAATGCTGCTGTGTAGCGCTGGAGTAATCACCTCTTGTCTGCGGCATCCAGTTACACATTATGGTGCCTGTAAAAAAAAAAAAGCTGAAACGGGCCTCCATTGGTTTGCCGTGCTATGGCATCTTGTCAGGGCCCATCCCAGGAAAAAGGGCGAGAAATGATTTGTTGCCCGTTGTTTTCCCAGAGGAAGGAATGACTGACGACATTTACCCAGAACCACCCGCGACAATGATTTTTGCCCCCATCAGCCACTGGGCTCTCAACCCAGAGTTCTAAGGGGCGGGGGAGACTGCGGGAACTATGGGATAGCTATGGAATAGCTACCCACAGTGCAACGCTCCAGAAATCGATGCTAGCCTCGGACCATGGACGCACAGCGCCGAACTAATGTGCTTAGTGTGGCCGCGTGCACTTGACTTTATACAATCTGTTTTATAAAACTGGTTTATGTAAAATTGGAATAATCCTGTAGTGTAGACGTACCCTAAGTTAAGGATTTTAAAGACCACTGTTTTTATTCTCTTTCTTCTTGCTTCTACTTTTAAATATTACTAGGGTCAGGTCTCTAATTGTGAAAATCAGCATCATTCCACTAAAGTCCACTGGGCTATAGGTATACTACTCCAGCTGAACATGAGATGTTAGAATGTGCTCCTGTTCTTAGTAAATCTTCACAGGTCGCTAAATGTAGAGGGGATCCTGTATAATTCATGGCTGTTTCCTCAGGTAAATAATGTATGCTGCATTTATTGTGTGTCTTCAAATGTCGTGCTTCTTCAAAAGTCTGGTAAAAAGAGAAAGAAAAAAAAAAAAAAGAAAAAACCAAATATATATCTTACCCTGTCCTTCTCCCCCACCCATCTTTATTTTGTTTACCATATTTTACAATAGCAAGAAGTCACTTCATGGTAATATCATTCATTTTAGAACTGCATCTTTTGAGCGAGCAAAGGCACTCAGACTTTGTTCTGTTTTCTTGATGCACTTGAGTGATGACATTTTAGCATAATAAAAGCATATCATGCTTTCTTCTGGTCCTCAAGTAAAATGGTGACCTTGCTTTGCGCATACCTACAAATTGCCATTGAATCTGAGCATATGGCCCATAGTGTAAAAGTCTCATTTTTTCCATTTTTGCCTTTTTTTTTTTTTTTGCAAACTTGAAGTAATGAGACCTCTCTTCATGTAACAAGATGTCACTTCTTTTTTGGGAAACTGCAGTGATGAATTTGCAAGAACTAATTATCCATTAAAAAAAGTTGCCGAGTAACCATCGTCTTACGGGGGCTTAGGTTATATATAGCCTATTCAATTTTTGCTTTGCTTAGAAATTGCTTCTTTCTTATGTGATCCTTGCTGTAGTGTACAGCTGGTCAGAAAACATCCTCTCTGTTCTTTAGGACATTTTGACATTGAAAAAAATTGTTCTAAATTGGAGCAAAAAATTCAAAAATTTCCTTCAAATCAAAAATTCCAAAAAGTTTACATGCAAGTCCATCAAATGTTTCATTGCAATAATGTCAAAACATTTCATTTTGCTAAAGTAAAACCATTTCATTTTAATGAGGTAAAAAAGTTTCATTTTGACTTTATGATTATGATTAATTTCATGATGTTTATAGTATATAAGCATTAAATATATCTGATACATAATACTAAATATAATAATTTTAAAATGAATATTTGCAATACTAAAAGATTCTCTATGCAATTAATGAAATTAAGTCAAAACTAAATGTTTTACCTTATCAAATCAAAATATTGATATGCTACATTGTTGAAATTGAATGAGAAAGTCAAAACAAATCATTCTGATTTTTTCCCATTGAAAATTGTATCAAGATTGACATGTTCCCTGGAAGTGTTTAGATTTCAATGAAACTGGGTTTTTTTCTTCCCCAATGGAACATTATTCTATTGAAAATTTTTTGACCAGCTCTAATCTGGAGGTAGGCTTTTGAAAGGGAGATGATTTAATAAAGCCTTCAAATTTTACCTTGGCCAAAGCCATTTTCAGCTCTACTGTGTGCAGAGACTGAAAGCATTGTTTAAATAGATCAATTCCATCTTGCTGAGCTACTGAAGAAAGAAAGAAAGAGTGTTAGATTGCTCTGTTACTTCTACTGTAGTCTAGCACCTCTGTCCCCAATCCAGCAAGATATAGCTCACGTATGGAACTCTGTGTCCCAAGCAGAATCCCATTGGTGCAGGGGTCTGGACAGCTTACAGAATCAGGTCTTTAGCTTTCCTCTCTCACATTCATAATATTTTTGCTTCACCTTGTGAAACATGAATTCATTTGGCCTGGGTATGCATAAATTTTACTTAGGTTTGCTGTTAATTAGAGATTGTAGATTAGCTTCATACATAACATAGATTGTGGCTAGCCTATGGCAGAGATAGTGCAGAGCTCCACTGCCTCAGAGGTTTATTAGTATCAATACCAGGAGCCAAAGTGAGTGCCCAAGCCCTATTTCAGAGCATCCCTGGGTTCTTGGAGATGATTTGGTGCTCTCTCATTGGTCTTCAGAGGGTACAATGTCATCAGACATAGCTCCCACTTCCAGCTTTCACTAGTTCACTTTGTTAGTCCACACTGGAACTTGCCCCAGATTAGTGGTAGGAAGTTCTACTGCATTTCATTTTTTGCCCATCTGAGAAGCTCAAACTGCATCTCCCAGATGCTATCTTCTTCTGAGTTCTAATTTTATGCTCAAATTGTCAGTCATTGGTATACAAAATCATGCCAGAAGCACGTATATTTGTTGACAAAAAATCATGGAGAACTAATTTTGGGAGACGTGCAAAATAATTTTTCAATAATTTGAACACTTCATTGTCTTATATAATCATTGAATACAAGGGCTTTCAGTTTATTTTGTGTATTCTTTTTTAACTTAGGTTTTCTTTTTTTAGCTGCAGAATTCTGAAGCACTCTGTCTATGTTTTTGCATAGGCTGGGATGTATCCCGTTCCGTCTGCTGCCTGTTGTTAGAGCCATCAGAGAATAAAAGTTCCCCATAGCACCATAGTTCATGTGAAGGAATAATTGTGCATTACTAGTTGCATTATGAAGACATAAAAACAAACACTACAGATGTTATAAATGGCACAGCCACATGATAAACTTTTTTATCATACCCCTTTGAAGACCTTACCTCCCTTTGCTCACTAATACTTTCCCCTGGGATTTAGTCTAACAATCTTCAAACCACACCTCCTCTTCCCCTTTCTCTCAAACTCACACTCATAAATTAGATTTGTCTGATACCAAGGAAAGGTAAAATTCATTCCTGGATCAATCATAGCTAAGGCAGCATGTCTGTCTGTGATTTTCCGTGACCTCCGTGACTTCTGGAATGGCTGGCGCTGGCTCAGGGGCTGCCAAAGCTAGGAAGCCCCTGGGCCAGCAGCAGCAGTTTGGGTGTGGGAGGCGAGCTCAGGGCTAGGGCAGGGGATTGAGATGCAGGGGAGAGCTTACTTGGGGGATTCCCAGCTCCCACTGGCATGTCCCCACAGCTCCTAGGGGGAGGAGAGACCGGGGCTCCACCCACTGCCTGCACCCGCAGGCACCGCCTCCACAGCTCCCATTGGCTGTGGTTCCTGGCCAATAGGAGCTGCGCCTGTGCTGGGAGCAGCATGTGGAGGCCCCCTGGCTGCCCCTCCCCCTAGGAACTGTGGTGACATGCCAGTGGGAGCCAGGTAGGGAACCTGCCAGCCTCGCCAATTCCCCCACAGCAGCAGTGGGGGTCCTGGGCCACCCCCCTAGCACTCCCAGTGCCCCGGGACCGCCCCCCACCTCAGAGCACCCGCAGCCCCCCCAGCCCAAGTTTTAGTTAGGTATATAGTAAAAGTCATGGACAGGTCATGGGCCATTAATTTTTGTTTGCCACCCATGACTTCTACTAAAAATACTTGGCTAAAGCATAGCCTTAAGCATAGCTTTTCTAGATGTAAAAGTGTTACAGCTTTAAAGTCTAATATTTTGTGTTCACACAGAGCTAGAAATGGGAATTTTGACCCTGATTTTGCTAAGTACTTAAGCATGTGTGTAAATTAAAGAATGTGAATAATCTCACTGAAGTCAATGGGACTATTAACATACTTTAAGGTACACACATACTTAAATACATAGCTGAATCAGGGCTAAAGCACCAGGTTTCACAATGACATGAATATAAACATAATTCCAATTAAAAATATTAAACAAACTTTTCTAAAATACTCCTAACATAAATTGTGATTTACACACTTGGAAGAATACAAAATACCTGTTGCTGCAGTGTAGCATAAAAGGTTTCACCAACATTAATTTAGGATGACTTATTTATCGTTATTACAGTAAGCCTAGAGGTCCCAACCAGGATAAAGGACCTACTGTGCTAGACTTTATATGCAGCCCGGAAGAGTTTACTATCTAAGATCCTGATTCAGTATTCACTGAAATCAGTGGAAAGATTCCCAAGGACTTCAATGGACATTGAAAGGGGTCCTAATTAAAAGACATGATACAACCAGTGAACTGGTAAGTATGTAGCTATAGCTTAGTTCTATAGACAGCAGTGTATTTTTACATTCATTGGCACCTAGCGATGTAACCAGTTATTCTCTCAAGTCATGAGGGTAAACTCAACAGAACCCAGCAACATGATAAAAAAATCAGGTGGAGCGACCAACAGCTGTAGCCCAGAGTACTTCCAGTGGCACTTATTATATAACTACAAGTTAGGGTTGAAAGGGACAAGAACAGAGTTATATTGAACAATATTGTTAGCTCTGTGAGGATTCAGCCCTTGGGACAGTTGGGGCACTACCCCCACAGAAAAAAAGAGAAAACAAAATCAGAGTAAAATAGATGTACCTTCAGCCCAATCTCATTTGCCATTCAGTGTTCATTTTTTACAGCAGGATAGCTCTTCCAATGGAAGGCTCCATATACCCTAAATGGGCACTTCCCAGTACAGGATTCTAAAACCTGGCATTCACGGTACAGAACAGGAGGGAGGAGCTTCAAAGGTGTCCTTAATGAAGCTACTTGAACCCAACATGAGTGAGGGTGGGCAGCGCCTCAGAGGAGAGCCCCTTCCCCCCAAATATGCATAGTTACAACCAAGTTGTGTCCCATCCCAAATTCTGACCAAGAGTGACCATTACATTAAACAGCACAGTCAGGTGGACTGAAATAGATCCTCAATTGAGCATGTCCAAGAAGTTATTCATGATACACATGACTCTCTTGAGCCTCGGGGGAGAAGTCTTAGCAGTGGGGAACTCTATCTGTGAAATCATTTCTTTGTCCAATCTTTATAGTGCCATTTTCCACATATTGCTATTTTTAGCATCAGCTCAATCACAGTTTCCACAGCAGGTGAATTGGGCTGGCCTGGCTGATTTTAGCACAGTGCCCTTTTGAAGAGCTCCTTTCTGCATATTGATAATGTTTGGGGATAGTAAATAATGAACAGCTAAGAGTTATATAGCACCTACCCCCCCACTATTATCATTCCACTGTTTCCTATCTGTCGTGGGTCTTCAGTAAAACTTTGAAGGCCTGTTGGCTGTAGTCATCTTCCTGTATCTTTAGCATTCTATTATCATTAGCAATAGTCTGGTCTTCTCTTCCCCCAAGCATCTCCTAAGGTGGACTTCTGGGTCAACTCCCCAAAGATGGCAAAAATGGGGCAGTCCGGTGAATTTGTTTCTTCCTTAGACAATGTCCTCAATGAGCTGCCCAGTAAATTCATTTTCCTAATCCATTCTACCATTACCATTCCACAATGATTTCCTCCCCTATCCTGCATCAGAGGACTTGCTATGACACATTTGCATTCTGCAGGAAATGTCCACTTTCTAATGTGAGTATGTGTTCTGAATCGGAATGACAAGCAGAAATTTCAAAATTTCTTGTGAAATGAACATTCCAAACCACTGCCACTATCCTCATCTTGTTTCGTTTTGAAAAGGTAAAACATGTCATTTTGATTTTATCATTTCAATTCCTTTCAGTTTTACATTTTATGAACATAGAGAATATTTAATATACTATGAATGACTAAATCAATCATATGATAAAGTCAAAACAATGTTTTTATGTCACCAGAATGAAACATTGACATCAAACCAAAATGAGACTCAGTTTGCGTCAACTTTTTCTTATAAAAAGTTTCAGCAAAATAGACACGTTCCTGGGATATGTTTTGAGTTCAACAAAATTGCAGTTTGACAGAAAGTTGTTCCACTGAAAATAAAATGGGCCCAGCATTAGCTGCTAACGCCTCTTGCATGTGGCACTGATCTAGTGCTTCAAAAGCAAAATGACATTCTGGAGCTTGGGTTGTGAATTTCTTACAAGCTTGTCCCTCCCGTGTAAGGACAACAGAGCATTGCAACCCCCGGAAATACAAATGTACATTTTAGCTCCTTCATCATTTCATACAGAATGTTTAACTATAGATTATAATGTATGTCAGAAACCAGTCTCTAACTGAAGGAGATTAAGCAAAGGGCTGGGGCAGGTAATCCCAAACCTGCCTACTCCTGTTTCTGAAACCTTTCTCTGAGGCACCTGGCACAAGCCACTTTTGGAGACAGGCTACTGAACCAGATGACTCCACTGGTCTGATCCAGCTTGACAGTTTCTATGTTCCTGTGAATATCATTCATTCATTGTTGTGTTTTGTAAATACTTCTGCCTTATTTCCATATGCTGGGGGGAAAACAATATTTGAAAACTGTAGCGATTAAAATAGATAATATCAGAAACTGACTCCCAAAGATCGCTAATAGGTGAATGGCAGAAGTTGTTTTATTTATTGAATGGCATTTTGGGCACAATGGTTTACATATTAGATAATCCAGCATATCACCTGTGCAACAAAAGGAGTTCAACAATGCCATTGTCGATCTTTGAGCAGAATGGATCTTAATTGTCACAGAGGCATTTTTGCCTCCATATCTTTGGATCTGCACTTCTTGATTTCATTCTTTGAGCCTCAGAAAATTGCAGCTGCTTCATGATTAAGTGCTTAATTGTGGTCAGTGCTTTTCAAAGTCTTTCAGCACTTACTTTAAGTTCCACTTCAGTCACAGTGCTATCAATGTCTTTATCAACTCACACCATTTCCCCGCATCAAATGTTTTCTGAAGGATACTTGGTGGGCCTTGATCACATCACTGTTTCATAGAGACTTGAGTGGAGAGGCACATGACCAAAGTGCTGGACAGGGCTTGATGGGCAGGTTTCCAATGATACATTTTTCTATTAGACGACACAGAAATTCCTTTAAGGCCTTTTTTCCCCCACTCTTAAGTGGCAGAGTTACACTTCACCTTGTAAATAATTGACAGGCAGCTCTCTAACCAAGCTGAAATCCCAACATGCCAATCTATACAATTTAAATGTCCATTAACTGGTTTTCTGCACTCTTGCGAAACACAATACAATAGAAATTATCTCCACACTGGCCTTTCCCATCTATTTAATATGGGGAAGCCACAGTTTTGCACTTAACACCTGCTGTAATTTATTACGCTTTTCATCATGAGATTTGTCCTAATGTAGTATTTTCTCTGAAGCTGAGAGGAAGACAGGTCTTGTGGTTAAAGCACTAGAGTGGGACTCAGTAGCCCCGAGCACTTCTTGGCTCTGCCTAGGCTTCCTTTGTGACCTTGGTCAAGTTACTTAACCCTGTCTTTGTCCCTACTTTCCTAATCTGTTAAATGGAGCTATTAACACTCCATTTCTGTTCTCCCCACCACTTCGTTCAGAGCTGATATTCTTTGGGGAGTGGGGACTGTCTTTTCCTATGAGTATGTACAGAACCTAGCACATTGGCACATCGATCTTCATTGGGAGCATGTATCAGTTACTGTAATATAACTAATCAGAAGGGCCTCTTACTCTAAGGGGTTCTGAGAGGAGCTGAGCTAAGTTCAGTGGGCACTGAGGTCACTCTTAGAGATCAGACCTGTACTGAAACCTAAAGTCTTTCCCTTTTCCCAATCTTCTAAATGCCCCCAGACCTTTAGTAGGATATGGAAATAGCAAAGCTCTATAGATACTGTACCTGCTAGAGGCTTCGCTCTAACAAAGAGCAGATGTGCATGTTGTTAAGAGCGGATGTAATGACATGCACAAAGTAAACCATTTGCTATGCACAACAAGTTTTATTGGTCCTACAAAACCCCAGAAACTATGCTATGTACTTTTGAGTACCATCAGCTGGCACCTTCTCTATTCACACAGACATAGAATCATAGCATCATAGAATATCAGGGCTGGAAGGGAGCTCAGGAGGTCATCTATTCCAACCCCCTGCTCAAAGCAGGACCAACCCCAACTAAAGCATCCCAGCCAGGGCTTTGTCAAGTGGCTTTAAAACCTCTAAGGAGAAATTCCATCCCCGCCCTAGGTAACCCATTCTAGTGCTTCACTACCCTCTAGTGAAAAAAGTTCCCCCCCCCAATATCCAACCTAAACCTCCCCACTGAAACTTGAGACCATTACTCCTTGTTCTTATCATCTGCCACCCTAAGAACAGTCTAGATCCATCTTCTTGAACCCCCTTTCAGGTAGTTGAAAGCAGCTATCAATCCCCCTCATTCTTCTCTTCTGCAGACTAAACAATCCAGTTCTCTCAGCATTCTCCTCATAAGTCATGTGCTCCAGCCCCCTAATCATTTTTGTTGCCCTCTACTGGACTCTTTCCAATTTCTCCACACATTTCTTGTAGTGTAGGGCCCAAAACTGGACACAGTACGCCAGATGAGCCTCACCAATGTCAAATAGAGGGGAATGATCACATCCCTCGATCTGCTGGCAATGCCCCTACTTATACAGCCCAAAATGCCGTTAGTCTTCTTGGCAACAGGGCACACTGTTGACTCATATCCAGCTTCTCATCCACTGTAACCCCTAGGTCCTTTTCTGCAGAACTGTTGCCTAGCCACTTGGTCCCTAGCAGTGCATGGAATTCTTCCATCCTAGGTTCAAGACTCTGCACTTGTCCTTGTTGAACCTCATCAGGTTTCTTTTGGCTCAATCCTCTAATTTGTCTAGGCCCCTCTGTATCCTATCCCTACCTTCCAGCATATCTATTGCCCCTCCCAGTTTAGTGTCATCTGCAAACTTGCTGAGAGTGCAGTCCATGCCATCCTCCAGATCATTAATGAAGATATTGAACAAAACCAGCCCCAGAACCAACCCTTGGGGCACTCTGCTTGATACCGGCTGCCAACTACCGATGGACGTCTGTCATAACAAGGAGATCCTTCAAAGCTCCTAAGGTTCCTTCCACTAACTTTGGGGTAGGGGGTGGGAATTATGAGAGGCAAGCCTCTGAGCTACCCTGCAATTAATGTTTCTACAATGGGTGGATTCACAAGAGCTCCTAAAAATAAAAATCAAGTATGTGTGTTTTAGTGGGGAGTGAAGCATGGCTTACGGTAACATTTTCAAAAGAGCCTAAGGCCCATATTTTAAGAGTTGCTTCACTCAGTGGTACAAGGCCTAACTGACTGAGGAGCCTAAGTCTCAATGTCAATGACGACTTGGGCACTTGGGTTGAGTTTCACAGGGTGGGGAGGGGGACTTAGAGCCCTGCACCCAGTGGAATTCACACCCCTGAATTAGGCACTCAGGCTCCCTGCCCAATACATGGGAAGACTAAGAATGAGATTCACAAAAGCCAGCAACCTGAATGGGGAGCCACCTAAAATGGCTACTAAGAAATGCCAAGGAGATGGGTATTGGCTTAAGCTCCACCCCTCAAAGGGACTATGGTGTCTAACTCCAGGCTGGAGGGAGGTACCTAACTCTGCTCAGTATTCCCAGCCAGGGTTCCTCTCCCAGAGTTGGGTGCTTAAGCCAGGTCAGCCATTTTTCAAGAAATATTGAGGTGATTCTTCCCACCCACCATTGTAACTTTCTGTGGCTAGAGAATTAAACCAGGATGTGGAAAAACAGGTTTGCATCTCCCCCGCATACCTGATGTGGAGCAGGATTCAAGCCCAAGTCTCCCATTACTATGACCACTGGACCATAGGATACTCTGGGGAAAGGGGGTGGGTATCTTCAGTCTTTCCTGGTGCAGTTGTTCCATTCTGTAGAAAATAAATAGTCATTGGAGCAAGAACTTGCATCTTCTACACCCTAGATGAGTGCTCTAAGCACTGGTTATATAGAGTTAATCTCTCTTGTCCCCCCGTCTAACCCAAGCAGATATAGGTCCCTATTCAAGAAGGCACTTCA
Organism: Chelonoidis abingdonii; assembly: GCF_003597395.2. Classification (NCBI taxonomy): domain Eukaryota; kingdom Metazoa; phylum Chordata; order Testudines; family Testudinidae; genus Chelonoidis; species Chelonoidis abingdonii. Next base: position 213,692,249 of record NC_133771.1, on the reverse strand, counting down.
GCATGGGGCTAAATTTGACTTCAGTAGGATTACTTGCATACTTAAAGTTAGGCCCATGCTTAGGTACCTTGCTGAGTCAGTGCCTTAGGCAAGGAGACTTTTAGCAGGTATCTATTGTCACGGGTGGATTAAATGTACATGCTGTTGCTCCAGAGCAACACAGTTGCCTGTCCTAGTTATAATTCCAGTTACCAGGGCCACCAGAGAAATCTCTGTTGGCCCCATTTGATCCCAAAGATCTTCATGATTTTTTTTTCTGGGGTTTATTGTCAAATGCCTGATTGTGTTTGTAACTATAAAGCTGAACATAAAGTGCATGGCCAGAAGCAAGGCGGGGGAGGAATAATACTACCAGGCTCTTAAGAATTTGCTAAATTCAATGCTTAAAAGATAAAGTTTTATAGCTAAGATTTCATAACATTTTCTATCTATATAACTGTACATACAGATGCTTTCTAAAGAAGAATCAGATTCGTTATGTGCAGAATCTGTGGCTGGCTCTGACCTATGTTCCAAACAGAAATATCTTTGTCAACAAGCACAAAACGGACCTGCATAGACAAAGCCTAACAGAAGGGGACTCTTCGGATTGGTGGAAGCTGCATCATGCTAAGGTTTTGCCCTCCCCCTCCCCCTTGAACAAGAAAACTGGGCATGGATTAACCCCTTTGCCACTGGCTTCTCTATGCCAGCAACTGGACTGCCAGTCATGTTCTGTTGATGTTCCATTGAATTCCATCATGGCAGGCCTAGTGCAAAGATAGCCCTGATGGTGAACTTTGCCTCATATGCCTGGAACAATGGCTAATACAACCTTTGAGCATTATGGGATAGATTGCGATTTGAGCTGCATATCCTCACAGGGGAATAAGAACCTCCTTCTCACCCCTACACAGGACATAGGTTCACAGGAGTAAATAGTTTCTGTGTAGCCACTTCCTCCTTCTGTGGAGCCGGTAGGTGAGGAGAAGGCAGGGAGTCTTGGCTCCACACACCCCTATTAGCTGGCCTGTGCATCTGCACTGGGGCTGGAGCTATTGTAATTTACTGTTGCCCAAAAATTACCACCTTCCCCTCACTTCTCCACTCCCCTGGGAACAAAGGGGAAGCCAGGAAGGGGCTGTTTCTCAGTGGTATGCCCAAGTCAACTTGCCTCTTGGAATGTGACAGAGCAACTTCTGCAGCTGTGGTAATCTAGCCTCCCAGTCCCAGACCTGAACTTTAGCGTCCACAATCTGGTCCTGTCCCAAACCTGGACTTTGCATCCAAATCTGGGTTACCCCTGAAACTCCTCCAAGCTCACTTACCACTTGATATTCTCGCTGCCACCGAGCAGACATTTATTTAGAGAAGCCTGCATCCCCCCTTTCCTCTTTCTGGTCCCAACTTTCGCCTTTTGGGACCCCCAAGACCCGAACCCTGACTTCTCTCCTCCCCCTCTTCCAGCCTCCCCCCCTTTTTGGGTAGCCGTGCAAATGCTATGCTTCACTCCTTGAATACAACCGGCAGAACAACTAGCTTCCCGTGAGCTAGGCTATATTACCTAGTCCAGCTACACAAGAATCCCCCCCCCATTGTCCTAGTACCGCCCTGGCTTACCCCTCCAAACGCCCAGTGGTAGGACGAATAGGTCGGGAGGGAAGGAGGCAATGCTGGCAGAAGTCTGCTGGTGCGCGTTTCCCTTCCCCCTCCTGCTCACAATAAGCAAACTTATCAGCACGGTGATAAAGGAGAGATAACTCATCTAGAAAAACAAAAAAAAAACTATAAAACAATAATCGCATTAAGAAACTCAATACAGGCTCTTGCTTATAAGAAAATATGAAAACAGTCTGATTTAAAAGATAGCCATTAAACCAGTCCAACCAATCACATACATGTAAATACAACCAAAGCTCCTCATAGCCAGAATCGCTTTGGGGTTCCTTTGTACTCACAGATTGTGTAGGGAGAAACTTGGAGATAAGATCAGTTAGGAGAAAGCTTGTTACTCACAGCCGAGAAACAACAACGACACAGCATCCACATCTATTCGTACAACACAAAGCTCCTCATAGCCGAATGCTGCTTTTCTTTGTCTCACAGAGTTTAGTAGAGTATTAAAGAGAAGAATTAGAAGGAAACTGTTTACTCATAGCCGAGAAAAACAAAAAAAGACCCGAGTATACAAATTCCCGCCCCTGACTTTAAACAATCCAGTTCTCTGATTGGTCCTCTGGTCAGGTGTTGGTTACCTTTCCAGGTAAAGAGAACTTAACCCTTACCTTAACCTATCTATTATGACACGCCCCCCAAATCACGAGCAGTAGAAAGTTTCACTGGAGGTGATTTCTACCTAGAACTCTAAACTAAACAGAGGAATACAACACATGCACATAGAAACAAAAGCATGCAAAGTACAAGACTTCACATCTTCAGGAAAGCCACTTTAGCGCAGCATGGTCAGTTTTGTAGCTGGAACCGTCATCCAAGACTTATGGCGAGCTTGCTTCCAGGCGTACACAGATGGCAAGCTTTCCTTTTCACTGACTGACCAGTATCGAAGGCACCACTACCGGCAAAAAGTCGTTAGGCGCTGGTACACTGCTTTAGCTGTGGTGTTACCTAGAGCCATTGCTTCTGGCCATCGGGTAGCCAAGTCCACGAAAATCAGTACGTACTGCTTTTCCTGTGTCTTTCTCGGAAAAGGACCCAGAATATGCACATCTACTTGCTGAAATGGGACTTCAATTATGGGGACTGGCTGGAGAGGGCCCGGACCAGATCTTGAGCTTTGCCACTGTTTGGCACACCTCACAAGACTGGACATACTGGGCAACTTCCTTGCCCATCCCCTCCCCGTAGAAGGATTTTTCCAATCTGCTTTGATTCTGTTCACCTCAGCATGACCACTGGGATGATCATGGCTAAGCTTAGGCTTCCCCTGTATTTAGTTGGAACCACCAACGCATTTGCACGTCTGCCATTCTTCCGGGCGTCCACCAGAAAGAATTTCCTGTATAAAAGTCTTGGTCTATAACAAACCGGGATCGGTCAGAGAAGCTCAGAGCGGGGTTGCTCCATGCCGCCACCCAACGCTTTTGAAGGCTGTCATCTGCTTCCTGCTCAGTCTGGAACTGTTCCCTTGAAGCTGGGGACACCAGTCTTCCTCAGACTGGGACTTGGCTTGGTCCCTCTGAAGTGGAGTAGATGAGGTTGTTTCTGTCGCTGTGCACCGGCTCTCTACTGGCACCTGGTGGTATTCAGGCTCTGCTGAGCTCTTCGTATGGTTGTCTTTGCTTCTGCAGTACAGCTCGTTGGTCCCTTCTGGCGTTGGGATGAAGAGGGTGCTTGCACTTGCTTGTGCTGGTGCTGGTTGCTGTTCCAGTTCCGGTTCTGGGACTGGAGGTGCTGTGGCTGGTTCAGCCGTTGACATGGGATTCGGGTCCACTACCTCATCTGGGTGTCTGGTAGCAGAGACAGGTTTCTGTGTCCTCACCCTGCTTTGTAGTGAAATTCCTGTGAGGTTGAACCACCACTGGTGTCGGAGGGTAGGTTGCTGGGGTCTGATGCTTAGCCCGTTCGAATTCCAAGGCCTGTTTGTGAGCCTCTCCTGTAGTTCCATCTCTCGTTGAAGGCTGCCTCTTTGGCTGCTCCTCTTGTTGTAACCTTTCATCCTAGTTTGTGTTTTGTACTCCCGTTGGAAGGCTGCTTTTTGGGCTTCTTGTTCTCTTTATGGTTGCTCCCGGCTTCTTTTTCTTTTATGGGTTGCCTCTGGGCTTCTTGTTCAAGCGCTTTATTCGGTCATCTTCTTTGATGTTCCTTTTCGTTGTCTAACGCTGTTGCAGCGCCATTCCTTTTTCAGCGCATCTTTGGTTACATGGTTTGTTTTCTTGTTTTGGAGTGCCTCGGTGTTTGTTGCCTGAATCGCTGCTTCCTGTCTCTTGAGATTTGCCTAGCAACTGCTTTTGACTTGCTAGCTCTGTTTGATAGCAATTGAACCAAACAAAAGCTACTGTATTCACTCTGTTTGTGTTTGGCTGCTGGTACTTAAGTTCCAATTGTTTAACAAAAGATCTGTAATGGTTTTCTTAATGACTTTGCCTACAAAGCAAGCTGCTAGAGCAAGCAGAAAAAAAATTTTTTTTTCCTCTCTACGACTTTAAAACCAACCCCTTTTCTCACTGCTAATCCCTAGCAGGAAAAAAGAAAAATAAGATAGCTACTGGTTTTTTTGGATTTTATATCCACCTGCTGCTCACACATATGGTAATTTAGGCCTCCCAGTCCAGACCTGAAATAGCGCCACCAATCGGCCTGTCCACAACCCTGGACATTTTGCGTCCAAAATCTGGGGCTTACCTGAAATCTCCCCAAGGCTCACTTCCAGCTTGGATATTCTTGCTGGCCACCAGGTCAGGAATTTATTTAGAGAGGCCTGACCCCCCCTTTCCTCTCTTGGTGTCCCCAACTCTTCCTTTGGGGGACCCCAAGACCCAGAACCCTGGATCTCTCTCTCCTCCTCTCCAGCTTCCCCCTTTCCTGGGTAGCCGGTGCAATGCTATGCTTCACTCTTGAATACAACCGGAGAAGCAATCTAGCTTCCCCGAGGCTAGTATTTACCTAGTCAGCTACACAAGAAATTCCCCCCCCCCTTGTCCTATAGCCTTTCCCGCCCTGGGACATAGGGAGGTGAGGCACGAGTTTGGGGCGTTTCCCTCCCCTCTGCCTCACTAGAAAAGAAACTTTCACAAGGTTTAAAAAGAAAACTATATAGAAAAAACAGAAAAAAATATAAACATAATCTTGCATTAAGAAACTCAATACAGGCTCTGCTTATAAGAAAATATGAGAAACAGTCTGATTAAAAGATAGCCGATTAAACCAGTCCAACCAATCCACTATACAGTAAATACAACCCAAAGCTCCTCATAGCGAATCGCTTTGGGGTTCTTTGTACTCACAGATGTGTAGGAGAAACTTGGAGATAAGATGCAGTTAGGAGAAAGCTTGTTAACTCACAGCCGAGAAAAAACAAAGACACAGCCATCCACATCTATTCGTACAACACAAAGCTCCTCATAGCCGAATTGCTTTGCTTTTCCTTTGTCCTCACAGATGTTTAGTAAGTATTAAGAGAGAATTAGAAGGAAACTTGTTACTCATAGCCTGAGACACAAAAAAAGACCCCGAGTATACAAATTCCCATCCCTGACTTTAAACAATCCAGTTCTCTGATTGGTCTCTGGTCAGGTGTTTGGTTCCTTTCCAGGTAAAAGAACTTAACCCTTAAGCCTTTACCTATCTATTTATGACAGCAGCCCTATGCCCTAAAGCCACAATTGAGCCCACAACCCAGGGGTGGGCAAACTGTTTGGCCCGAGGGTCACATTGGGGTTGCAAAATTGTATGGAGGGCCAGGTAGGGAAGGCTCTGCCTCCCCAAACAGCCTGGCCCCTGCTCCCTATCTACCACCTCCCACTTCCTGCCCCCCCTCAGAACCCTTGACATATCAAACCCTCCCCCCACTCCCTGCCCCTGATAGGCCCCCCAGGACTCCTATGCTTATCCAACCCCTCATTCCCCATCCCCTGACCACCCCCCCATCCCAAACCTCCACCCCTTATCCAACCCCACGGCACCGGCCCCCTTACCACGCCGCTCAGAGCAGCATTTCTGGCAGCTGCACCACCCGGCCAGAGCCAGACATATTGCCACACTGCTCTGCAGGAGCTCGCAGTCCCGCTGCCCAGGGCGCTACCTGTGCGGCTGCTGGGGAGGGAGGACAGTGGGGGAGGGGCCAGGCACTAAGCTCCCCAGCCAGGAGCTCAGGGGCCGAGCAGGACAGGCCTGTGGGCTTGATGTGGTCCACGGGCTGCAGTTTGCTCACCTCTGCCATAACATTTTACCAGGAATTTCAGTCACAGACAGATGGCTTTAAAAAGAAAAAAAATAACGAGAGCCGTCATTTGCCTCTGGATAAAAACCTGTGTATTCCTGAGAATGACATGTTACCTACAAAAACTTGGCAGTTAGCACTACACAAATGCCATTTTTTCTCCTGTGATAGACTGTAGCCATCCTTTATCTAATTTATTTCATGTCATAGCTGTAAAAGAGGACAACATACAACCAGCTCCACAAGTGGAGCTCTCCAGATAGCAAAGCATGATTAATATCAGCTTTTTCCAGAAATGTGAGCTGGACAGTAATGACTGGCTGCTCACTTGTTTGACATAGACCCCCATTATTCCGGTCTTTTGACCCTGATCTTATGGCAGTCTTTTTACATGGCAAATTCATTATACAGACGTGATATGTATGACACCTGGATTCAGAATAGCACCATTCAATCAAATACTGAGTCTTGAGTCACTAGTCAAGAGGTAAGCATGATTATTTGTTAGCACAGCAGACTCTGAACAAGGATTCGTAATTGTATTCAGGTCTCTTAAAAGATAATAGAAACATTTTGCTGAAGGGCAAGAATGTCTGATGTTTGAATCATCACGAGTTAACAAAAAAATATGACACATGAAAATGTTATGATTGGAATATTTTCCCATAGCTTTATAGATTCATAGACTCTAGGACTGGAAGAGATCTCGAGAGGTCATCGAGTCCAGTCCCCTGCCCTCATGGCAGGACCAAATACTGTCTAGACCATCCCTGATAGACGTTTATCTAACCTACTCCTAAATATCTCCAGAGATGGAGATTCCACAACCTCCCTAGGCAATTTATTGCAGTGTTTAACTACCCTGACAGTTAGGAACTTTTTCCTAATGTCCAACCTAAATCTCCCTTGCTGACAGGCCTGGGGCTTGAATTGTGGTCGCACGCGGGCTCGATTAGTTGCCACACTCGTTGCCATAACATTTTACCTAACGGAATATTCATCACAGACAGATGGCTTTAAAAAAGAAAAAAATAACGAGAGCCGTCATTGCCTCTGGATAAAAACCTTGTATCCTGAGAATGACATGTTACTACAAAAACTTGGCAGTTAGCACACACAAATGCCATTTTTTCCCTGTATAGACTGTAGCCATCCCTTTTCTAATTATTTCATGTCATAGCTGTAAAACAGAGGACAACATACAACCAGCTCCAACAAGTGGATCTCTCCAGATAGCAAGCATGATTAATACAGCTTTTTCCAGAAATGTGAGCTGGACAGTAATGACTGGCTGCTCACTTGTTGACATAGACCCCATTATCCGGTCTTTTGACCCTGATCTTATGGCAGTCTTTTTACATGGCAAATTCATATATCAGACGTGATATGTATGACACCTGGAATTCAGAATATCAACCATTCAATCAAATACTGAGTCTTGAGTCACTAGTCAGAGGTAAGCATGATTATTTGTTAGCACAGCAGACTCTGAACAAGGATCGTAATTGTATTCAGGTCTCTTAAAAGATAATAGAAACATTTGCCTGAAGGGCAAGAAATGCTGATGTTTAAATCATCACGAGTTAAAAAAAATATGACACATAAAATGTTATGATTGGATATATTTCCCATAGCTTTATAGATTCATAGACTCAGGACTGGAAGAGATCCTCGCGAGAAAGCGTTCGATGCCATGTTGAGCGTGAGATCATAACGAGGTTCGACGCGAGCAGACTTCGAAGCTCTTGGAGACTCAATCCGAGGTCACATAAAGACAATTAGACTATGATATCTCCCTGGAGACTATTATATGAGTCTGGTAGAGACACTGACGTTAGATAACACGTAATAATCTGGATTGCACAGTTCAATAGAATGAAAATGCACAAGTACTCCCATTGATAGCCTCTTAATTCTCACGAAGGAACAACAAGTTACTCACACCTTAAATATAAGACTATCGAGGAAGCAGACACATAGTAGAGAGATTCATAGGAAGGAGATAACAACATCCGACAGATCACCTGATCTACAGAGTGTGTCTTAGTAGGATGTATAATCTATCACCTTACCACAAGCTTTTTATTGATGTTCAAGACAGTTACAGTGTGATACTAGATCGGCTATTCCCAACTAAAACTCGATTCCTGAAGTCGTCTAAAATGCGATAACATAAGCCCTATATCATGTGCATTCATGAGGAAATCAAACATTAACGATGTGTATGGTCGTAATTAAGCGCAGACCCACCGAGAAGTCTTCTTGGTTTCCTACATTCCTTTCAAAGAGCTCTTGAGAAGCAGTGAACCAAGTTACATTCGTAGCCTCTTCTCCCTGCTCCCACCTTACTTCCACGCTGGCATTAGGAGCCTTCTCCCTGTGGAGAGTAGCACGGGTGGGAAACACTGTCCTTCTCCACTCTAGGAAGTCAATGTAATGTTCGGTTCAAAAGATACATTATTTCCTACCCTGCATGCGCACTTCGTCAGTATAATATAAAACAATAATGTAAGCATGCTGCAGTCCCCCACTGCAATTTCAAGATAGGAAAGAAGTACTGTGGGAGCATACAGTATGAAATTATAAGGAAATAACTTCTCACCGCTTGCGGAGAGGGTGCCCATTGACACAGTGAAAGGACATGCACAACAAGAAACCGATAAGGTCGGTCGAGAATACATGACGCGTACTTTGTAATCGACAGGACATGGAAAAGATTTGAGCGGGTTGTATTAGATTTTGATCGAGGAAAAGAGAAGACGTGAGAGGAATGATAGCAGTTTTTCAGGTATTTAAAGGGTGTCATCAGCGAGGCGGAGAAAACTTGTTCACCTTAGCCTCTAAGGATAGAACAAGAAGCAATGGCTTAAACTGC